>NC_090332.1:83376780-83695530 GCF_035084215.1 Heptranchias perlo
AATTTGGTAATCAATTAGAAGCGTGACAAACAGGACTTAACCAATGAAGTAAAAGAAAATTGCCGCACAGAGACTCCACACTCACACGTTAGGTAACAGGCACAAGAAATGTTATTATAAGGCTGTCTTGTTTAACATTGAAGAAAGTTTGCATTTTAGAGTTCAGCTTTAAAATGATCATGACCATATGCCTCCAGTACAGACCCGACAACAGGATATTTCAAACATCCAATTTCAAAAATGGTAAACAGTTTTTCTCTTCTCTGCACTGTTTCCTCTCACTTTAAAGTACTGTCCTCCAATTCTAACACCTGAAGTTGATTTATTTTAAGAACATTAAAACCTTCAGTCCACATCTTTTTACCCCTTTTTTTAAATGTGCTCTTGTTATGCTGAATCTGTTGGAGTGGGGATGGGGGAAAGAGAATCTAGAATTCTTGGGTTGGCTATTTACAATCAATATAAAAAAATGCCACGTATTGGGGTAATGTGAAGAATCCAGGATCCTTATCATGTAAGCAAGGTGTGGAGCTGTAAGAAAACCAACTGGATTTCCTTTCCTTTGCAGACTTTTTAAGAAAGATACGGACAAGGAAAGCCATATGGCCCATTTTAGTTCATCCCTCCAGAAAGAGAAACCTGTAGTTCCCCCATCATAGCTCCCACGAACCTACCTGTAAATCTTTTCCTAGTGTTGATTAATTTTTGTATGAAGAAAGTCTTCCTGGCATCAGTGCTTACTTGACCTTTCACCAGCCTCTTTGTCCTATCTCTCATGGTTTAACCTTGAAGTGGCCTTCAAGGTGTTAGCCTTGGCTCAGTGGGTAGCACACTGACCTCTGAGTCAGAAGATTGTGGGTTCAAGCCCCACTCCAGGGTTTAAGCACATAATCCAGGCTGATACCAGGGAGTGCTGCAGTGTCAGAGGAGAGACATTAAACCAACACCTCCTCTGCCCCCTCAGTTGGGTGTAAAAGATCCCATGGCACTATTTGAAAAAGAACAGTGGCATTCTCCCTGGTGTCTTGGTCAATATTTATCCCTCATTCAGCTCCACTAAAACAGATTATCTGGCAATTTATCTAATTTCTGTTTGAGGGAACTTGCTGTGCAGTTGCCTGGCTGCTGAGTTTCCCTACATTACAACAGTGACTTCGCTTCAAAAGTAATTTGTTGGCTGTGAAGCGTTTTGGGACATCCGGAAGTGGTGGAAGATGCTATATAAATGCAGGTTCGTTCGTTCTTTCACAATTTACTGTTTCCACACTTGTACATCTCTATCAGGTCACCTCAGTTGTGTATTAAGGGTAATGTTGGTTAAAGGTGTCACTTGCCGGTCAACTTGTAATTTTAATTTCCCAAGTACATCCAAGTGAGTGTCAACCACCTCGAGCCCGAACACTTTCTGAGTCTACACATCTGGAGGATTCAATGACACTTAAAATGTTGAGCGCACAACACTGGACATAATTTTACCAAAAGTTATTGTTGATTGACAAGAGTGACAGAGATAAATATTTACAGGCTTTACGTGACTGAAAGGGAGGTAAGTGCAGCTGGAGGGGGTATGTTACAGCAGTGTCTGGCTTCCCAGTGAACACTGCGATTTCAAATGAACGGCAGTTGATTGAGTGTTCTGTATCCATTGTGACAACACACACCACAGGGCCTAGTGAGAAGCTGAGACTAAAGCTCAAACTGTCATCATTCTGTCACTCTCTTAACAGCGCTGCCGATGAATCATATCTTTGCAGCCTATGATAGTTTTTGATGGTTTGTACGACTAGAGTTGCCCCTTCCAAAAGCATAGCAGCTCAACTGACACACATAACTCTATATACCAATGTGACTAGACGCACTCAGCTCACAATTGCTCAGTTACAGAGAAAAAAATCATAGAATTCAAATGAACAAAATATTTCTTAGCCTTTCTTTCAGGTATAATTTCCAATCATGATTGGACAATTTCACTGACAAAAAAAAATTATATCGCATTAATACAAACTGTACTGACCCTTCGTGGACATGGTGCCTTTTCTCTCTTGTACAAATATCAGAAAAGATCCATGTTTGTCAGGGGTAGGAACCAGATAATTAATCTGTTTTCTGATATTTGACACCTGGTTCTCAAGAGCATGATTACCTCATCCCTTTGACAGTGCAGACACGCCACAAGTTTAGTGTTGATGGCTTCACCCTGATGCTAAACATGTTGGGGGAGATTTTGACTCATTGGAAATAAAAATCAGGAGAGATGTAAAATGGACCATCGATTCACTATCACCCGTTTTACACGATCGCACAAAGACAAAATTGCCCCCGTGGAGTGTAAAATCGGTGTCAAGGGTCGAACTGAATGACATGGCCTCCTCCAAGGTCTCTCACTGCTCTTTGCTGCAGTGTCATCTTGGACCCTGACTCCAGATCCAGGCTTACATTTACACTATAAATGGAGCATCAGTGCAAAGCAAAAACCCTTTGCACCAAAGCTACAGTTATAGTGGGAATGCACCTTAATGAATCAGATAGGGTAGCAGTTTGCACAGACATGTTGGGATTTCATTAAGCATGTTTCCTGCAACACCACTTCTGTGAATATTCTTGGGCATTTCACAAACCATGAAAGTTATGTTTCACACCAGAGAAAATAAACATATTGCGTTTGATACATCATATTATCGTCTATTAGAGACATGTCTGTCCCTTTTAGTATCACAAGTAGGCATCAATGAAAACGCCTTATGGTCCATCTAGCTCATTCATCCAGATACATTTCATAGTCCCCCCAACACAACTGACTCTTGAATGATTGTCAAGTTTTCATCTGCAACACACCACCCTGAAGTCTATTCCCATGTTGGTCATTCTATGTGTGAAAAACAACTTCCTGGCATCAGCCCTAAAGTCAGCTTTCACCAGTTTGAATCCATATCCATTTCCTCTACTGTCATGCCTTAACTTGAAGGAGGGCTCTGGATTTTACTTGACTGCACCATTTAATATCTTGTATTCGTTTGCCTGGTCCCCTCTCGGGCCTCCACTTTCAAAACAAAAGCGTCCCAGTTTCTTTAGTTTGCCCTCATGCCTCACTTGTTATGGTCTTTTCATTCTGTCACACTCTCTCTCTATATTTTCACAACAATCTGTTTTCATTCCCACTGCTGTCTGCTCCATAGCACTTCATTCCAGTTTTTTGTCCCTCTGATTTCGTTCTGTTCTTTCATTTCGAACAAGATGTTGGCAGGAAAGAAAAAGCCTAGGCGCGGAAGTAATGAAAAACAATATTTTGTTAAATAAGTCTTAAAGTAAAAAGAAATGATAGCTGATGACATAATTAAATAAAAACTATTAGTCTACTGCCCTGATGAAAAGGACATTAAAAAAGACAACCTGAATGGTGCTGGTTAAACAAGTATTTGAATCAGAATCTGTAGATCGAGCTTCCACACAGTTCACCTGAGGGAAATGAAACTTCAGGTGCACTGGTGCTCCTTAATCCCACTGGTCCACAGGTAACTCCAAGAGCTCTAACTAGCAACATCCTTGAATTGCACAAAGGAAGGTGGCTGGTTATGCAGCGCTGTAGTCAGTTAAACCAGCTTGCTCAGCTAACTAGGCCCTGCCTCATTGCATACCGCAGTCCAAATTGGTAATGTCGTTGTGCTGCTGGGGTGAAGCAGACTGCAAACTAACATCTACATTTGCAACGCCCTGTATCCTTGGGTATCTCCCTGTGTATGACTTGTCTCTGGGTGGAAGATAGATCTGACCACAGTGGCTGATGTGTCAGCCCTCTTTTACCGCAATCCTTGAATGCCTTGACTTTGTACGGTAGTGTGAAACGGGTGAGAGCGAGCCGGCAACCTGTTTTACATCTCTCTCCATTTGTATTTCCATTGAAGTCAAGATCTATCCCCTTGTGTCTTTTCGGCTGGTCCCTGCCCGACAGCTGTCTCCCTTCCCACCTGTCACCTAAGCTCTGGTTGTGCCTTGTTTGGATCTTACGAACTTTAAAAGATCGCACATTTCTCTTCAGAGCCATCTCAGCTCTCTGCATGCTCTGATACTACGGTGGGTTCATTCTCCGAAGACACAATCATTGTTTTGGATTTAGATGAATCATCTATGAAGAAATCGATGTGGACATTTTGAATTTATGACTTCTTCAGATTAGTACCTCAACAGTTTTTTTTTTAAAAGACAACTGGATTAGATTTGTGTGGGCAATGCATCACTCTGACATCTCGTATTTGAGTTGCTAGTGGAATTTAATCATTTACATTGTGTAACACAAAAACCTCTCAATAACATGTAATTTAGCTACAGCTTCACAAAGTCAAAGCGTAAAATTATATAACCCTGCAATTTTCTCCTTTTTAATTCAGAGGTACTTAAAATAGCCCCTAACTTCATTACATTCCATATAATAGCAGATAGTGGTGAAAAGGCATTTGCCGGTTATATTTGATGGTAAGTAACATCATGTGGGTGTGACCAAGGCCCCATTCTGTTGTCCATCTGAAGCAGTCAGCTCAAGAAAAGAAAGGACTTACATTTATATAGAGCCTTTCACAACCTCAGGGCATCCCAAACACTTTACAGCCAGTGAAGTACTTTTGAAGTGTTGTAATGTAGGAAACACAGCAGCCAATTTACGCACAGCAAGATCCCACAAATAGCAATGTGATAATGACCAGATAATCTGCTTTTTTAGTGATGTCAGTTGAGGAAACAGTATTGGCCAGGACACTGGGAAGAACTCCTCTGCTCTTCATCGAATAGTGCCTTGGGATCTTTTACGTCCACCTGAGAGGTTTAATGTCTCATCCGAAGGACAGTACCTCACTCCCATCAGTACTGCACTGAAGTGTCAGCCTAGATTGTACGTTCAGGTCTCTGGAGTGGGACTTGAACCCACAACTTTCTGACTCAGAGACGAGAGTGCTACCACTGAGCCACGACTGATACAGGAGACTGACAGCTCTAAATCAAAGCAAACCCAGTAAACTTTACCTCACTGTTGTGCCAACTTTCCCCTCCTGCTGCGTTGCACCCGGGAGAAATTGTGCTCTTTACCTCAATAACTCATAAATAAAGAGTTATTTACAAATGTTCTTTAAGAGTTTTTGAGCTTGTGTACATTTAACCCTGGAACAAAAGCATTATCACAATGTAAATAAAGTAGAAAGGATTTCCGAAAGCATAACTCGGAGTCAGCTGTGAAGTGTATGCTTGTACGCACATTGATTTCGCTCCCTACCGTATGTTTTTATCATTCTCGCTGAGTGTATCAATATTGAATGAGAAAGCCTTCTGTCTGATAGCAATGCCAGGGATAGTTTATTGTAAGTCAAAATGCCATGTCAGATCTCCGTCGTGCCATGACAAATGTTCTGGGGAAGCAGTAATAGAAACAAAGGTCAACTAGGGAGCAACATGCTATTAGTAGCTAGGAAAGAGAGGACTTGGGGCTTTATTAGTTGAGTTCAATCTAAGCTGACCTAGAACTGCACAGAAATGAAAAGCAGGCATTAATTACTATCCTGGCATTAATTACTATCGTGGCATTAATTACTATCTTGGATGTATAACTCGGTGAAATGAGGTACAACTGTGCCACAAATAACATTTTAGTCCAGCTTTATCTGGAGTGTTGCCAAAGCAATGAAGAATTTCCAGGCAGATTCAGTTACTTGCCCTGACAGCTCACTGTTGTGGCTGTCATGTTGGTGGCTATTGCAGAGGTCATACTTGCTCCACTATCAGCTATTCCAATGCAGCTGTAATATTTTTTTAAATCTTGGCTTTTGTCACATCTCTCCACCTTTCGAAGCGCAATTAGTACTTGACTCTATAACACAAAGGCTAAAAATTCCGGGAAATTGAGGAAAAGACATATGGGACAATGGGCAGCTTGGAGAGGAGGGGGCCAGCGATTCATTTGCACAATTGTGAAGATGTCACAAACAACAAGAACAAAGCTTGAATGATTTATAAACCTCAACGTAATGTGAGATTGAAATACTGCCTTAATCTCACTGCAGGCATCTATTATTATTTATATATATATGGATTTAATATTTAGTTTTAAATATAGGTGTTTATGTGGTGAGTGTGTTCAGTTGGAGGTTAAAGTGTAACAAAGATAATTGTAACATGGGACCTGAAGGTACGTATTATCACACGGTTAGAGTGACGGTAATATCATGTTTCATCAAGCAATGGGTTGCCAAGAAATGTATTGTACGTTAAAATATTTTACCCCTTTAATGTGAAGAAAATTCAGCATTGAGATTGCTACAATTAGTGTGTCTATTTGTTTAAAAGACAGTTACATTACTACTTGTCGTACACTTTGGATTGTGCTTAAAATCTTCAGTCCTAAACTCTGTTTGTACCTTCCACACTTCCAGCTCTGGTCTGCTGAGTGTCCCCTGCTCCCTCTACACTATCGTCAGTGGCAGAGCCTTAAGACATCTCAGTCCCACATTCTGCAACTCTCTCCCTAAACCCCTCTGTTTGCTACATCCCTCCCCACCTTCGAAAACCTCCTTAAAACAAACCTCTTTGATCATGCCTTCATCCATCTCCCCTCATCTCTCTCCCACTCCTGCTCAGTTTTGACATTGAACTATGAAACAGCTTGGAACAGTTTGCTGACCTCAAGACACTATAAATGTATAAAGTCATTGCTGTGGCAAGAGTCTGCTGTATTTGGTTGCGATGAACGCTGTAAGAAGTTGATCATTTTTGGTCAGTAAAGTTAGAAATTCTGACAATACCATTCACAGAAGGTTTGGAGCAATGTGCAGCACCTCGACATAAACCAATCCAATTAACATTGACAAGCGAGACAACTAAATGCAAGCAGCCTGAATAATGAGTAATGAACATTTTTATTGGAGCTGATAAGGTCAAGTGGAATGATTCTCTTGTTAATTAGATGCTGCTTTTAGTACAAGCCAACGCCACCTTCATCATGGAAGCAATGCAGTCAGATCCTTTCCGTATTCAAAGGATATTTGAAAGTGAAGCATGTTGCACCATATTTGGAAGAAATAACAATTCATCGCCTTTCTGATATTTGAACTGTGCTAAGCAAGATCAGTAATGCAGGCTGACATAAGGGAAACACTGAAGTAAAATGAATTATTATTCAAGCTATAATTGTACATTATTATTGTTATACTTGTATGTTTTCCCTGCGGCAGCTTGGAGTACTGATCTGTGTCCAATTTAGTACAGTTAACTTACTAGACTAGAAAAAGTCATCCAAAAGAACCACAAAGCCAGTGCTTAAAAGTTTGAAGATATCATAATAAATTGATGCATGGCTACAAATATTGAAATGTGTGTGTTTGGAAAAAAACAGAAGAGCAAAGAAAATGGAAACGCAAATGGATTTAAGTTGCAGTATGCTGTATAGTTGGAACACTTGAGATAAGATTGTCTTTAGCTGTTACACAAGGTTTAATGCAATAAACTCAACACAGGGCTTTCATTAATGTTTAAATGTATTTGGGGAGCTGTGAAGTGGAAAAGCATTAAATGTAATGGAATTAGAAGTGAGTGTATGTGTGGGGGTGTGCAAGAGTGGGATCTATCTTGCAGTGCTGTCTATCTCTGTCACTTTTGTCTGCCTCTCCATTTGTAACCTCAATAACTTGAAACATGTCAAATCATATTTATAATGAATTTCAGAACTGACCTCATCCCTTCAGAGTCTGCAGTACTTTATTGCAATGGATACGCTAGGAAGGACATTGCACTTTCCTTTCTTGTGCAGTATGGGGGAGCTGTATATTGCTAATGAACTGTCTATTAATCATACAGTAATGCATAAGCAGGATAGCAACTCTTCCAGTTTCGTGTCTGCATGTCAGCAGTATAGGATCCAAATTCTACGATGACACCCACCCTCATTCATTGATCTTTATTTTTGCATGGAGAAATTTAATTAAACCCATGCACTTTCCGCACAGACAGGGAATAAAGTTTAATTCCCTCCATCCATAATTTGTTGCTGTCATTGTTAAATAACTTAATACTTAGATAAGCAGCAATGTTACTGGTTTCATTTCCATGCAAAGCAGAGGGTAAAGAAGCACTGGCTTGTTTGCACCTATTTCTTGAGGAGAGAGAGAGGAGACTATCATTGATACCAGGTAATTCTTTGCACTTGCATTACTGGGCTGTTTACCCTGGCACGAAGAGTGTTTGAGCCCAGGGCAATATCTCGGCACCGACCTCGAACTTGGGTTTTTGCTAAATTTGATGACAGTTGGAGAACTGGTGGTGTACTGGGTCCAAACAATGTCCTTTCACCATGGGACCTGGCTTGTGAATCTATTCCAGAATGAAAGTATTCCTCTCATTAAGTATACATTATCCTCTCATTTAGCAAAACCCTTTAGTGTGGGAAATGGAAATGTCATGCTGCTATGACTGGGAGGGAATGAGGGGAGGAGACAGTGGTTTCTAGTGTAAGGGTGACAGCAACACACTATTGGCAGGGAAGAGGGAGGTTTGTTGCTAACACTGGATACAAAAAGTGCCCCATTCTCCTGCATTATGACTTCGCTCACAAAAACTCACAACAGCAATTGAAAACCTTGATATTAAGTCACCCTATCTTCAATTCTAGGTTGCGTTACAATCTTTCTGTGTCACCAACTGTGACTAAACTTTAAGTGGCTTCCACCATTTCACAATGGATACATTAGGAACTAGCAAGTCCAACACGAGAGGGGGCAGTTCTGGATTTAGTTTCAGGGAATGAAGCTGGGCAGGTGGAAAGACTATCAGTGGGAGAGCATTTTGGTGGTAGTGATCATAATTCAGTTAGATTTAGTGTAATTATGGAAAAGGACAAAGATAGACCGGGAGTAAAAGTTCTCAATTGGGGAAAAGCCAATTTTACTAAGCTGAGATGTGATTTAGCAAAAGTGGACTGGAAACAGCTACTTGAAGGTAAATCAGTGTCAGAGCAGTAGGGGGCATTCAAGGAGGAGATGGTGAGGGTTCAGAGCAAATATGTTCCCACAAAGAAAAAGGGTGGGACTCCCAAATCGAGAGCCCCCTGGATGTCAAGGAGCATACAGAGTAGGATAAAGCAAAAAAGGGAAGCTTATGTGTGATACTGAGAACTCAATACTGCAGAAAGTCTAGAGTGTAGAAAGTGCAGGGGTGAAATTGAAAAGGAAATTAGGAAAGCAAAGAGAGGGCGTGAAAAAATATTGGCAAGTAAAATCAAGGAAAACCCAAAGATATTTTATCAATATATAAAGAGCAAGAGGATAACTAAAGAAAGAGTGGGGGCTATTAGAGACCAAAAAGGTAACCTGTGTGTGGAGGCAGAAGATGTGGGTATGGTTCTTAATGAATACTTTGCATCTGTCCTCACAAAAGAAGGGGACGATGCAGACGTTGTAGTTAAGGAGGAGGATGGTGAAATATTGGATGGGATAGACATAGTAAGAGAGGAAATATTAAAGGGTTTAGCATCTTTGAAAGTAGATAAATCGCCAGGCCTGGATGAAATGTATTCCAGGTTGTTAAGAGAAGCAAGGGAGGAAATAGCAGAGTCTCTGACCATCATTTTCCAGTCCTTTCTGGCTATAGGCGTGGTGCTGGAGGACTGCTAAAGTTGTACCGTTATTTAAAAAGGGAGCGAGGGATAGACCAAGTAATTACAGGCCAGTTAGCCTAACCTCAGTCGTGGGCAAATTATTGGAAAAAGTTCTGAGGGACAGTATAAATCATCATTAAGAAAAGCACGGCTTAATCAAGGACAGTCAGCATGGATTTGTTAAGGGAAGGTTGTGTCTGACGAACTTGATTGAATTTTTTGAGACGGAAACAAAGAGGGTCGATGAGGGTAGTGCATTTGATGTAGTCTACATGGATTTTAGCAAGGCTTTTGACAAGGTACCACATGGCAGACTGGTCAGAAAAGTAAAAGCCCATGGGATCCAAGGGACTGTGCCAAATTGGATCCAAAATTGGCTCAGTGGCAGGAAGCAAAGGGTAATGTTAGATGGGTGTTTTTGTGACTGGAAGGCTGTTTCCAATGGGGTTCCGCAGGGCTCAGCATTAGGTCCCTTGTTTTTTGTGGTATATATCAATGATTTAGACTCAAATGTAGGGGGCATGATTAAGAAGTTTGCGGATGATACAAAAATTGGCCGTGTGGTTGACAGTGAGGAAGAAAGCTGTAGACTGCAGGAAGATATCAATGCACTGGTCAGGTGGCAGAAAAGTGGCAAATAGAATTCAATCCGGAGGTGTGTGAGGTAATGCATTTGGGGAGGGCAAACAAGCCAAGGGAGTACACAATAAATGGTAGGATGCTGAGAAGTGTAGAGGAACAGAGGGTCCTTGGAGTGCATGTCCACAGATCCCTGAAGGTACTTGGATATGCACGTGAAGTGCTGTAACCTACAAGGCTACGGACCAGACGGTGTCTGGCTGAGTGTCGGTGAACATCTCTGACAATAACACTAAATGACGCCAGTAAGGCATTTGTGGGTATAACTCGTTGATCTCAGCTGGTTTCCCTGCTACCTATCAGTCTGATTTCTCATTTGCACTGAGTACTGCACCTTGGTGAACTGTTGGGACCAGTAATTACCATCTGGGAGTAGCCTGAGTGTGACTGTCAAGTGAGACTGGAATTTGGACTCTGATTTTCCTGCTTTGTGTTGAGTCTGGTAAATCACTCATCAAAAATATACTTAAGTATAAAAAAAAATCAAGTGTGTTATTTAATCCATTGGGCAAGTGAGTTGGCTTATCTTGTGCCTAAAATTCAACCTTCAAACCTTCTGACAGGGGGCTTGCTTCCTGTTTTTTCTTTTATGTGTAAATTTTTTATGTTCTGGACGATTGCGCCCAAAGAGCTGGCTGTTCATAAGGGTTAAACATTCGTACACATGGCATCTGATAAGGAACGTGAACGTTTGGTTAATGGCGAGGATTTGACAATGTTGGAGCACTGGCCACAGAAGATCTCCACTCTCAGGATGCAGCGATGCTCGTGCACTTCATACTTGGAATGCAAGCCTGACATAATTCAATTATAGCAGGCTTTTTGCATGGGACTGCTAGGTTGAAGGTGAGATTTATTTCAGCCTTTGATCCACAACAGTTTACAGATTAAAAGACATTTTTTATAGTCCCCCCTCTGGATTTGGAACTTGCCTTCCATTTTTCCGAGGTTTATGTTAGCTTGTGACACCTAGCTTAGCTAAGTGGGAAATATGTTTTCAACTGTACTTTAGTGGAGGAATAATATGCATTGGGTACTGTTTCCCAGGACAGGTGGCAATGAGGGGGTGCAGGAGGCGGGGGAGAGGGGTAAAAAATTAAAAAAGAAAAGTCTTGGATTTACATAGCACCTTATCACGTTTCTCAAACATCTCCAAGTGCTTCACATATTAGGGGTAAATCAGTGATCCCATGTTGTTACCTGTCAGCCTTGCCTGCAGGGAGTGTGGGTCAACGAATCAGTTCTGCAGTGTTGTAGTTCCATCTCCAACTTGCGCTCCCTTTGAGCCAAGTTCCCCATTGGGATCATGAGATTGTGGAAGTATCCCTGTATTGAATTACTGTTCCTAGGTAAAGTGAATATGGCTGCCAATTTGTGTGCAACAATACTCCTATTTTGCTTGGAAGTGGGGCGGAGAATGTTCATCAGGACATCAATGTCCAAATAGTGCCATGGAATTCTTAATGTCCACCTGAATCACTTGAACAAGCAGATGGGACCTTGGTTTAACATCTCATCCTGAAGATGGAACCTCTGACAATGCAGCACTCCCTTTTTATTGCACCAGAGTGTCATTCGAGATGATGTATTCAGTTCTGCAATGGGCCTAAAGCCTTGCAGTTTCAGTCTTCCAAACACAGTCATTCCTGCAATATGTATGCCTTCGGTAAATTTACAATTCCACCATTGAAGAACATTCAGTATGACTGTCATACTGTAAATTCCAATATCAAATTCCTCTGGACAGCTGATCTAATGCAGTGTAATATTCAATTTGCTGAGGCGTCTGTAAATTACTGAGGATTCTTGACTGAATTGACCTTAAAAGACTTCTGCTCAATCAGTAAATTTGTTTTCTATTGATTTTGTGATGGAAATTATAAGGTATCGCACTTTCAACTTAATAGTAGCTTGAACTAGTCTTTTTGATTAAATTGTATAATCTGGACGCTGCTCAGCAAATTATAGCTGTGAGGGATGAAACATGAACCAGATACCTACCTCATTTACACTTAAGGCTGGACTTGTTACCAGTCTGAGGCTCTTATGTGAATGCAGAACCTCTGATCATCTTAATACAGACCAGAGCAATGTCACTAAGTCATTGCACTGGACAACCCTGTCAGCTATTGCCATAATATGTACATCAAAGGTTAATGCTATTTTTGAACTAGTTACTTATCACTTAAAAGGAAAGGCTTGCACTATAAATGTTTGTTTCAATTCCTTTGGCATTACAATTTAGATAGCAAGATGAAACTGACGTAAATACTTACATGCTAGACCCGTTCACCATAATCCAGTGAGATCAAATAGCAAAATTATTGAAAACTTGAAAAGATTAACATAGAATTAGCTACAATTTTGAAATTGTCAACAATATCCAGCTCAAATCCATTTTTTACTTTGTTCTAGTAGTTCCATAATGTGCAAATTCTACCCTGTCTTATGAAAGGTGCACATTAACCTTATTGGAAATTGAAGCCTTTGGGTATAGGTTAGAATAAGCCATTGCATGTTGACACTACATTTTAGAATTCTTTCTAACCAAATAACGATACTTTAGGCAATATAATGGAGAAGCACAGGTCAGTATATCAGCATTACTGACCATCTCCTTCTAGTTGTAATATCACTGATTGTGTGAGGACTGAATCAACTTTCAGCGGCTCCTCTCCAGCAATCTAATTTGCCAGAAAATTGCTTCTTGCTGCTTTAAACAGGGAAAACAAATTTCATTGTCAAATCTTTCCAGCACCCACAATGACGAAAATTTTGAATTAAAAGGAAAAAGCACATTCCTTATTCTAGTTTTGTGCAACAGAATTCCAATGGTTTGCAAATAAAATGGGACTGAGATTGTTAATCAACTTATTTTTCCTCAGGTAATAGTGATTTCTTTCATTACATAATATTTACAGCTCAGAAACAGACCATTTGGCCCAACAGGTCTATACCCACACGAGCCTCCTCCCACCTTGTTTCATCTCACCCTATCAACATATCCTTCTATTCCTTTCTCCCTCATATACTTAACTAGCTTCCCCACATTCTTCAGAAAATATCAATATAATATCTTTTCCTATGTCCCACACTGAAACAGCAACAGCGCAATATCACGTCGTGCCTCCATGTCCCACATTGGGATAGCATCAGGATAATATCCCTGTGTAAACTTATGTTCCACCCTCGGTTGGTAGCACAGCAATAGCCATGTTGACACATTGGCACAATATCAGTGAAATGTCGGTGTGTAACCACATCCCATATTGGGATGGTATCAGTGAAATGTCCCTGTGTGTAGTCATGACCCACGTTGAGATGGTATTAAAGCAATATCTCCCTCTGTATATAGCCATGTCCTATGCTGGGTATGTATCCATCTCCTAACTAGGAAATTATCCATGACTATTCTGTGTTATAGATTAAAGTGACCCTTATTAAGGTTCTTTTAACAGGGTATATGTAGCTGACTTGATATAACGTAAATTACTGTCACAAATCTTATTACAGTCTGTGCTTAATTGATTAATCGGAATAGATGTAGATCAGCAGTGATGCTATTTCAGACTGATGCCAGAGGATGATGAAGTAAATCTCCCTTAGCGCCACGTAATTGGATTCGGGAGCAGGGGGGAAATTTGCTTCTATCTCATTCAAAACAATAAATCCTTTCCGGCACTGGACTTTCAATAGTCTGATCTTTATTCTAGCAAGTGTCAGTATACTTATCACGGAGTAGACAAGCTAAATATAGTAAATACCATTTAATTTAACATTCCTAGCAACCACAAGAGTGCTCTAAAACCCACCGTTATCATTTTGCAATGTGTTTTGCTGAATACGTGTTGAACCTTGCAATATCTTCTTTACGCATTTGAACACCTGAAAAATAGCCACTGCACCAGAGCCCTGCAGCTGTTCACGGAATCTTATCACTTTCAAGGGTAAGAGGGGAGCAAAAAAACGAAAATTTGAAATGAAAAAAAGACATGATTTCTCCATTATAAAAAGAGTGTGTGGAACAAATTAAACCTCAATCTCTTTTAAATCTCCTTTTAGTCTTTGCAGTACTGGTTGTCTTAAAATAGCCTCTCGATGTCAGACACATCTCTGAGCACTGAAAAACCTTTTGAACTTTCAAAAAAGCACTATTTCATTCATCTCTAGAAGTGATTTCGCAGATCAAGTATTTCTGATTAGTTAGTATCCTCGGAATAAACAAACAAATTCTAAATATTTTTACACCAGGTGTATTTTATTTTGCTGCAGAAGTGCTAATTCTAAAAACCCTAAGCTTAACTTCCTCCATAGTTTGTTTTTAGGAGGCGCCTCAAAGACTCAATGGGTGTTGGGATATACAGAGCTGGAAAGTGTCTTGGTGTAGTCATTGGATGAAGATAGGACTGGATCAGCTCTGATTCCCACTTCCCCGGTTAAATAGTCTGTTGACACTTGTACACGAAACATGTAAAGTTAACATGCAGGTACAGCAAGCAATTAGGAAGGCAAATGGTATGTTAGCCTTTATTGCAAGGGGGTTGGAGTGTAAGAGTAAGGAAGTATTGCTGCAATTGTATATGGCTCTGGTGAGACCACACCTGGAGTACTGTGTACAGTTTTGGTCCCCTTACCTAAGGAAGGATATACTTGCCTTAGAGGCTGTACAACGAAGGTTCACAAGATTGATTCCTGGGATGAGAGCGTTGTCCTATGAGGAGAGATTGAGTAGAATGGCCCTATATTCTCTGGAGTTCAGAAGAATGAGAGGTGATCACATTGAAACATATAAAATTCTTAGACAGGGTAGATGCTGAGAGGTTGTTTCCCCTAACTGGAGAGTCTAGAACTAAGGATTGTAAACTCAGGATAAGGGGTCGGCCATTTAGGACCGAGATGAGGAAAAATGTCTTCACTCAGAAGGTTTGAATCTTTGGAATTCTCTATCCCAGAAGGCTTGGATGCTCAGTCATTGAAAATATTCAAGACTGAGATTGATAGATTTTTTGACACTAAAGGAATCAAGGGATATGGGGATAGGGCGGGAAAGTGGAGTTGAGGTGGAAGGTCAGCCATGATCTAATTGGCGGAGTAGACTCGAGGGGCCGAATGACCTACTCCTGTTCCAATTTCTTATGTTCTTATGAGATGCTAAAGGGTTGTAGGTACCCATGGGACCATATTCCAGTATGAGTCCGCATCTTCAGAAGACGAGAGGGTTTTAAATGGGAAATAAAATTGAAAAATATATTATTTTAATTTTAATTGAGATTACTCCTGAAAAGAGCACCAATTTGGACAAATCAGCCTAATGTTTTGTTTATCTGTATATATTAAAATTGGTACGTCTGTCCCATGTTCTATTGAAAGTCCTGTCTAAACACATTCATATGGACATTCTCATGTTAAAATTGTCCACACTTACCTGTCATGCTTAACTATAACCATTCCCTGTGATGCCAATAGGTGATGCTCTAATAGTATTTCCAGTGTCAATCTGAGCACTGAGGTGTAACATTGGACCTGCCACAACCCATAATGGTTTGTTACTTCTAGACTTGACTATTCCAATGAGCTCCTGGCCGGCCTCCCACCTTGCACCCTCTGTAAGCTTGAGCTCATCTAAAACTCTGCTGCCCGTATCCTAACCAAGTCCCATTCACACATCATCCCTGTGCTTGCTGAACTACATTGGCTCCCGATCCGGAAATTTTACAATTCTCATCCTTACTTTCAAATCCCTCCATGGTCTCGCCCCTCCCTATCTCTGTAACCTCCTCCAGCCCTTCAACCCTCCGAGATCTCTACGCTTCTCCAATTCTGATCTATTACGCATCCCTGATTTTAATCGCTCCACCATTGGCAGCCGTGCCTTCAGCTGCCTAGGCCCTAAGCTCTGCAATTCCCTCCCTAATCATCTCTGCCTCTCTACCTCTCCTCCTTTAAGATGTTCCTTAAAACCTACCTCTTTTACCAGTCCTAATATCTCCCATGTGGCTGGGTGTCAAATTTTGTTTGATGCTCCTGTGAAGCACCTTGGGATATTTTACTACGTTAAAAGCACTATATAAATGCAAGTTATTCTTGAATCTTCAGCCTGAAGTTGCAGGCCTTCCCCCGCACTGGTAATTCATTATCTGTGAAACGCTTTGGGAAATCCCAATAAGGTGCTGTATAAATACACGTACTTCTCTTTTCTTTCTATTGCAGGACTGAAACTGATGAAAAAGATGTTGGACTTCAGATCAGTCAAAGTCATTAAGGACCAGATTAGAAATGGTGGCGAGTTTGAATCAGGACAATTTTGTGACTAAATCCTAACCTGAACACAACGTGAATTCAGCTCATAAAGCATAAATTCAGTTGCTAAAATATCTGTATACAGATCAAAACTCAAGTGCACAAATATTTTATAGAGATTAAGGTTTAATTCGTTCCACACACTCTTTTTATAATGGAGAAATCAAGTCTTTTTTATCTTTTCAATTTTATTTTTCTCCCTCCTCTTGAAAGGTTGAGTTATGCTGGGATGAGATTCCAGGAATAGCTGCAGGGCTCTGGTGCATTGTTGTAGTGGCTTTTTTTGAGTTGTGAACCCACACAGTGAGAATTAACAGACTGTGGCATCACCACTCAGCGTAACCCTGTCCTCAACCAACATCTGCACGCACTTTCCAGCTGACGAAAGGTCTTCGATCTGAAAAGTTAACTCTGTTTCTTTCTCCACAGATGCTGCCTGACTTGCTGTGTATTTCCAGCATTTTCTGTTTTTATTTCAGATTTTCAGCATCCACATTATTTTGCTTTTGATGTAGTGTCGTCAATGCTGTCCCAGCTGAAATTATCTAACTCGGGACCTTCCTGAGCTATATGGCTGAGTGCCATTGTCCATAGTCTTCTATATTTATAATTTTTTGTATTATTGGTACATTATTATTAAAATGCATATTTCCCTTACAAACAAATGCATTCTCATTGAGCTGTTTACCAGTTTACTTTAAATTTTGTCCCAATCTTGGATTGATCACTGTGTTGCATGAAATATTTTACAGTGACATGTTCTGTACCAGCTAGTGAAAGTGACTATAACAGAGACATAATGTACTTCTCTGTAACATTCACAATCTGATTCATACTTCCAGCTTATTTCACCAGGATCTGATCAAGCAGCGTGTTTCCTGTCCGATTTGCAGTATGCTTGCAATGCAGTCAGGACCTGTTGGGCACCTTGCTGTATGCCTTGTGGGAGTGTTATAACACACAGACTGGTCTCAAAAGTCATAAACAGCTTCACTGATTACACACTGTGGAGTGCTTTATGTTGTGTCCCAGCATGATCTCAGAGAAACATCCAGTATTCACTATTTCCATAATTAAATGCTCTCGACCCTTTACATGGCCAGCAGCAGGTAAAGAAGCATGTGGTTTTTTTAATAATTACTGTTTAAAAACACATACATTTTGCCCTTCAGTTGGCTTTAAAATGCCATTTAAGTTCTTAGAACATGTCACGTGTGGAAAATGCATGTTTTATCAATAATGATCATCGAAACAAGACAGATTGTAGGGTAGAAGGTAGTCAACAGGGAGGCACATAAGCTGAACATAGGTGTCAGCCGTGGCTCAGTGGGTAGTACTCTTGCCTCTGAGTCAGAAGGTTGTGGGTTCAAACCCCACTCCAGAGACTTGAGTATGTAATCTTGACCTGTACTGCATCCAGTTCTGGTCACTAAGATACCAGAGGGACATTCAAGCTCTGGAGGTTAGTGCAGAGAAGAGCCACAAGGCAGATCTCTAGTGTTGGATCCTGAGTTATGAGGAAAGAACTTGAGAAACTTGGGCATTCCAGTCTGGAAAGAATGCATCTTCAGAGTTGAGTATTATGCAATTGTTAAAGTTCTGGAAAAAGTTAACCCAGAATATTACTTCAAATTAAACATCTGCAGTGGAACAAGGGGGCATGAGTTTAAACTGATCTTAGGACTGGTATCAGGCAATACTTCTTCAAAAAGAGTGATCAAGATGTGGAATAAACTTTGAGATACAGTAGTGCAGGCAAAAACCCTGGAATCATTTAAGAAACAATCGGATATTACAATGGGATTGGGGTGGCGAGGACTCTATGGATGGATGAACAAGGAGGGCCGATTGGCCTTCCTCGTCTGTAGTTATCTTGTGACGACTGAACTCAATTCAGTAGAATGACATGGCAGCACAATTGAAAGTGTACATCTGGAGCTTCTCATCAATTGAATGGACTGGCCTGAAATGCAAGATTTTCCACAGCCCTGTGCTGCTCAATGGGTTCCGATCAAGCAATTCCTTGTCAGGCTGTCATTCATCAACATTCACCTGACAATCAAAAGTCGCATTAATGTTTTACAGGCGACAGTGCCTTCCCTTGCCAGGATTGTAACCCTCAGGCTGCGAAGCTGTGAAATGAGCTGCTTCACCTCTTTCACTTTATTCCGTAGGTGAACCAGTCCAGAAGGGCTCCTGAGCACATGGTAAATGGACGAAGCTTTCCTGACAAAAGTAACTCCAGGCCCTGTCACATGAGGTGCTTTTATACTCAACCTGAGTTTTGTGAGGGCAATGCCAAACTGACCCCTTGTGTGTTGCTGCCTCACATTTATTACCATCCTGGACTTCCTCTGGGCCTGTTGGACGTTCATTAAACAGAGACCTGTTCTTCTGTGTTTGTCTTCCAATTTTTTGTTAAAAATCAACTTACTGATCGGGAGCTCGTATGCTTCATCTCATGCACTTGCATCATTATCTAATTTTATGTCCTGACGCAAGCATGATGCAGGCTAAGGATGGGCCATGGAATATTCATAGAATCATAGAATGATACAGCACAGAAGGAGGCCATTCGGTCCTTTGTGCCTGTGCCAGCTCTTTGAATGAGCTCTCCAATTAGTTCCACTCCCCTGCCCTTTCTTCATAGCCCTGCAAATTTTTCCCCTTCAAGTGTTCATCTAATTTCCTTTTGAAAGTTATTATTGAATCTGCTTCCACCACCCTTTCAAGCAGTGCATTCCAGATCATTACAACTCGCTGCGTAAAAAATGTTTTACTCTGGCTCTTTTGCCAATTACCTTAAACCTGTGTCCTCTGGTCACCGACCCTTCTGCCGCTAGAAACATTTTCTCCTTATTTAATCTATTAAAACCCTTCATGATTTTGAACACATCTATTAAATCTCCTCTTAACCTTCTCTGCTCTAAGGAGAACAACCCCAGCTTCTCCAGTCTCTCTACGTAACTGAGGTCCCTCATCCCTGGCACCATTCTAGTAAATCTCCTTATTTTCTCTATCTAAACCCTATTGCTGGCAGATCAGGAGTCAGAATAAAGTGGGTCTCCACTGCCATCAGCTGAACGGGGGCTGTAAGTTTACTTTTTAAGTAGTTCAGAATCCACTCATCAGGAGTCAATGGCACTACAGTCATATAAAAGAGCCTTGGCTGTCTCAAACCTTATCTCTCTGCCAGAATCAATCCTTTCAGCTTAAAGAGCCAGAATTGAACTATTTAAGCATTTGGTTTTTGGCACAGCCAGGACAGAGAGGCCCTTGTTTAGTTGAAATTAATTTCAAGTTCACACGTCTCCAAGTTCAGAGGATGACGATACACAAGGCTTGCTCTCTCTCTTTGCCACAGTTTCTCTTTCCCGGCCCCAACTGCGCTTTCCGAGAGAATGCTGCCATCGGCATCTTCTTCCCCCATGTTATTCACTTCATCCATTGGATGTGTGCTGAAGGAAAACTGCTATCTCCTTTCTCTACCATCTGTTCTGTTTTTCCAGTTTCCCCTCATCCCATCCCGGAAATGAAGCAAGAAAATAATGATTCGACACAGCTTAAGAAGATATAGAAGGGCTGATTCCATGGTCAGGTACTCCTGAAAATCACTGGCCCGCAATACTTGATTTTCTGTCCGTTTAAATTAATGGTTGGAAAATCAGCCACTGTCGGCCTGCGGTTTCCCAGCCTGTGCTCCGTGCAAGAGCCATTCTGCTCCCGGAATGCTCAACCACTGAATCAGCCCGACAGTGAGAAACAGCTGTTTGGCCAATTTAGTCTTACAAACTCTACACAATTCTTGACTGGAATTTCGCTGACCTAATTAAACTCCTGACTGAGTCGGATAATAAAAGGTAATCATTGCAAGAAGGGAAAACTCTGCAAAGTCCCTCCTTGACGTCGACAGGTGCCTGTAGATTATTGCCTGTAGACTACCATTTTACAGCCATCCGACTCAACATTGATTTCAATAACTTCAGATCATAACCACTGCTCCCATTTTTTCGGTCAGCTAGCGCTGGTAATGTTTCTGCTGCTGCCTTTTACAGCTACTTCTGATCATTCTTTTGTTTCTTAACCTGTCCCACCCTCCTTGCCTTGCACCATCATCCCTTTTGTCATTTAATCACTCGTGCCCTCTACCCTATCACAGACCTTCCCTTTTGTTCTTTCCTCCCCTCCCTCCGCCCCTTTCCATGGCTCTGTATTTGCTTAAAAACTTTAACTCTTTAACATCTTCCAGTGCTGATGAAAAGGTCTTCGACCTGAAACGTTAACTCTGTTTCATTCTCCACAGCCTGACTTGCTGAGCTTCTCCGGCATTTTCTGTTTTTATTTCAAATTTCCAACACCTGTAGTATTTTGCTTTTGATTAGCACTTGATTAGCTCCCTCATTTACTTCGGCAGAATCACAGGCTTAGAAAAAAATGATTCTGCTGGCTGGATACAGGAGCAGATTTAGTCGTGTAAACCTGGGAACCCGGCTCATGAATGTAGCCCTCCCGGAATCCAAACTAAATAGGTGCCAGTGTAAAAGCACCAAAAGATATTCGGGTGAGAAACTTAAAAGTCCAGGAGAAACTTCAGTTTTCCCCTCTTGTAAGCCTTAGCTATCATTATTCATCTGCAGCTGGAGATTACAAAGAATTACATGGAATGTACTGCACAGAAACAGGCCATTCGTTCCAACATGTCTACACCGGTGTTTATGCGCCACACAAGCCTCCTCCCACCTTACTTCATCTCGCCCTACCAACATATCCTTCCATTCCTTTCTCTCTCGTGTATTTGTCTGGCTTCCCCTTAAATGCATCTATCCTATTCGCCTCAACCACTCATTGTGGTAGCGAGTTCCACATTCTTACCACTCTCTGAGTAAAGAAGTTTTTCCTGACTTCCTTATTGGCTTTATTAGTAACTATCTCCCCCCAGTTTTGGACTCCCCTGCAAATGGAAACAGCTTCCCTACGTCTACCCTATCAAATCCCTTCATAATTTTAAAGACCTCTATCAGGTCACCTCTCAGTCTTCTCTTTTCTAGAGAAAAGAGCCCCAGCCTGTTCAATCTTTCCTGATAGTTATACCCTCTCAGTTCCGGTATCATCCTTGTAAAAAAAAAATGAGCACTTTCTCCAGTGCTTCTATATCCTTTTTGTAATATGGAGACCAGAACTGTGCACAGTACTCTAAGTGTGGTCTAACCAAGGTGGGGCAGGTTTGGCAGGGTTAGGGGGACAACCACGTACATCGCTGATGTATCGGTTTGTTTTTAGCTGCACAAATTGTCGGATGGTGCTACTGAAAGTCACCCCCTTTCTCTTCAGTAAGTAGGTCAGGGAGATTCCACCACCAATCTCTGTACAGTTTGTCCGAAAGAGTATGTTCAATTGGTCAAACAGCTGTTTTTTTATTGTAGGACGGATATCACTCTAATGTTCCAGTGTACTTTGTTTAATTTTGATGGTCCTGACTGATGCTCCATTTAGCCTTGAGATCAATGATCACATTATCTTGGGAATTCTCTAACTCCTGTCTCTGTTCTACTTCCCTTCTCTGTTCCATCTTGTTTTACCACTTTTTTTTTACACTCTATCCAGTTGCTCTTGTCTTTATTCTCGTGTCCTGTTTTACGTGTGTTATCACCTTCCCTTCACTTCTCAACTTTCCAATTCACCTCAGCTATTATTTTTACCTTCTGATTCATCCAATTTCATACATTGGGGAAAGAATCGCTCCAGTTACCATGTGCATTGTAGAATGTTAAAGCGCAAAAGCATCCGATCAAATCTGTGCTGATGTTTTTCGTCACATAAGCCGTTTGGTCTAATCCACCTCTCCTGTGCATCCCCGTAACTGTGAATATTCCTCTTTTTCAAATAGTTCTATGCTGTTTCCCCTTTAAAAGAATTTAAGGATTTTGCTTCAACAACAATTTGTGACACAGAATTCCACATTATAACCATCTTCTGGGTAAAGAAATTTTTTCTAACCTCCCCTTTAATTCTTTTTGCGATTATAAATTTGTGCTCCCTCATTACCACCTTTCTGATCAGTGGAAACAACCTATTACTATTGTAAAGCATTTAGCATGTCCTGAGGTCATGAAAGGCTCTATATAAATTCCAAGTTCTTTCTTTCCTTATCTTATCAACTCCTTCATAATCTTGATGACCTCAATCAGATCATCCCCTTAATCTTCACAGCACTCGTGAACAAACCCTTAATTACTCAAGTACCTTTTCATAAATGTAACCCTGTGTAGCAACATCATAAAAGAACATGTTTACAACATTGCTGGTTAGCAACCAAAGCAGTTCTTCCACCAGCCCCTCCCCCATTGTCTTGTTTATATTTAGCCTCTCTAATGTCCTGTATACGGTCTCTTCATTCAGTCACTCTGCTCCTTTCCCCATATCGCTGCCTGGAGCATTTCTAACCCTTTTCCTTTTTGTTGTTGTGTACTTTGGAGTTGCTAGTTTTGCAGCCCTGATGTTGGCACCACATGCAGCTTTGTACCTTGTAACTAGAACACGTTGTCACCTAATCAATCTCAACATCTAAAATGCCTTCTATACTGAGAGTTCTCATCACAGTCAGCACCTATGCTGTAATTATGTATTATGTCAGCAAATAAACCGCCTCCATATGAAAGTAAGTACAGCTGTAGATGGGGAACACAGCCTATTTTTCTAGTTGATCCTTGTTATTAAGTAACATCAGCATATGTAGTTCTTAAATGCGAAGGGAAGGGCTGAATCACAGGTTGTTTGGCAGAATTGGTCTTTCTGTGATCTCCAGTTTTCTATTGTGTACTTTGTTGATGTAACACGTTGCAGTTCTCTCCTCAAAATGATTTATGAATACATTTCAAGTCTAAGTTTCCCCTCTTCAGGAGGAAAGCTCTATTGCAGAGATTGGGGCTGGAGTGGGCAGTGGGACACACATTAGCATACATAGTGTTCTAAAGTGATGCTTTAAATGCACTCTTGCGTCAAAATGGACTCCTGAAAAGTCTGAATCACGATGTCAGGCTGTCAGTTATTACAGATAATGTATGATTTGCTACAAGGCTGCTTTTAAGGAATGCAGTGGACTACTGGAGTACCTGACACAGGCAGCATAATGTTATGTTCTAATTGTCGTTCCACAGCATCTGAAGTCCAGAATATATTGTTCTCCACAGCAAATATGCTATCAAATTGAATATGTGGAGCATTGTCTTGTGATTGGTTTAGTGTTTGAAAGTATAGTAAGCAGCCACTCAACCAACAAAGGAGCTATACTAGCTTGATTGCAAAAGCACATATATTCCTTTCATTTTCTATAATTTTGTTTTCCAGGAGCACAGCTACACATTTCACAACAGTGAGTGCAAAACAAGTACTTAAAAAAAACAGCCTTTGTGAAACAGTTGTACGTCACTTTAGGATCATCCACCTTTAAAAAAACATTTGCCATTATGTTATATGTCTACATTTGGGCATCCTACCACAAGGATCGAGGCGGGAGAACGGAGAAGGGCTTAGTCGGGGGAAGTCTGCTTTTTGAAAAAAAATCGTTCTCAGAATGCGGGCATTACTTTCAAGGTCACATTGGTTGTCCATCCCTAGTTGTCTTGAGAAGGTGGCAGGCTTTTCCTTGCAGTCTTTTTGGTGACAGACCTCTAATGATGATTTAAGTAGAGAATTCCAAGATACTGATCCAGCGAAAATGAAGGAACAGCGATGTATGTCCAAATCAAAATGGTGTGTAACTTGGAGGGAAACTTTGAGTTGACGGTGATCCCATGACCCATAAGCTGTAGTATGAAGGGCTCAGGAGAGAACTACTGGACCAAAAAAATGGTTCACAAATGCATTCCTTTTTCAAACAGTTGTCCTGATGGGCAAGAGGACCACGATATTGGTCATCTTGCATCAGCCGGAGGTGACTGGTGTACAGCGGGCGCTAGTCCCGCCCCAAGAGGCAGTTCACCTGTTGTGAGAGGAGCAAAATTAGCCAACCGGTCCGCTGGCTGCGGACCTATGGTAAGTCCAAAGGGGAGGGGAGGCGATTGGGAGGGTGGGCCAGCAGCAGCCCACAGTTTTAATTTTAATGCACACCTGCTCACCCTGGCTGCACATTCAGGTAGGGAGTTGAAAGCTCACCGTTGCGATTCTTCCATGGCCTCCAGCGGTCCCGTTAAGGACCGCAAGCACAGGACCCTTCTTTGCATATTTAAATTGGGCTACCCCGGCTTTAAATCGGCCGCCAGTGCAATAAGGTGGTAACCACGCCCCCACCACACATCAAGCACAAGACCTCGCACTCAGAAATTGGTATACTTTGCACCCATTTTATGCTCCATTATGTCATTATGCACCCATTTTATCTCTGCCAGTAATTAAACTGCAGGAAGATTCTTTCCAAATGTATCACACCATATGTCTATTAATATTGAATAACAAATTAAATCAATCCTTCACTAGTTTTTAATATTCCCTAGCCAGCAGCCAAATGCCTAATATAACTATATATGTCCATGCTACAGATTTGACTCATAGTTCCCCAAAGATCACCTAAGATGAGGACCAATTAATATTTAATACAGACTATGTATAGTCCAGAGAAAGCTAATGATCCCAGAACTGGGCTACTTTGTAGAAGTCTCAGATACATGAAGTCCCCTCACTGGCAGAGCTCAATTTAGATCAGGCTATTCTTTAAAGAGGCTTCGTCTTTCAGAGAAGATTGGCAAACATTTAATGTGTTTGCAAATACACCCACAGAATTTTCATAATTTTATCTGGTCTCCATGTCTGGCAATGTAGGGTGCAATGAGAAGATGTAATGATGGACATTTTTATATTGGTAATGTGCTGGCAGTGGCAGGTGGATGGTGTCCTCTGGCTGTTGATGGTACACTGTAATATAAAGCAGTCAAATGCCATTCCCAGAACAACAGATTTTCATGAAGGTTGGAAGTGTGAAAAATACAGTTCTCTTTGTCTGGGCTCAAACAAGGACCATACGGACAGGAGTAGGCCATTCGTCCCCTCGAGCCTGCTCCACCATTCAATTAGATCATGGCTGATCTGTACCTCAACTCCAGAGACATATGGCGCACTAAAAAAGTGGAGAACAATGTGTGGAGAATGCAGGTTACTTGTTACACTGGTCTCCCAGCACTCAAGCACCAGTATAAAGGCACTTTTATGCTGCCCGGCCAATCTCTCAAATCTAGGGAAAACTACTTCTGTGCATCTCTTTCTGTTTTATTTTATTTTGAAGTTGGGTGCCAATCGAGGTGGAATGTGAAGAGCCAATTGTTATATCAATGGAAACATGGGGGATTGGCACCACATTTACCTTCCTGAATCTGGGTCCCTTAATCCAACAGCCCCTTCATAAATCCACATTTTTGTGGCTTATGCCATTGATCCCAGCACACGTAGGAGTGTTTATATTATGGCAGCCACGTGATGGAGGCATCTCATGTCAGCTGTACACCGATCATAAGAAAGTGCCTAAAGAGACTAGCCTGGAACCTCATGTGGGGGTTGCTCCTGATCTCCCACCTTAACTTCAGCGGAAGATTGGCAGAACCCTTTGGCTATTTACGGTGTTTCTTTGGGGATTCTGCTGGAGTTAAGATCGGGAGAACAACACCTGCGGAACTTCAGGGCCACGTTAATTACGCAAATTATGTGGCTTCGTTTGTGAACACAGAAAGATGTTTACTAAGTAATGACCATGTTCCTTTAAAGATCGACAGCAGTGACTTTTATTCTGATTTTAATTGAATTTTAAACACCTCTTAAGGGTTGTGATTGAATTCCATATATCTGTTGATGTATATGAAAGTAGATCTTGTAAGAACTGATTTTGCTTCCGGAACTGGGTACTTTAGGGTTTTGTATTAATGTCACTTAAGATTTGTAAATGCTGCAACGTCAGGTCATCCATGTATTTTTGGGGTGGATATCAGACAGAGCATTTCAACTTTCCTGTCCACCTTAAGCAGTCCTGGAAGCAACTGAAATGGCAGTTTGAGCAGATGTGAGCAATAAATCACTTGTCCTACCCTATCAGTATAGATTTGAAAGCTGCTCTAGTTGTCAGCATAGAAGGCACACAGACAAAAGGGATTAGATCCTCTTCATTGCATTTTTGAAACCACATAGTATTTTAATTTAATGGCACAATTTGTTAAATTCATGAGATCATTTGAAGTACATGGTCAGGAATCGTGCTTAATTTGAGTATGATGTAATCCATGAAACACGTCAAAACAAAATGGTTGTGCTATCTTTGTCCTTGAACAAACCTTCTATTGTGAAGTAAATGGTTATGTTAGATCATGTTGCAGTTGTTCTGGCTAATCTTTTGGATGGAATCAAAGACAAGTAGCATAAATAAACATGAGACTTTCTTCTGAATTGAAAACTTGTTTACTGTGAATGGGGCTGATAAATTAAGATGTGGAATTAGTCTCTGATGATTAACAAACTCGTACACCTTAGGCATGTTAAATCCAGCTATATTTTGAAATTCCAAATTGTGTATACACTATTATTGATTTGGTTCATCTTCTGTGGTGAGTTTATACAGTATTTTTATCTCATTAAACTTTTATTTACTGTGACCATGGTGAACTATTCCTCCTCATCCTTTTCGACCTGTCTGCATCCTTTGACATGGTTGACCACACCATCCTCCTCCAATGCCTCTCCTCCGTTATCCAGCTGGATTGGACTGTGCTCGCATGGTTCCGTTCTTATCTATGCAGTTGTAGCCAGAGAATCACCGGCAATGGTTTCTCTTCCCACTCCCGCACCATTACCTCTGGAGTCCCCCAAGGATCTATCCTTGGCCCCCTCCTATTTCTCATCGACTTGCTGCCACTCGCGACATCATCCGAAAACACGACGTCAGATTCCATATGTATGACACCCAGCTCTACCTCCCAACCACCTCCCTCGGCCCCTCCGCTGTCTCTCATTTGTCATACTGCTTGTCTGACATCCAGTACTGAATGAGCAAAAATTTCCTCCAACTAAACATCTAAACATAGGGAAAACCGAAGCCATTGCCTTTGGTTCCCGCTGCAAACTCTGTCCCCTAGCCAATGCCTCCATCCCTCTCCCTGGTCACTATCTGAGGCTGAACCAGACCGTTCGCAACCTTGGCGTCCCATTTGACAATGAGATGAGCTTCCGACCACATATCCGCTCCATCACCAAAACGCCTACTTCCACCTCCGTAACATCGCCTGTCTCCACCCTGCCTCAGCTCATCTGCTGCTGAAACCCTCACCCATGACTTTGTTACCTCTAGACTCTGCTACTCCGATGCTGTCCTGGCTGGCCTCCCATCTTCGACCCTCCATAAACTTGAGCTCATCCAAAACTCTGCCGCCCGTATCCTAACTGGCACCAAGTCCTGTTCTCCCATCACCTCTGTGCCCGCTGACCTACCCAGTCCGGGTATGCCTCGATTTTAAAATTCTCATCCTTGTTTTCAAACCTCTCCATGGCCTCGCCCCTCCCTATCTCTGTGACCTCCTCCAGCCCAACAACCCTCTGAGATCTCTGCGTTTCTCCGATTCTTGCCTCTTGCGCAGCCTCGATTTTAATCGCTGCACCATTGGCGGCCATGCTTTCAGCTGCCCAGACCCTAAGCTCTGGAATTCCCTCCATAAACCTCTCAGCCTCTCCACCTTCCCTCCTTAAAACCTACCTCTTTGACTAAACTTTTAGTCACCTGTCCTGTGCTCCAAATATCTCCCTATGTGGCTGGGTGTCAAATTTTGTTTGATAATGCTCCTGTGAAGCACCTTGGGATGTTGTACTACATTAAAGGTGCTATATAAATGCAAGTTGTTGTTGTTGTTGGTTATGATCTGCTGTCTATTGGACATATTTCTTGACGAAGATAGTAATCAGCACCATCCATTTTAAGCACAAACCTGCCATTGAAATACTTGGAAGGGCACAACCAAACCCAACTTCACTCTGTATCCAACCATGTACACCTCCAGTAGGGGTCGCTGGATAGCACTGAGCGATGGGAAGCCTGGCCGATTTTCCCCGCCTCTGACTCATATTCAGCATTAGCAGCCCTACCCTGGATGAGCTCAGCTATCTCAGCACGGAACGATGATCAAACCTGGGATCTTCCTAATCTGTATAGCTCAACTAATCATTGCCTTTTTAAAAATGTATTGCATTAATCCATCGATAAACACATTTACAACATTGTTATTATTCCATTATACTAGACAATCATTCCTATACTAGACAACCATTTTCAGCCAGAAGTGCCTAGTGGATGATCCATCTCGGCCTCTTCCCAAGATCCCCAAAATCACAGAAGCCAGTCTTCAGCCAATTCGATTCACTCCACGTGATAGCAAGAAATGGCTGAGTGCACTGGATACAGCAAAAGCTATGGGCCCCAACAACATCCCGGCTGTAGTGCTGAAGTCTTGTGCTCTAGAACTAGCTGCGCCTCTAGCCAAACTGTTCCAGTACAGCTACAACACTGGCACCTACCCAACAATGTGGAAAATTGCCCAGGTATGTCCTGTCCACAAAAAGCAGGACAAATCTAATCCTGCCAATTACCGCCCGATCAGTCTGCTCTCAATCATCAGCAAAGTGATGGAAGGTGTTGTCGACAATGCTATCAAGCAGCACTTACTCACCAAAAACCTGCTCACCGATGCTCAGTTTGGGTTCCGCCAGGACCACACGGCTCCAGACCACATTACAACCTTGGTCCAAACATGGACAAAAGAGCTGAATTCCAGAGGTGAAGTGAGAGTGACTGCCCTTGACATCATGGCAACATTTGACCGAGTGTGGCATCAAGGAGCCTAGTAAAACTGAAGTCAATGGGAATCAGGGGGAAAATTCTCCAGTGGCTGGAGTCATACCTAGCACAAAGGAAGATGGTAGTGGTTGTTGGGGGCAATCATCTCAGCCCTGGGACATTGCTGCAGGAGTTCCTCAGAGCAGTGCCTTAGACCCAACCTCTTCAACTGCTTCATCAATGACCTTCCCTCCATCACAAGGTCAGAAATGGGGATGTTTGCTGATGATTGCACAGTGTTCAGTTCCATTCACAACCCCTCAGATAATGAAGCAGTCTGTGCCCGCATGCAGCAAAACCTGGACAACATCCAGGCTTGGGCTGATAAGTGGCAAGTAACATTCGCGCCAGACAAGTACCAGGCAATGACCATCTCCAACAAGAGAGAGTCTAACCACCTCCCCTTGACATTCAACGGAATTTCCATCGCCGAAACCCTACCATCAACATCCTGGGGGTCACCATTGACCAGAAACTAAACTGGACCAGCCACATAAATACTGTGACTACAAAGGCAGGACAGAGGCTGGGTATTCTGCAGCGAGTGACTCACCTCCTGACTCCCTATCTCCAAGGCCCAAGTCAGGAGTGTGATGGAATACTCTCCACTTGCCTGGATGAGTGGTGCTCCAACAACACTCAAGAAGCTTGACACCAGCCAGGGCAAAGCAGCCCGCTTGATTGGCAACTCATCCACCACCCTAAACATTCACTCCCTCCGCCATCGGCGTATCGTGGCTGCAGTGTGTACCATCTACATGATGCACTGCAGCAACTCGCCAAGGCTTCTTCAACAGCACCTCCCAAATCCACAACCTCTATCACCAAGAAGGACAAGGGCAGCGGGTGCATGGGAGCAACACCACCTGCACATTCCCCTCCAAATCACACACCATTCTGACTTGTAAATATATCGTCGTTCCTTCATCATCGCTAGGTCAAAATCCTGGAACTCCCTACCTAACAGTACAGTGGGAGAGCCTTCACCACACGGACTGCAGCGATTCAAGAAGGCAGCTCACCACCACCTTCTCAAGGGCAATTAGGGATGGGCAATAAATGCTGGCCTTGCCAGCGACGCCCACATTCCATGAAAGAATTTAAAAAATCATTCCTTAACCAGTAAGTAACTTCAGAAATTAAACTCCAGTTTGTCTCTTATGACATATATTAACCTATTGAACGTCAAAAACTGGTTAAAATATACCAGCCTTAAATTTCTTTCAGAATAATAAATCTACAATGCTCGTTCAGTATCTACTTGAGATACTCTTTCAGGTTTACTCTTCTCCCCTTAAAAAACAGAGCATCCCTTCGTTCAATGATCACAAATTTAGCTCATTGCTGTAAGCAGCTGAACCATCGAGTGAGTCCATGCTATTTTTCAAGTTGGTTCTGCCCTGTGCTCTTTTGAGGGGGAGCAGGTGGTCCCTTATCTAGGCTTCTCGATATTTGGAGAATCGAATTGTGTCTTTTTCTTTTTGTGGACCGAAGGGATTATCTCCAAGTCGAGATCTTCCAGCGAGGAGTAGCACCTGGTAGGAGTGTCCAAATGGGGAATCAGACCATGTATCTCAAATCGGAAAAATATCGACCTCCACAAGGTCAAGTGCTGCCTTATTAATTAATGCTACCGCGATGGTTCTTAGTTAAGAAGCCGGAGCATTCTCTTGGAGCTGCCCCTACCCTGCCGCCGTAACTTCACCTTGCTTACACGCCCGAACTCCCGGCAAAGTTACGTCGGCAGCTCCAAGGAAATTCCTGGCCCTCGTGGCACTTGTAAATACTGCTGCAGCTTATTGAACAAAGGCACCAGTGGCGGGAAGTTTCTGCTCGCTTTGCGCCCAGATTCCAGCGCAATCGGCCGAACCAGCCCGAAAGATCGAGAAATTTAAAACCTCGGTGTGTTACGCCCAAAACCACTTACGTGGCTGTTTTCCGCGACTTTTTACGCTGGTTCAAGATTCAATTTACCCGGATCAGGCCCCGCCCACAACGCTGGCCATTCCCCCAGGTCAACATTGCGAGATTCCACCGATTGCATTGGTTCTTCAAATTGAGCTCATTTTCTTAGGCGCACAGGCACTAGTAGGCACGTTTTAAAAGCTTTTTCACATCAAAAAATATTTACTAAGAAACTGACTAGTGTACACCAATGAAACTATTAAATGGTTCAGTATAGTATTTTTTAGGTCGTTTTCAGTGATTTTAAATCAGGTTACTCACAGGTGGACATCTTTATTAAAAATGCTTATTTTTGGTGATAAACACATTTTCATTGCCCAGGTTACCACTCTTACCACACGGGCTGCAGCGGTTCAAGAAAGCAGCTCACCACCACCTTCTCAAGGGCAATTAGGGATGGGCAATAAATGCTGGCTTTGCCAGCGATGCCCACGTCCCATGGACGAATAAAAAAAAAATACATCAAGGAATACCTTTTAATAGAAAGAAAAAAGAAGAAATTATTACATTCTATTACACCGCCCGATTGTCCGGGTTAATGGAAGATTTTACGTTTCTGATTATGCAAATGCATTTTAGCGGAAACCTGAAGCCCAACCTGACTAGCGCCCAAAGCGGAAACTCTACCCTGTGTGTGTTTAAGCCAGTTAAGAGGCAGCTACAGAACTGCTGGTAATGGTGATCGCCCCAGCTGGTGGGAAATGACTGAACATTTCAAATCGTTTATACGGTCCTACCAGTTCATTTTGTAAATACCACAAGGTAGCTCACCCCTCCGAATTATACTTCAAAGGCACAAATGGCTGCTCATGTTTTTTCCTTCAACTAGATTATCCTACTTACCTAATAAGTGGATGTGTAATATTACTGTCAGCTGCAACTAAAACCATTATCCCTATCCGCAATCTGGTCTCGGTAAACAGATTAATTTTCAACCAACTGCCCTGTCAACTGTGCAAAGCTTTGCAGCAAACCTTGTGACAACACATCAGAGGAAATTATGCAAACCTAAGACATTTAATGGTACCAGTAGCTCTTTTTTAAATAGCTGATGTGACAGATGTAAGTCAAAGCTTATTTTCCTGCCCTCGGAGATTACACAATGGAGGATTATTTCCCATCGTAGTGCCTTGACTTTACAAGGAGTCAGAGGCGGCCTCTTAGGATCTGTCCTTCTCCAGTCTGCCACCTAGGGCTTTCCGAGAAAGCTGTGTGGGAAGAACACTTTTTGTTTTCATCTCTGCAGCATAATCAGTGCCGTTGACTAATACTGCTCAGTGTCGGGTGGAAGATGTTTTCTGCTACTGACTGGGAATTCAGCTGGTTGTAGATGATTCGGGTACAACAATAAGGAATATATGTAATGAGTCACAACCAGTTCCCTGCTTGACTCTTCATATTGTCTGCCTCGTCATGCATTGTGTAATATGTTAGGAAACATCAATTTACCTCTGGTCTTTCAGCCCTATGTTAATATAACCAATGTACTGTGTAGCTATTCAGTCACATTCACTGTATCCCTGGCTAAAGTTCCTTTCAAACAATCCGTGCGCAATGTTTCAATGAGGACCAGTAAAGGCAAGTTCAGACCAGATGACCTACTGAACTGATTTCAACAGCTATGGGTTAGAGTTTAAAGTCGGGAATGGCTAGCTGACTGGCCATTTCTTAGGTTTGTTGATCCAGCTGACTGGATATCCCTATTTAGCTGACTTTGACTTGCTGGTCCAATGATTTTTTTTTCTCAGGGCAGTTTCACTTTGCACCAATGCTACACTTAGTCTAAATACTGCCTGAATCCAGAGCCAAGGCCCAACTTGAGATGAGAATGTCCCACTGACTCTAAAAGTAGTGTGAATGCGTAATTAATGCCACCCATTATTCTTATCATTTCCGCTCACCTCCCCCTACCCCTACTCTTCTCTGACTTGTGCTAAGATATGGTTCCACGGGTGCTGGCAAATTTTCAGCACCTCGCGCAAGTGGACATTCTGTATATGGGTGACACGGTGGAAATTTCAGGGCTTAAGGCCTTCACGAGTGAACGCACGGCCGCCAATTGTGAGGCGAAGGGTGTAGGGATGCACAAGAGGCCAGAGTTGGAGGAACACAGCATTCTTAGAGGGCTGGAGGAGGTTACAGAGAAAGGGAGGGGTGAGGTCATGGAGGGATTTCGAGAATGAAAATGTTAACATCAAGGCGTTTGTGGACCAGAAGACAACGTCGATCAGCAAGCACAGGGGTGATGGGCAAGTGGGACTTGGTGTGGGTTAGAACACATGCAGCAGAGTTTTGGGTGAGCTCAAGTTTATGGAGGGTGGAAGGCGGGAGAGCATTGGAATTGTCGAGTGCAGATGTAACAAAAGCATGGATGAGGGTTTCGGCAGTAGATAAGCTGAGGCAGGAGTTGAGACAGGCGATGTTATGAAGTCTCCAAAGACATGCAGATATTTATCTGCTACTCTGCTTTATTCATTCAGCCACAGTCTCTTCAAAAGCAGGGACATTTAATTGTCACACAGAGTCAGTAGGGTCAGCTGTTTGATATCACTCATCAACCAGTACTGTGTTTTTCCCAACATGTTTTATTTATTCATTATCATTTGATTTGTGGTTGCAGTTTTTTTCCTGCTCTAAAAAGTAAATGCTGTCACCAAGGTTACAGTAAAAGCATTTCAGAGATCACACTGAGCCTCAACCTCAACCCTACCTGCAATCCTAATTAGCTATGTTTATAATATTTTAATAAAAAGATGAAATGCTAACATTTTCAATATATTTGATAAATCCATAATTATATGCAATTATCTAGATAGGTATTCTGATTAACCAATTAGTTATAATTAATTTTAATATTTTTCATCTAAGATTATGTTTAATTTTATACAATTATTTCATGAAATATTTAGATTTTTATACGTTGAACTTATTTATACAATTAGATGTATTTATAATTATTATATATTGATGATATTTCTAATAATGAAATATAATTCCTTTTGGAACATGACAAGGATGGATGAATAATAGATTTAGTTATGTAATGGTGTGAGTGAGAGCCACAGATTGATTTATTACATTATTTATTGATGGGAATAGAGTGCTTGTGGGGGCATAAATTTATATATTAGTGTTTGTACTCAATTATTTCTGCTTCTGATTTTTATTCCTGAACACTGCCGCAAGATGGTATTATATATAATATGCCTTCTTTAGCCTGGCGTTCAATGTCTATCAAATAGTCACTTCTCTGCTCCCTGATTGGCTGACTATATATAGTGTCTGAAATGTTACATCATGATTTTCTGATTGGATGGCCAAAATATTTTTCTCAGATGAAAATTAGATCCAGTAGAAAAAGAAATCTCTCAGAACAGCTACCACCACAATTCCCACACCTTTCCACTTCCAACAGGTCGACCCTTAGTTTTCCCGAGGTCCATTCCCATGCCCTGCTGTACTCTGCTCTTAAGTATCGCTGCGCTCTGCTCCCAAGACCCCACTGCATTCCGTTTCCCCTGCTCAGAATGGGATCCTCCTCAAATTGGCAATCACACTCCAGATCAGCGGTTGTATACAACGTTATGGGAGATTAACTTGTGTTTCTAAACTCATTGACTTGCAATTTTCACCTGAGCGTCTCTCAGTAGTTGTAAACTGAAGTCCATCCTGGCAAAACCTGATTCCTACTCTTACTGAAGAATTAGTAAAATGTCACAATTGTGCGTTTTGATATTTAGGTTTCCACACACTAAATTCATTAGTTAGTAACATAATGCAGTCATGGTTTCATATTGTGTCACAGCAGCTGATAGTTGCCATGATTTATTCTGCCTATAATCATGAAAATTAAGGAAGAAACTAAAAACAAAAAACACAGGAGAACCTTGGCTGGTAGAAGTGTTGAATCAACTTTACTCTGTACCTAACCATGCTACACCCTGGGATGCCCAAGGCTCTGTCTTGGCAGGCCACATAGATTTGTACCATCGAGCCTCAGGAAACAAATACAAAGTTTAATTCCATGTTCACATCAATTTGCATTCGGATCAAGATGCTGATACGAACAGATCCTTGACTTCTGATGTTAGGATTTATAAACCAATGAGGCAACAGCACCAGAAACAGTTCTTTCCAAATCTCCAAGCCCACAAAATTCAAACAGGCCACATCAGCAAACTAAGAAATAAGCACCAATAGGACTGAGGTGCCTGGACTCTGAGAACCAGATTGCCAGAGCTCAGGGGCTACATGGAGCTAAAAACTGCACACTGCTGTAAACCTGCCTGGGAGTGTCCTCGCCTGATGAACAGGAGATTCATGTTGGGTGGGGGGGTTGGAGACTTCACATCATCCTTGATCAAAATGTAGCACTGGTATTAAGATATTTGGCAGTGCAGCCTAGTAACCAAACTTTCAGATTGTCCCATCCTTGATGGTTCTTCAGGTAGAATAACTCTTCAGTTGGGAAAATGTTGGAAGTTGTCCATTACTACAGCCAGGTGGAAAAGTCTTCAACTTTTCCAAATCCAAACACCATGAGGTTGAAATTGTGCTGCTGTTTTTAGTGCACTGGTTCATGAATTAGCATCAATCTCCTGTATCCATTATTTTAACAAAGCCAGTGTAAATGCACCAAACAGTGCGCAAAAGTTTGGATAGATAGAAATTTCCATCCATGTTTTGTTCTGCCTTTGTTTATGTCAATGATTGTATATATACCTATTTAGCTGATCTAATCCTGCTCGACTATTTATTGAAAAGCACTTGGGTCCCAAATTGAATAAACTACCGAGTAAATCAAGCTAACATACCTTGTCAATTAAATAGCCAATAATTTGTTTTCAATAAATCAATAGGCCTGGTCTTCTATACAATATACACTGACCAAGTGATTAATGATTGATTCTCAATAAGCTTGCACTGATTATGATGCATCTGTTGGCCCATTATCCTCTATCAATGAAATGAGCATATTGGTCTTACACGATAGATGCTGGCAGTGTTTCATGGTCTCTCGCGTGCTTTTATCTGTAGTGCCGATATTTCCTGTAATATAGGCTGATTAGGACTGTTATTTATTTTTCAGTTTGTGTTTTGTTAGTTTATAGAAACAACAGAAATTCTACTTTATATGGAATGTGATATTGTGTAGTTTGTGCTGCCATTGGGGAAAAATTTGATGCACTTAACAGGAATGACCAGCTAATGGGAAAGAATATAATGGATCTATATAGGAATACTTTTCTTAGAACAGTGTGTCCAACAGAAATTGCTGACTAGCCACAGATGTGGCTACGGCAACACCGATTTAGCCACATGCACTAATTTTAGTAGAAAATGCCTTACGTACACTTACACAAAATGTATTTCGCGTGTATATTTACTTAACAAGCATCTACCACCATTCAGCAACCAAGGAAGTAAAGTACTTACAATGATCATAAAAGCACTCACACAGACTGCTTTTTGTCATCCCATTTTATCAAAAAACACACAAAAAGATTAAAGTGCACTTGTATACATTGTGTGAAAATCACACTACGTCTATCACCGGTGTCTTTTATTATTGTTTTTATTTATCAATCAGAAATGCAATTAGCCACACCTGGATTCCCAATTAGCCACATGTGGAGAATAATAGAATATATTGTTCTCTGTGCTCAACAAGGTGCAGAATTTTAATGCAGAGAGATCTTGTTTACTTTTGGCACTCCATTGTCAGCTTCGAGCACTCCCAAGCCAGGTTAGATGCAGAGCAAAGCTCCCCGTATTTTACCCTGATAAATCTGAAGAGCATCTTCCATTGTACCAGTGTGATCTTTCCATTTTCTACACTAAGCATTTTTACAGCCTCTCCCAAGTAAAATATCCAGAGCGTAGTGTTGAATTACGGGGAGCTTTGTGTTGTGCACCTGTATCAGCTACCAGCTAGGCTGAGCCTGTATAAACTCATAGCATATTGGACCATTATACCCATCGAGGCAGAGGAGGCCTTCAATCCGTCATTCTGGATTAGAGTCAAACCCAGGCCCTAGAGGTGAGAAAAAGTGTTCTAACTCACTGGCCCCGATATTGGCGGGGAGGGAACTGGGGCCACTTGTCAGCAGCTGGGAAACCCGGAAATACCAGGAAGACGGAGGTCCTGCTGAATTTAATGGCAGGACCTCATTAGAATTTTTATTACTCCATTTCCCGCCCAGCAGCCGGCCAGATTGAGAGGCTGCCCAATACCGGGCGGGATGGTCTGCTGTAGAAGGCCGCAGTTGGGGACTGGAGGGGGTGGGGGTGGTAGAGATCGGATTACTTGGGGGGTGGGGGAGTAGAGATCAATCGCGGAGGGAGGTCAGCAGTTCGGATCGCGGTGGTGGGGGGGTGGTGGCAGTTTGGATGACTGCGGGGGGTGGTCAGACGATCGCGGAGGGGGGTCGGCTGATCACAGCAGCTTTGTTTGAGGGGCTGGAGGGGCACGGAGCCTCATTAACATATTATAATTACCGACCGGTCTTTCAAGAGTGGGTTATTCAGTCATCCCCCAACCCGCCCCGGTGAAACCGTAAGTAGGCACATTCATGTTAAGTTGGGGGTTGGGTTTCCCATTTTAACAATTTAACCCCCCCCCTTGCCACTGCCCTGCCAATCCTGGGGTGGGGAGGGGGTAAAAATTACCCCCACTCAGTCTCCCAAGTTCCTGCCTTTTTCAATCTGCATTTATTTTACATAAATATTTCACTCTCAGATGTTGCATTGTGTTGTCAAAACAAGAATACTGGAGGAAGTTTCACCACAGTTAAGAGTAAAATGCATTTGAAAAATGGTTTCCTACCTAGGACTTTCCTTACATATTGTTCCAACATGCCACACGTACAGATGAATGTAAAATGATGGCCCATAAATGTTCAAATAATGTGAGGTGGCAGAAGAGCAGGGTCAAATAGATTATTCAATATTTCACGAGGCATATTTCTTGCTGATTCTGGAGATTGAGGTTGAAATGGTTGAAACTCAGTGCATCGTTTCAGATGTATAGATGGTCCGTCTGTCATCAGTCTGATTGAAAGGCAACTCTGGTGAGTAGACATGCTGCATTTTAAAAATAAATGAAGCTTGCTTGGATCGTGTGATGAAGGTGAAATCGGAAGCATCGGATTAGAAATGATTAATTGGAAATGGAGGTTCAGCACGTTGCCTCCCTGTTCAAAACATTTACTTCATCTGTCACCAAGGTGTTAAGACTTTCAAAGGTTGAATTTATTTACTCCTGACACTCCATTTCAAAATGTCTGCTTTTGTCTTATTGTAAGCCACCTCTGAGTCAAAGATGTATATTAGGCACATGAATTTCCAGCCAATTTACTCCAACTACATTGACTTAAAAGTGAATTTATTCATGTCCTGAGCTTACCAAGAGATTTAATTGCATGTAACATGAGAGACTGAAAGGCAAGTATGAAGTTTCTGACTCAGGTGGAATTGAAGGTGATTTACAGGAGTACTTTGGTCTGAACGGTTCAAAATACTTCAAATAGATGTTATGCAAAATGGATTTTCTCCATCTGAGACTATACTGAAACCCACTTTGCTGTTTAACTATTTGTGCACAATTCCAGGAAAACATAAATTATTTAGTTGTCGATAATACTTTTCCCTGCGAGATTGAAAATGCAATTTTACCGTCATGTTCATCCCATTTCAGAAACGGTTCATGACGGAATTCCACTGTCTTCGTTATCCAACCAATTGCAAAACAAAAAGGGAATGTCTCCTGAGAATTGTCATTACTTTTGTTGTGTATTTTGAGCGATAATCATCTGAGAGGGTTTTTTTTCAATGCAAAGTTAATAGTGCTATGTGTACAGGGGAAAGGATTCATCTTGATGAATGGCCATGGTACTTTATCTTCATTATGTCTTCAGTGCTGATGTGATCAAATGCATTTTACAGAACCTAAGAACAAACTGGAAAATTGAGCTAGACTATCATTAGTTATTACAAGAAATCCATCATTTACCTCACTGACTCTGGGTTGTCCATCACTGTTGAATTTTCTATGCTGTGAAAATATTTTTTTTTAAACTTATTTTCAGATATGGCATTGAATCTTAGTGTCTCTCAAAATGTGAATTGCCCAGTTTGAAAGATATGGGGATTGTTTCCTTGATTGCCTTATCTTTGATGGGAAAGAAATGGGCTTTTCAATTGCGTAGGTTAATGCAACCATGGAAAGCGTTATCATCTTCTAGGTTTTGAATTATTGTTTGGTGGTTATCAGCCTCTCCTTTCTTAGCTTGACTCGGCTGATAGCATTTTTGAGTAAGACATTTATAGGTTCAAGTGCTGCTCCAGGGCACGAGCACATTGTTTAGGTTGGCACTCCATTGCAGTACTGAGGGAGCATGGCCATGTCAGAAAAGTAAGAGGCTGAACTCAAATTCAATCCGCTTGTTCCAGTAGTTCAGGTGGAGATTAAAGAGCCCATGAATGATGATGTGCACGTGTCATTGCTGTTGACATAAGCAACACTCAGCTTCCTCAAAGATATAGTCAGTAAATGTTTCCAGCTGGTATGGAGTTCGGTGATACAGACCAGCAATGTTCCTGGTTGATCTTCTGGCTTGCGCTGAACGCGGCCAGAGCAGGGTGAGGGACGTTACATTTGACCTCAGCAATACTTGGAGCAGGGAAGAAAAATAAGTCAGTCATGGTTCATGCTCCAGATCATTGTCCATTGACCCCCGCCTGCTGGAAAGTTCTAGGTGAGGATAGGTTCAGCTGTCTGAGCTTACACATGAAGAATGGCCACTGAGGTAAGATTCTGAGGAGCTGATGGCGCCGGTGAAGTTGTACCTTAGCATGAGTCGGAGCTTACAGGAGAGGAGGAGAGAAAATTGGAGAAATAAAGAATTAGTCAAATTATGTGAACCAGTGACTGATCGTGACTGGCACGATTGCACAGTGCATTAGTATACACGCTGTAGTACTAGAGTGATAGGATGTGATTCCCATAAATTTCACACCAGCTCTATAACTCGTTTCTGAATCAAGCTGTTTTTGAGACAGCAGCAGTCCTGTGAATTTAGTTCTGCTCAGCAGATTTTCAAGATGGCACCTGCGAGCTCTGGAGAGGTGAAAAGCAGTTCAATTGGCCTAATGGGAATTGTTTAAGTGCCCTTCATGCTCATCAGAGCCCTCATTAAAGTAAATTAAAAAGGAACGGTGAATAAAAACAATGGCTGGAAAATGATATTTAAGTCCACTTGAGTGTTAGACATGGAATAATCCACAGCAATCTGACCTGTACAGGCGGAATTTACTTTCCACTTCTAAACTCGCAGTTTATAATTCCACTCATGACTATAGTACTCAGGTTATCTCATGGAAAGAAAGAATTGAAGAGCACACATTTCTGCATAGATTGCTGAAAACGTATTTGTAGATTTAAAAGAATTTAGGAATTCAGCCCATTCAGCCCATTCAGTTTGCTCTTTCATTTAGATTCTCATTTGAGACTCCAGCAATCTACTTTCCATCTGCTTCCCACCTCAAAACTTATTTCCTTCCCATTCTTGCCGAATCAGGAATTGGCCCACTTGATTACTTCACCTGACCTAGATTAACTGTGCCCGTTGGCAGTTTGTTCCACAAAATGAGAAGATATTCCTCAAGTCTCCCTGGAAGATTTAACGAGAAAGATAGTCCTTATGCTGTGGTTTGTCTGTGCCGATTTAGATCATCTTGGATGAGGTGGCAATGGGGCACTATGGTTGGCCTCAGCACCTCCCTCCACCCCCAAGCTGGTGAAGGCATCCAAGAACCCTGCTGCAGTTATCCATTCACTCCTGCTCAAAATTTGTGTATGTACAAATGTTGGGTGAGGGCAGGGTGACTTAACTGCGATGCCTCACTGTCGAACCGACCACTGAACACTCACTATCTAGATATTGGGCTATATGGGTACACCTCTAAACCCAAGATTCTCAGACCACTTATTGGAGTGAGTGGTACCTGAAAGATTATCTAAGGCAAGACCGTAAAGCGAGCACCATCTTTTTTTAAATTCATTCTCGGGATGAGGGCATTGCTGGCAAGGCTGGCATTCGTTGCCCATCCCTAGTTGTGGTGAGAAGGTGGCGGTGAACCATTTCTGGCGGTTTGATAAAACGAAAGTAGCTCGCTAGACCACTTCAGAGGGCAGTTAGGGCAGACACGTATAAGCCAGACCAGGTAAGGAGGGCAGGTTTGTTCCCGAAAGGGCATGAGTCAATCAGTTGGGTTTTTACGTCAATCTGACAGCTTCGTGGTCACTTTTACTGATACCAGCTTTTTATTTTTGGATTTGAAAAAAACTGAATTCAAACTCTCAAACTGTTGGGTTTTGAACTCATGGGTCCCGATTTTCAAACCAAATTGCGGGTGCATTGGAGGCGGGGGGGGGGGGGGGGGTGGGGTGGGGCTGCGAAAATCTGGAGAATCCCCAGCGGGTGAGGAAGCCGGCCCCAACCCGCCGACTTCCGGGTTTCCCACAGACGCGCCTGTGCGCACGGGCGCTTCCTGAATGTGGAAGTTCCGCCGGCAATTAAAGCCGACGGGATGATAGTTAAAGAACCAAATGTACCTCATTGAGGTACTTAAAGTACTTTATTTCTGACATAGCAGATAGTTAAACCGATTTTAAACTTACCTGGGTGGCTTTCCCACGGCTTCCGATTCACGCCTGGTGAAACCAGGGCCGAATCAGGCAAAAAATAAATTAAATAAAAAAACCATTGCACAAAGTTAAAAAAAAATAAACCCACCTTTCCACCGATGTCACCTGCACCTCCCTGCTCTGATGTCCGATGTCCCCCTCTCAGCCCCTGATATCTCCCTCTCCGATCTCCCCCCTCCCTCTCCTCTCCCCCCGCCCCCCCCCCCCCCCCCGATCTTTAGCTCTCTCCACTTTCTGTTCCAGCGCCCGATCTCTCTCTCTCTCTCTCTCTTTTTTTCCCACCCCCCCTCGCGTTGCAGCTCCTGTCAATCAGGCTGGCTGCAGGGCGCGAAACCTGGAAACAACTTATGATCACCATCAATTACATTGTGATCATATCGGAAAAGATAAGTTTTGTTTATTCGGGTTTGCCATGCGCACCTTCACCCCACCCTCTCCCCCCCGCTGCAAACCTGCCACCATTTCAAAATTGAGCCCGTGCTCTCTGGATTATTAGTCCAGGCCTCATGGTTACTAGTCCAGTAACATAACCATTACAATACCGTACCCCTGAGCAATTACCCTGTATCTATCTATATGTATTTAGCACTAGTTACTGTGAGAACTTGTTTCAGTTCGTTCGGTAGCGAAGGCTTTTGTAAAGTCTTCCTGGTTAGAATCTAGCTTCTGTCTTCTCCTAGATCATATAAAGAACCAGAGAGGCAAACAGCCGATCTGTGTGGGAAATTGTTACTTTTTCCTTAAACGCCTATGTTGTAAAGGACATGAGAATGAAACTTTCCTAATCTGGTTCAGCATTATTCTAACGGTTTTTGACAAGTTTGAACGATGGAGATTATTTATAATTTAACTGTACTGCAGAAGGAGTTATAAAGACAAATGGTTCATAAAATGGAAATGCTTTCTTTATGAGGAAAAGAACCTATCTGCCTACATTGAAAAATAGCGCTAGAGTGTTATTGGGTTATTCTTTAAGTAGACAATATGAATTCAGATGGCCATTGTGTTTGTTTTGTAACCTAAAGCTTATAACAAAATATCCTTCAGAATCAGATAGTGGCAGAGTACTTGAATGTGACAGCGAGCATAAATCAGGAGTTCAGCATTATTAGACCATAATAATGGTCGTTCGGCTTCAAATAATGATGCAAAACCAGAGGGAGCTGTGCAGTGAATCTACTTTGAACGGGGACATTGCAAATAAAGCCCAGGTCCTACACAATTTACATAATTCTGTCGGAGGTGTGTTGCCTGATTGCAATAAAACATTACGAATTGTAGTTTCTTTTGAGGAAATCGTATTTTTCATTCAGAAAGACGACTGATAGATCTACTATTACTGAAGCTACACAACGTTCATTTCTGTGATTGAGAAAAGAAACCAACCTGTAGCATTAACGTACAGTAACATTCTCTTAAAATTAAACTCTGTTTGACGCGTGCCAGATAAATGGAGGAGGAAACACGTATTTTGATCTGTGTCAAGACGAACCAGTGAACTCCAGATATTGTAACAGCCCAGTGTGCAATCGAGGAGAAGTTGCTGGACAGTTATTCAAGCTGTAAGAGAATGACCTGAGCCTTGCTCACTTGAAGCCTCTAGGATCAATGGGGGGGTCTAAATTTGTCTGGAAGTCGATTGAAAAGAAAATCAAGCAGAATGGGCTGGTGAGTCGCTATTGCTTGTTTTGCGATACCGTCCCAAAACAAATACATTTTGCACAATATTTTTATCAAAGAAACGGCAGCTAGTTGAAGTTGGACCAGATTGTATCATTGTCCTCTGCATAAACATAGGAAGGGGATTTTAACTGCCAGTGGTTTTCCGGCAGGGTCACCGCTGGTTTCAGTTCATTTCCCGCCCGCCCGTAGCTGTACGTGGAAATGGTGGTTTTAACTGCCAAACCTCATTAACATGCCTCTGATCCACATCCCACCCGGAACAGGCAGGAAGTAGACGGGAAGCGGTTGCTAGCCACCGACACTTAGGTAAGTATGGGGAAGGAGGTTCCGGGGGGGCGGGGGGGAGGCTGCTGTGGTAAAGAAAGGGGGTGAGGGGGTTGAGACTGGGGCAGGGTAGGCCTCAACTTTCATTATAGGCCCCACAAAGGGAATGTTAAACACCTACCTGGAGATCCACGTCAGCTTCCCGACCTTCTTCACGCTGACCTTCACCTGTTGGGAAAGCCACTATGGTTTCTCCACTCAGGCTGAAGTTAAAATCACTGTCAAGGCCTAATGATGTCATGGACCCAGATTAACATATGTGAATTAGGACGACGACGGCTTAGCAGCCTGTCCAGAAGCCGCCGTTAAAATGGGAAATGGCAGGATCTGAGCAGCCTTCTGGCGGGTAAGTGACATGGGGCATTTTAATTGTGCACCCGCCCAGTTTCCGCTGGGTGGGTAGGGTTAAAATTCCTCCCCCCTCCCCCCTTAATTTCTTTCTAGACAATGGTTCACATTGCACCCTCTTAAAAGATAACTTATATCCGGACAGAACAATGCTGTGTGCCACTTCTGCGGAACAGTTCACTTCGAAATAATTTTCATAGTTTTGGCCTGTGCAAAATGTTAGAGTACCAGAAAAAATTGATCATGTCATCTGTGGCCCCATTGACCGCTCATGTTCCATCTTGTGCTCTGTAACCTAAACTGATGGCTTTTATACAATCTTGTGTTCAGTTTCCTTATTTAACCATTCACTTTCCATCTCATGCTGTTTTCCCTTAACTAACGCGTCATCCCCATCTTGTACTGCATTCTTCAACTGACAGCTCGTGTCCCATCTTCCACCGTGTACCTTAACGTAACGGCTCATGTCCCATCTTCTGCCGTGTACCCTAACGTAACGGCTCGTGTCCCATCTTCCACCGTGTACCCTAACTTAACAGCTCATGTCCCATCTTCTGCCGTGTACCTTAACGTAACGGCTCATGTCCCATCTTCTGCCGTGTACCCTAACGTAACGGCTCATGTCCCATCTTCTGCCGTGTACCCTAACGTAACGGCTCATGTACTATCTTCTGCCGTGTACCCTAACGTAACGGCTCATGTACTATCTTCTGCCGTGTACCCTAACGTAACGGCTCGTGTCCCATCTTCCACTGTGTACCTTAACGTAACGGCTCATGTCCCATCTTCTGCCATGTACCCTAACGTAACGGCTCATGTACTATCTTCCGCCACGTACCCTAACTTAAAGGCTCATGTCCCATCCTCCACTGTGTACTTTAAAGCAACAATATATATCCAGTCTTCTGCTGTGTACACTAAAGTAACAGCTCATGTCCCATCTTGTACTGTGTACCCTAAACCAACAACTCATACCCAATCTTGTGCTGTATACTGTAAATTAACTGCTCATATCATCTTGTGCTGTCTATGCTAGACTGACAACTTGTCCCATCTACTGCTGTATACCCCAAATTGACAGTGTATGCCCTATCTTAGGGTATATACCTTAAGCTGATAAATCATGTCCCAACTTGTGCTGTTTACCTTAAACTAATAATTCATGTCCCATCTCCTGCTGTGTACCACTGACCTTTCACAACCCATCTTGTACTGTATATCCTTGATTGTCAGCTCATATCCTCCCTGAGGACAACCTCCCCATTCCTGCTGAATGCTCCAAGGTTAAAAATGGAAGATATTTCCTCTCTGAATTTGTTTATCAGAGGATTTTTGGATTCCTTTCTTCTAAATTCTAATCTCCTTGCTGCAGGTGCACGCATGCTCATCACAAAAATGTATCCAATATGATGGTAACATCATTTGTTGAAACTTATGTGGAATGTTGTCATAGATTTAAATGGAAAGAACACCAAACTCTATAAATATTATTGACAGTTTAATCAATCAGAATTCCCTTGAGCCAATAAATTAAAAGGCAAGTCTCGATCTTAATCATTAGAATCTCATTTTACTCCGCCATTGATCTCAATGGTAGAAAACCAGGGGTTTAATCTCCTTTCTGCACTATTTTTAGTGTACCAGTTAATGTGCATGTGTAAAGTTCCTGTCAGCGCTATTTAAATGCAGTCGACCTGTTTAAATGGCTTAAGGATTGTGTTTGAACAATGCAGACAGAATTCAACCTGCGCCCATTAACTCATCTACTGGAAATAGTGCAGAGAGAAAATGAAACCCTTTAGTATTTTATTCTAATATTTTAAGTAACATGCTGTCACAGTGACTGTTTTTACCAGTGAGCCTTTGGGTTTGAACTGTGAGAAATGAAAAGAGGAACCTGAGCTCTCTTATTCTCACGCAGATTCTATCTAACGAAGGTTTAGTGGCTGAATAATCTTGTTAATGCTTTTCCTTTCTCGGTACGTCTCACAGAACTAATGGCGATGCCATTTGCAGCCCCCCCCCCCCCCTCCCCCCATACTGATGAAACACCCACACTCCCACAGTGATCACACTAAACAACAACTGTCATCACCCAGCTCCCCCCTCCCCTCCTGTTGCAACCTTCACACTCATGCAGCCATGTTGACGCATGCTTGCACAGCCCTGCGCCGATGCAAGTCCTGCAGTGATGCATCCAGAACCAACAGTTCATAGAATTACATATTACATCGACACTACAGCACAGAAACAGGCCATTCGGCCCAACTGGTCCACGCCAGCATTTATGCTCCACACGAGCTTCCTCCCACCCCTCTTCATCGAACACTATCAGCATATCCTTCTTTTCCTTTCTCCCTCGTGTGCTTAGCTAACTCCCCCTTAAATACATCTATGCTATTCGCCTCAACTACTCCATGTGGTGGTGAGTTCTGCATTCTAACTACTCTCTGGGTGAAGAAGTTTCTCCTGAATTCCCTGTTGGATTTATTAGTGACTATCTTATATTTATGGCCCCTAGTTTTGGCCTCCCCCACAAGTGGAAACATCTTCTCTACATCTATCCGATCAAACCCTTTCATAATCTTGAAGACCTCTAACAGGTCAGCCCTCAGCCTTCTCTTTTCTAAGCGTTCTTGGTTTGTGCGATTCTCAAAAATAGAATTATTCATTTTTCTTCGACAAGCTTGGCATGATTCCCGCAAATATAATGAATGTTTTTGTCACCACAAAATTTCCATATCATGCTGCACATTGTGGTCATCCTTGCTGTACTCATGTGTTCTGTCTTGCTGCAGGATCTTGGGTGGAATTTGGCCATGATGTAATTGCACTGCATGCTGGGGATCAGAGCAAACAGCTTCTTTATTTTTATTTGATTTACATATTCTTGACATTTTGCACCGTTACTGAAGGGAGTACATGTGCTGCTGGGAATGGTCATAACCATTCTTGGGGAATAGTTAAACAGCAGTTTTTGCCAGTAACTTTATTTTTCAACATGTATGGTTGATTTCTTTTTAATTGGTGTTATTAAGGTGGAGTTAATACCGTTACTGAGGAGTAGCATACTTTTGGATGTCAAGTGTAAAGATCAGGCTCTTCCAGGTCAAGGTGTAGCATGGGCCAGACACAGAATAATGCTCTCTGTACTCAAGTCCTAACAAATCTGCCTTAGCTATAACACCAGCTGTGGCCACACCCTCTCTGAACTAAATTACTGGTTTAGGAATAACTTGTGCCAAATTGTGGACTTCTAGTGCTGTGGGTTCAAGCCACCAAGAACTTGGTTGAGAGCATCTAAATTCATTTCGTTTAAGACTCTTGCAACCAGCATAAAGGAGGTTTTCATTCAGTCAGTCAGCTGGGCTGGATTTGATCTGAGGTCCTATCGGTAAAAGGATAGTGTCCAATCCACTGTGGCACCCAATTGTTTTACCTCATTGGTTACTTGAGTCATCAAGAAGGAGACATCTTTACGCTGCATTTGAAAACAAGGACATGTAATTGTTAACATTTAGCGTAGTTATTTTTGCAACAAAAAGTGGGGTCACCCAGATTTTAATAGTGCATATTTTATTTCAAATATAGATATTACAAAATCCTATGTGTAAGACACACCTTTGCACAGGTTATGGCCTGTAAACATTTAGGTCTGCTCTTTCAAACTTCTGATTTTCTAACCTTTGGTCCTCCATTCACCATGATACCTCTGCACCTATTAATCTGCTCAACCACTCCTTCACCTCCACTTTTGATGCCCCTGTCCCCAGTAAAGCCCTCTCCCAGCCTGGTCATTCGTCCTAGTATAGCTGTCATCTTAACTCCCTCAAGTTCAAAGGGTGCAGACTTGAGCGTATCTGGTGCACATCTGATTTAAACATCGATCACCAGATCTTGCTGGACAACATCAAGCACTATCAGGCCTTGCTCACCTCTGCCTTAATTGCTTGCTACTCTAGCATCATCCTTGAAGGCAAAGATAACCCCCAACTCCTTTTCTCCATTACAAACTATCTTCTTAAATCCTTCACAAACCACCTTCTTAAACCTTCTTAAACCCTTTTGTTACCTCCAGTCTCGACTATTCCAATACTCTCATGGCCAGCCTGCCATCCTCCATAAACTTCAGATCAACAAAAATCTGCTGCGCATATCCTATCCCACACCAATCCCGCTCACCCATGACCCCTGTGTTCGCTGACCTACACTGGCTCCTGGTCCCTCGCTGCCTCAAATTTAAAATTCTCATCCTCGTGTTAAAATCCCTTCATGGCCTTGCTCATCCCTATCTCTGTAACCTTCTCTACCCCTACAAACCTCCTGGAACTCTACATTCCTCCAACTTTGGCTTTGAGTTCATCCTGAAATCTTTTCGTCACACCATTGGCGGCTATGCCTTCTGCCATCTAGACCCTCAACTTCAGAATTCTCTCCCTACACCTCTCCGTCTCGCCACCTCTCTTTCCTCTTTTAAAACCCTCCTTGAACCCCGCTTCTTTGACCAAACCTTTAGTCACTGCTCCTAATATCTCCTTCTTTAGCGCTGCGTTGATTTTTGCCTGATCACACTTCTATGAAGCACCTTGGGAGATCCTTCCACGTTAGATGCGCTATATAAATGCAAGTTGTTGTTGTTATGCACCAGCACAAGTGGCCGTTTGCTGATCAGCTTAAAAGTCACAAAAGTTCTGAGGGAGAGTCTTCGACATGAAACATCAACTGGTTTGTGTTCGTTCAACAGAGGCTGTTCCACGGAACTGCTGAGCGTTTCCAGCATTTTCTGTTTTCGACTTGAACACTGATTTACCCAACACTCCAGATTTTGTGACACATATAATTAAAGGGGAAGTCCTACATCAGTAGCCTTTTTTTTAAAAGAAGTAAGAGTTGACAAGAATCGTGACTAACCTTAGATTTTTTGGTGTTTCCTGTCTGAAATTTGTTGACTATTTTCTACAAGTAGTGATCTGATTTATGTCGATTTATTAACAAAACAGACTCCTTTTCAAAGCAACACTAAAGAAGGTGAAAGCCAAACAATTCTTTATGTGTCACCTTTAATCTGCATCTTTTAATTCAGCCTGTTCAATTTGCAAGATGTCCTTTGGTGATGGCTCGGCGGTTTTATTGGTTGATAAGCTGTTGATGATTTTGATTTGTTAGCTTAATGGAAAAGGAGAGAACTCAAAAACACAGTGCTTTCAGCCGATAAGACGAAATGAAAATGACAGATAAGTTATAAGAATTATACTGTGACGCAAGCGACTGGTTCTCAACATGAATATGAAACGGTGGTTTACATGGACTATCGAAGCAAATAGAATTTCTATCGGCTGAAAAATAGATTGCAATTTAACCTTCAATTAGAGTCGTAAAAGAGGAATTTGTTACGGTTTGATCGGTAATCTTGTTCTTGATGAGAAATTCAAATAAATATGTGACAAAGAAGACAGCATTTCACTGGGGATCTGTTCTAAACAATTTGTACGTAAAGTGGCTGCGGAGAGCTGTTTTTGTAATGGATGTTGCTTTGCTCCAAACATTGAAGCAGAATTGCTTATACACAAGATAAGGGCTCATGGGGTTGGGGGTAATATATTAACATGGATAGAGGATTGGTTAACGGACAGAAAACAGAGAGTAGGAATAAACAGGTCATTTTCAGGTTGGCAGGCTGTAACTAGTGGGGATCCGCAAGGATCAGTGCTGGGGCCTCAGCTATTTACAATCTATATTAATGACTTAGATGAAGGGACCGAGTGTAATGTATCCAAGTTTGCTGACGATACAAAGCTCGGTGGGAAAGTAAGCTGTGAGGAGGACACGGGGTAATTTTAACCCCCAAGAACGGGCGGGTGGGAGTTGAAAATAGTTGTTTTTTTGGGTCACAACCGCAAAATTTTCGGACTTTGCATTCCTAGTGGGAAGCCTGTACTTTTACCGCCCACGTTAAACCCAGAAGAGAAGCTGAGTTGCGATCGCAACCCAAAAAACAACTATTTTCAACTCCCACCCGCCCCTAACCGACCTATTTTTGGGGGTTAAAATCACCCCCAAGGAGCCTACAAAGGGATATAGACAGGTTAAGTGAGTGGGCAAGAAGGTGGCAAATGGAGTATAATGTGGGGAAATGTGAGGTTATTCACTTTGGCAGGAAGGATAGAAAAACAGGATATTTTTTAAATGGTGAAAAGCTATTAAATGTTGGTGTTCAGAGGGATTTGGGTGTCCTTGTACACGAAACACAAAAAGTTAACATGCAGGTACAGCAAGCAATTAGAAAGGCAAATGGTATGATGGCCTTTATTGCATGTGGATTGGAGTACAAGACTAAGGAAGTCTTGCTGCAATTGTACAGGGCTTTGGTGAGACCACACCTGGAGTACTGTGTACAGTTTTAGTCTCCTTATCTAAGGAAGGATATGCTTGCCTTAGAGGGGGTGCAACGAAGGTTCACTAGATTGATTCCTGGGATGAGAGGGTTGTCCTGTGAGGAGAGATTGAGTAGAATGAACCTATACTCTCTGGGGTTTAGAAGAATGAGAGGTGATCTCATTGAAACATATAAGATTATGAGGGGGCTTGACAGGGTAGATGCTGAGAGGCTGTTTCCCCTGGCTGGAGAGTCTAGAACTAGGGACATAGTCTTAGGATAAGGGGTCGAGCATTTAGGATTGAAATGAGGAGAAATTTCTTCACTCAGAGGGTGGTCAGTCGTTGTTTCTATTCTGGACTGAGATCGATAGATTTTTGGACCTCAAAGGAATCAAGGGATATGGAGATCGGGCGGCAAAGTGGAGTTGAGGTCAAAGATGAGCCATGATTATATTGAATGGCAGAACAGGCTCGAGGGGCCATACAGCCTATTCCTGCTCCGATTTCTTATAAGGTTCTGGACCATCACAATAATTGAAAATTTGTGCAGCACTTTAATTTAAGTGAGACTACTTTTGTCTTCAGATTGCCCTTGTCTAAATTATGTTATTATTCAGAATTCCTCTGCCTGTTGATAATTCATTAACTAAAGGGGTCGTTTCTCCCTGACAGCTATTTGGAGTGAATCTCTAATATATGGAGCACCCTGGACTAGCCCAAGCTATTAGACATCATTAGCAAGTTTGTCTAATGTTAATGGTTGACTCACTAGTAAACTGTTAGAACATAGTCTGGATAGGGTGTTCAAGATACTGTATCCCAGTGTACATATTGGTTTAAGCTGTAATACCAAGATGGGCATTTTAACAGATATCTATCCATTCAAAGGTTGTAGAAATGATAAGGACAGAGTATTTCAAGGAGGTTATACAAAGTGCTATCTATAAAGACTTTGTACAGGGTTATCTATAAAATGTTCGAGATAACACTGTGTTATCCCTAAAGACACTTACCTTCGATATGATGCGATTTCTGCCCCAGTCAGGAACTGGTCCACTCCCTCATGAAGGCAGAGACAGAGTCAGCACCCACCGCACCAGCCAGCAATGTATTCATCATTAATCAATGGGTTTGACTGTAGCCCTAAAATCAGGTGCCTCAGTTTTAAATAAGGAAAAGCAGCCTGTTAACCCATTTAGAAGCCTTTCTATTGGAATCTTGGCTTACAAAGATTTTGGATCCCCACAAAAAAAACATAGCAATGTAAAGGACTTGAAGAGACCATTACAATCAATTGGGGTGGACCCAAAGTCCAGACCTCAAATATCCAAACATCTAACTCTTGAATGTACCTACACAATCTGCCTCCCTGAGCTATTCACTCCACGCATTCGCCACCCATTGTGTAAACTAAATAAATCTGAACCATTTCTTCACTTTCCTCTTCTAAGCTTCAGTCCATACCCTTCTAGTTGCAGAGTTTGAGACTATATCAAACATGTTCGGGTTTATGTTGCCAATAACCCTTGAGTATTTCAATGAGATTTATTTTTTCAAGCATAAACATTTTCAGTTTCCATAGCTTTCCCTTGTAGCTTAACAGCTGTTTGTGAATCATTGATTAAATCACCCTTCTCAGTACCCTCTCCAAAGCCAAGGTGCCTTTACTATTGTTGACCGGAGGTGACCGGTTACGGTTACTGGCTTAGTACAAACGCAAACCCACTAGGTTTCTCTGACACTCCCTGAGTGGTCACAGAATATAAAGGATAATACCCGAAAAGGAGAGCTGACGCTGGCCAGGCGTTCCGTTCTCTCTCTCTCTCTCTCTCTCTCTCTCTACTTCGTCTCTACGTCCCTGACGTAGGGTCTTCCACTTCCATGATGGTTGGTCTCCGGAGTGTTCACTCTGGCTCTACGCCCCAGATCCTTCATTCTTATTCCGAATCTTATCTCTTCAAGCTGTGCTGTCTCTCTCTTTCGTTGGTTTAGGCTTTCTCAGTTACCCTGTGTCTTCTCCTCATTGGCTCTGTCCCAAGGACTTAGGTAGCATTATCTCATTACTCCTTTTCTAAATAAGGACTTGTGTCTTATCACATTTCCTTTGTCTTTCACAAAACTTAGCTAATTCAAACCGGTTCCATCCAGCTAAGGCCAGCGACTGAACTCAGGTTACTTCAGTTCTAAAGTTATTCTTGCCTTTGTGTTTCAGCAGCTGATGTCTCAGGTTACTTTCTGCAGCCCCTAGCCAACACTATAGTGTGGCAAAATTGTACAACAGGTGGGGCTTAATCATTTATCCCTCAATCTACTCCTAAAATGGATGATCTGGTCATTTATTTCATTGCTGTTTGTGGGAGCTTGCTGTGCACAATTTGGCTGCCGCGTTTCCTACATTACAACAGTGACTACACTTTAAAAAATAAAGCACTTCATTGGCTGTGCAGCACTTTGGGACGTCCTGAGGTTGTGAAAGGTTCTGTATAAATGCAAGTCCGTTCGTTCTTTCTTTGAACAATACTCTGCACAAGGTCAGTGGTTGAATTTCCATGGGGGTTCTCCAGGTTGTCTGCCATAACTTCGGCATCAGATCTGTGGAAACCCCAGAGATACTCATTAGCACTGTGGATCTTCTGCTTAAGTTACAACAGATGATCAGGAGAACCCCTGTGGAAAATCTACCCGACAGCTTCATTTCCTGGGATCACTGTCTGACGGAAAGGCATGTGCCTGTGATCCTCTGGTGCCCTGTTCAATTGTTTTGAAGAAATCGCCGTGTTGCTGATGCAGACGTACCCATTTTGTTGTTCTAAGTAACTTGTTTCTTCTGCAACTACAATCGCACCTTTGACATTAAGCAAAATGCTGCGGCTGCTGGAAATCTGAAATAAAAGCATAAAATGCTGGAAAACACTTCGCCGGTCAGGCAGCAGCTTTGGAGAGAGAAACCGTGTTAACGTTGCAGGGCTATGGGGATAGGGCGGGGGAGTGGGACTAGCTGGACTGCCCTTGCACAGAGCCGGCGCGGACTTGGTGGGCCGAATGGCCTCCTTCCGTGCTGTAACCTTCTATGATTCTATGATCGGTCGATGCCCCTTTAATGTAGGCTTGCATTTGTGATCCCCTCTGTGAACTGAAAATTGCCCAGCAATTGTTATTTCAAAGGGAGGGGTGTAAGGGTACAGTTGTAATTTATTGAAATATTTCTACTTTCCTTTAGACATGATGAGATATATATATTTCTTTGCAGCTCTAGTGCAGACATTTCAACAATCTGGTACTTCACAATAAAAATCAGGTTGATTGCCACTGCTGGGCAACTGGAAAAATATTCTCAAGTAAACATTAAGAAGTGGAATATGTATTATTATCTAGTAAATACTAAGTTCCGAAACTGTTTGCTGAGAGATGTGCAAGGCAGTAGGTAAAGTGAAAGACTGCAGCTCCATTCATCTCATTACCTTTCTGTTCCACACAGTTATTCAATATCGAATTTTATACACGGTAAGACACCATTGTCTGCTGTGCCATATTTCAGGGCTGCTCAGCTGAATTATAAAAATTTCTTTGGCCTTTGTCCTTGAATTGGATTTGTGGGGGTTTTATCCAAGGCAAGAACTGGCTCACAGATTAATCGACAAAGCTTTCGACTTAAAGAGTTTAGAAAAGAGAGGCTTGATTGATACTGTTTGACGAGACCGGCATTCAAATTGAAACGAAACCTTGGTCTTAATTGTCTCCAGCATATCAAATCAGTCATTTTACCTTAGCAATTACACAGATGATTTGTATTCAGCACTGGGCAGCACATTTAACAAATGGCAAATTTTATAAGTGAGCTTTCTTTTGTGTTTCAATTAAATAAAAGGAGCAAGATTAAAAAATCAAATCATAAAGTCTGGTCTTTATTTTGCTCTGCAGTGTGTTTTAATTTTGAAGAACTGAAACAGTATAAAAATGTGAAGAGGAATGTTAATGTACATATATCATTGTTTGCAATTATGAATTGGATTTTCAATGAAAAAGAGACCTGTACAGTGGATAGAAGATTGTAAGCAAAAAGCTGGAAATCTGAAACGAAAACATAAAATGCTGGAAAGACTCAGCAGGTCAGGCAACATCTGTGGAGAGAGCAGAGAAGTTAACGTTTTGGGGTGATTTTGATTTTGATGAAGGGTCCACACCTCAAACCTGAACTCTTCTGTTCTCTGCAAAGATGCTGCTTGTTCTGTCTGCTAAGTGTTCCTAGCATTTTCCCTTTTTTTTGTTTCAGGTAGAAGATTATGTTTGATTCATTTTTTCTTTAATAATTTCTGTTTGTGGGTTTGGGTGGTATAGTGTGCTTGCCAGACTAGAATTTACTGCCCATGATATTATCACATGAACACTTGTCACATTTCTGTCAAGTTTTTCAATCTCTCATTTTAATGGGGCGCATTAATCCAATTTAAAATAACCAGGCTACCACCTCTGTTATAGGGAAAGAAATTGCTTGTATTCATATCGTCTCTTTTTTACCTTGAGTCATCCGAACGTGCTTTTACAGACAATTAATTACTTTTGAAATGTGGTCGCTTTTTTGTAGGCAAACACAGCAGCTATTTTGCACACAGCAGGGTCCCACAAACAGCAAAAAGATAATGACCAGTTAATCTGTTTTTGGTGCTGTTAGTTGAGAGATAAATGTTGGCCAGGACAACAACAATTTGCATTTATATAGCAAATTTGTTTTTCTTTCAAAAATATACTTTATTCACAAAATTTGTAAAGGTACATACAGTACAATTCAAATATCATGATACAAATAATAGTTACACCTTATATCATACAGTTCATGACACTCTAAGGTGCCTCATTGCGTTGCAATCAGTACAGATTACCGATTATATAGCGCATTTAACATAGTAAAACGTCCCAAGGCGTTGAACAAGACATCAAGAGAACTCCCCATTCTCCTTTGCGTAGTGCCAAGGTATCCACCTGAAGAGGCAGATGGGGCCTCGGTTTAATATCTCGTCCTAGAGAAGAGGAGGAACTTGATGTGAGCGCGTTAAGCATTCGTACAATAAACATCACAGATAGCAATTTTCAGGTTCCTGTTTAATGACCTATGGGACCAGGTTTTAAGCCCTACCAGAAATAGTGGAATAAAAGTTTCCTCTCTCTGCTGACTGTATGTAGATGGGTTTAAGAAATCTCAGTTCAGTTCCCAGAAGGCATAGGTTCACATTACAAAGCTCCATATAGTTCACCATAAATTGGCACCAAACTGGCAATTTCATTGAAAAAGATTGTATGGGGTGAGTGCTGTGCAGTGGAACAATCCTTACAGATGCAGTGGGGGGTGTTCTTACTGTTGTTGGGACCCAGACACATTGTTAAGAAGAATAGAAAGAGCTTTACTGTGTCTTTGATCCATGCTACATGGACAGTTCTTGACGCTCACACCAGATGCAGGAAGTGTTCCATTCCCCAACACTGGCATCTCTAATCTGAAGGGAGGGAAAAAAGTGAGCTTTTTTTTAAAGCAATGAATTTTAATAAATACACACATGTACATTAAGATGATGAGTTAAATCCCTTTGAATAATGTAATGATACTGATCATATCTGCCTGCTGTTGAATAAAACGAAGCAGAGGGGATGCATTACGCTTACAACCCACTCTCTCTCTGTTTCGCCAGGACACCAAGCTCCGAGAGTTGTTGGATGTTGGAAATCAGGGGAATCGCCTGGACAACAGGATGGTCACTGTGGTTTACGGGCCGGACTTGGTCAACATTTCATATCTCAACTTCATGGCCTTCCAGGAAGATGTAGCAAAGGTACCTGTGCATTCCCACCATTCTGTTCAGACGCGCAGTGTGATTCCTCGAGCTTGGAATGCCCGCTCTAATATTGCACTGCGGTCAGGCATGTTTGAAAGGGCGCCATTATGTTTCAGGTGAGGCGTATCTCGGGTCTTTCTGCTGGCTCCTGAATACCTGCAGTTGCCAATTTTGCCTGAAGTGAAGTGGAAACCCGGCAACTAAAGCTTCAGTCCTTTCGAGCCTCCGAATGTTCCTGCATACCTTATTTCAAAGCAGAAGTTTCCTTTTTTTAAAAAAAAGATATCAGCCACCAAATATTTCCTATTCCAATTTTCTATTATTTATAAGCGATATAGCTTCTTTTTCTAAAAGTGGAGATGATCGTTGTTACGATTTGGAACGCACTGCCTGAAAGGGCGGTGGAAGCAGATTCAATAATAACTTTCAAAAGGGAATTAGATAAACACTTGAAGGGGAAAAATTTGCAGGGCTAGGGGGAAAGGGCAGGGGAATGGGGCTAATTGGATAGCTCCATCAAAGAGCTGGCACTGGAACGATGGGCCAAATGGCCTCCTTCTGTGCTGTATCATTTAGGCAAAGGGAGGCTAAAAATGCACTCCACAGATGGAAAAACATTTCTCTGCTAAAATGGTGTATAAGTTATTTATTTTCCTGTGGTTAGTTGTCTTAAAACCACGAGTACCAGTTAAAAATATTTAGCATCAACAAGAATGATAATTCAAATTTGTTCTAGTCGAGATATTAAATTGAGATATTAAACCATTTACTGAATTATATTAAGTATGATTTCTTATTTTTCGGTATGTGAAAACCCACATATTTTCTGCTCTATTTTCCCAATGCGAGGGCGCCACCTGTAGTTGAACAGATGAGCAGGTGAGCTGCATCCTGCTCCCAGCCGGTCACTAAGAGGTCTAATAGCAGACTGGACATGATTCTCCTTCTTATTTTAATCCCCATAACAACATAGTTGTAAGAAAAAACTCAGGGTGTGTGTTGAACTGATGTCCTGTACTATCATGGTGCTGTGTTATGCCCAGTTGCTACTTATTATTGTGCAGTTCACAGACCAGGCGCTGTCTAACAGGGGACAGTTTAACATCCTTTTGTTTTATTAAATCTGAGTAATTGCATCTCTAGATTTTTCCAGTGATCTCTGTGGGCAGATTTAATGATTACAGGAGGAATGTTTGTTTGGGAATAAGTAAACAAAGTCTTGCTGCAAACCATCTTTAAAAAAATGTTTTAGGCCATTTTCTGGAACGATGTAAGTGGTGGTTTTGGTTAATAATGGTTTTAGTTCTGTTCATACTGATTTCAGCAAAACACAAATTATGCAGAGTAATATGGCTTTATGTCTCCCTTTACTGATCCATGGCAAAGTAATACCCCATATCCTTACTACTACCCTTCTCTGTCCAATACCTTTACACTGCCTGTGCTGCTTTTAAGGTAACTGCTGTATGGTGGTTTCCTCATTGTTAAAGAGTATGAGCAATAGCCATCGCCATTTTGATTTTCCTGTCATGGATACAATAAGTAAGAAAGAGCGTACATTTATATAGCGTCTTTCCCGACCTAGGGATGTACTCTGTGCTGCTATTTATAAAGCCAAGGATCCCATATTCTTTTTTAACAGCTTTATCAACTTGTCCTGCCACCTTCAAAGATTTGTTTATGTGATCCCCCAGGACTCTCAGTTCTTGGACCCCCCTTTAAAATTGTACCATTTAGTTTATATTGCCTCTCCTCATTCTTCCTCCCAAAATGCATCAGTTCACACTTCTCTGCATTAAATTTTATCTGCCATGTGTCTGCCCATTTCATTAGTCTGTCTCTGTCCTCCTGAAGTCTGCTGCTATCCTCCTCACAATCATCTGATTTTAGGTTTTGGTTGAGGGACAAATATTGGCTAGGACACTGGGGAGGACTCTCCTGCTCTTCTCCGAATAGAGTCATGGGATCCACCTGAGGGCAAGTGGGGCCACGGTTTAATGTCTCATCTGAAGGACGGCACCTCCGACAGTGCAGCACTTCCTCAGCACTGCACGGAAGTGTCAGCCTAGATTCTGTGCTCAAGTCTCTGGAGTGGGGCTTGAACCCATGACCTTCTGCGTCAGAGGTAAGAGGGCTACTCACCGACCCAAGGCTGACATTGTAAGCCCGCTTCCTGCGTCTCCTCGGTGAACTATGGGGCGTTGGACAGATGAATCAGTGCCATTACCGGGGAATGGGTGGGTTCACCAACAACAGAAGGCTGCCCACCCTCTTTTCGATAAGCTACCAGGGAATGGATGGAGGCATTAACAACACAAAACCATCTCCATCTCTGTTTACTGCACCAATGAGGATTGGATGAATGCATCTCCATTATAAAGCCTCCTCCCCGACCATGTAGATTACCATTAATTGAATATTTCTATCACCATTATAAAATCATTTGCATCACCCATTTAACCAAATCTAGTCAGCATTTAATAGATGCTGCACTAACCCCCTTAGACTAACTCGGAATGGATGGAATCTTGGTCTCTGGAAAGCCACCTACCTCCTCCGCACTAGACTAATGAGGATTGAGCAAGCCCATCACCATTATGAAGCCCTCACAAGCCTAGCAAGGATTGGATAGATACAAAACTATTTATCTCCTGCTTGTGAGACACATTTAAAAAAAATAGTTTCAAAAACAAAACAAAATAAGTTCAGGGAGATTGGATGTGTATCGTGATCATTCTGCAAATATCAAGCCTACCGAACGACACTGCACAGCCAGAATTTAAAAACAGAAAGTTAGGAAACATTTATGTTTTCCTGCAATGACTTCAAAGTCTATGTTTCCTATGGCTCACCACCCAGCTGATGGTGAGATTTATAAAATGGTGGTAGGGGAGCATAATATTTTTAAAGTGATAGGCCAACCTGAATAGTTACAATTCAGGTATTTTGGAGAATTATCGATGAATGGCCTCAATTTGAGTCTCTTAGGAGTCAGGGGCTAGTAAGTTTTGGATTGGTGCTTCTCCACTGCACAGCCACCTCCTAGTCTAACTAGGAACAGATAGAATCATGGTCTCTATAAAACCATCGACCTCCTCCCCACTAGACTAATGAGGATTAAACAGATACATCACCACTGTGGCTCGCGTCAATACTGCTTAAAGGGGAGGAAGAGTTTAGGGGGAATAGTTTTTACTCAATGTACTCCTTTTTCTATCCTAAATTAATAATCTATATCTGAAATGTCTTGGACTCTTTTTTTTTTCTCCAAAATCTTCAATTTTGTTGCCGGTATGGAAGTCCTGAGTCAGATCCCCTCCCTGCCTCACCACACTGGCGTGCATTGTGAGGAGGGTGTCCTGGAGTGGCTGCATTGCGAGTAGTGAGGGCTATGACCACCAACAGGCCTAGGGGCCCTTATGGAGCTTGAAACCCCCAAGAGACTGCATCACAAGCTGGGAAATTCACCCTAAGTCAGTTATTGAAAATCTTTTATTGGACTTTTTAGCACTATATTGAATTTAATGTTGTTAGTAGTAAGTAAAGTGAAAGTTGGCAGGAGCTCAAAATACAGTACAGCCATTTAAAGATTGGAAATTTAATTCAGGCAATGTACAAATGCAAGCTTGACTTCTTCAACTATTATATGTTGAAGTGGCTTATTAAACAATCGCATTAAATGCAATGCTTTTTGCTCTGTAATCAGTGTATCAGTAATTAGTTTATTACAAAGCCATTTAAAAGATTAAGTGTTGATCGTTGGGATTATAAAGTTACTTGCTTAATGTCATGCAAATATTTCAGGGACAGAGCAAGCTCAGTAAGAGTGGTAAATGCTTTATTGTCAGCTTCCTTGCTCGTTATTTTTCCAGCAGCCCACTGTCCTGAAATCAGCTAATATTTTTACAATGTAGTTAAGTATTATTGAAATTATTTTTGTGCCTCCAATTTTTTTCTCCTCCTCTCCTCAAGGCAGCCATGCTTGAATACAATCCCACAGGTGCCCACCAATACTTTGCCCAGGAGGCCATTCTACATGGTGCCCTGGTAGGCTATTCACCCATGGGGGACTTCAGAGTTGAGACCGAACCTGTACTAATCTGATATCCACACACACGTCCTTTCCACCATTGGTCACTGGTGGAGAGCAGGGGGGGGCAATTCTAACCCCCAAGGACGGGTGGATTGGGGACGAGTGGGAAGGTAAAAGTTGTAAAAAATAAATGTAAAACCCGACCCCAACTCGCCTCCAACCCGCCCACTTCTGGTTTTAACGGAGGCGGGGTGAGGGGCGGTCGACCAATCTGCTTTCAGGAGGCGGGTCAGTCAGTAAAATCTTTTAAGGAGGCTGTTTGCCTGCATTTTAATACCTTTTTTTATTTTTAACTCCTGGGGGCCGGGATTCCCGGGCCTTCTGATTCTCGTCACGTAAGAGGAGGTGAGAAGGCCCAGATCAAGAGGTGAGTGCCTTGTGGGCCAGGAGGAGCAGGAGTGTTTCCTCCAGGCCCAACAAGCCCACCTGCCGCGATTGGAACCCCCCCCCCCTGCCCCCGACCGAGGACCGGCCTCAAACCCCGATGTCCGGCCCCAACCTCCCGATGTCCGACTTAACAGGCATCCGCTCCTGGCTGTGTCCGACAGGCATCTGGCCTCTCAATCTCACTGGCTGTTCGGCGGGAAACCTGCTGAAAGAAATTTACAAGACGTCCTGATGTCAAAATTGCCAGGAAATCCGTATTTCCGGGTTTCCCGTCCTGAAGTCCTCCTCCCCCCTCCCCCTTCCACCCCTGCTCTCTCCACGGCTCCGAGTAAAAATCCAATTGACTGCAACGCCCCCCTCCCAACCAAGCCAAGAGCCACTGAGTTCAATAGTTGAGGCCCCTATTGGTGCCTGGTCTGAGATCAGCTAACTTAGCACAGATCAAAGATGAAACCTCTGGTCATGTTGGTCTATGTGGGCATCAGATTTACCAACCGTGCCACTGAGGGAGCTGGTAAAATACAGTTTAAAAAGTGGTGGGGCACCTTTCTCCTGACAGCTGACACAGTTGATAAATGGAGGAATTTTTGAAATGTGTTCAGGATAACTTTGTTAACCAGTACGTTTCCAGCCCAACGAGGAAGGAGGCATTGCTGGACTTGGTTCTAGGGAATGAGGCGGGCCAAGTGGAGCAAGTGTCAATGGGGGAGCATTTAGGGAGCAGCGATCATAGTATCATAAGGTTTAGAATAGCTATGGAAAAGGACACGGACCACTCTAAAGTAAAAAATACTCATTGGAAGAGGGCCAATTTCAATGGGATGAGAACAGATCTGGCCCGGGTAAATTGGAATCAAAGATTGGCAGGCAAAACTGGAATTGAACACTGGGCGGCCTTTAAGGAGGAGATGGTTCGGGTACAGTCCTGGCACATTCCGACGAGGCAGAAAGGCAGGGCAACTAAAGCCAGAGCTCCCTGGATGACAAAAGAGATAGTGAGTAAGATGAAACGGAAAAAAGGGGCATATAACAGATTGATAACACAAGTAAGAACCAGGCAGAATATAGAAAGTTCAGAGGGGAAATGAAAAAGGAAATAAGAGGGGCAAAGAGAGAGTATGAGAATAGACTGGCGGCCAACATAAAAGGGAATCCAAAAGTCTTCCACAGGCATGTAAACAGTAAACAGATAGTAAGAGGAGGGGTGGGGCAGATTAGGGACCATAAAGGAGATCTACTCCTGGAGGCAGAGGGGATGGCCGAGGTACTAAATGAATACTTTGCATCTGCCTTTACCAAGGAAGAAGATGCTGCCAGAGTCTCAGTCAAGCAAGATATAATTGAAATACTGGATGGGCTAAAAATTGATAAAGAAAAGGTATTTGAATGGCTAGCTGTACTTAAAGTAGATATATCACTCAGTCCGGATGGGATGCATCCTAGGTTGCTGAGGGAAGTAAGGATGGAAATTATGGCCATAATCTTACATTCGTACATGCGGGGGTGGTGCCAGAGGACTGGAGAATTGCAAATGTTACACCCTTGTTCAAGAAAGGGTGTAAGGATAAACCCCGCAACTATAGGCCAGTCAGTTTAGCCTCGGTGGTGGAGAAACTTTTAGAAACGATAATCCGGGACAGAATTAACAGTCACTTGGACGAGTGTGGATTGATTAGGGAAAGCCAGCACGGATTTGTTAAAGGCAAATCGTGTTTAACTAACCTGATAGAGTTTTTTGATGAGGTAACAGAGAGGGTAGATGAGGGCAATGCAGTTGATGCAGCGTATATGGACTTTCAAAAGGCATTTGATAAAGAGTTGCATGGTAGGCTTATCATCAAGATTGTGGCCTATGGAATAAAGGGTGCAGTAGCAACATGGATACAGAATTGGCCAGTAACTAGAAACAGAGAGTAGTGGTGACCGGTTGTTTTTCGGACTAGAGGGAAGTGTACACGAGTGTTCACCAGGGGTCAGTACTGGGACCACTGCTTTCCTTGATATATATTAATGACATGGACTTGGGTGTACAGGGCACAATTTCCAAATTTGCAGATGACACAAAACTCGGAAGGGCAGTAAACAGTGAGGAGCATAGTGATATATTGAAGAGGATATAGACAGGCTGGTAACATGGGGGGACACGTGGCAGATGAAATTTAACACAGGAAAATGCGAAGTGATACATTTTGGTAGGAAGAACGAGGAAAGGCAATATAAACTAAATGGAACAATTCTAAAGGGGGTACAGGAACAGAGAGATCTGGGGGTTTATATGCACAAATCGTTGAAGGTGGCAGGGCAGGTTGAGAAAGCAGTTAAAAAAGCATAGGGATCCTGGGCTTTATAAATAGAGGCATAGAGTACGTAAGTATGGAAGTCATGATGAACCTTTATAAAACACTGGGCACTGCACTTTAGGAAGGATGTGAAGGCCTTAGAGAGGGTGCAGAAGAGATTTACTAGAATGATTCCAGGGATGAGGGTCTTTAGTTATGTGGATAGACTGGAGACAGAGATGGTTGCGAGGAGATTTGATAGAGGTATTCAAAATCATGAGGGTCTGGACAGAGTAGATAGAGAGAAACTGTTCCCATTGGCGGAAGGGTCAAGAACCAGAGGACATAGATTTAAGGTGATTGGCAAAAGAACCAAAGGTGACATGAGGAAAAACTTTTTTACACAGCGAGTGGTTATGATCTGGAATGCACTGCCCGGGGGAGTGGTGGAGGCAGATTCAATCATGGTCTTCAAAAGGGAACTGGATAAGTACTTGAAAGGAAAAGTTTGCAGGGCTACGGGGAAAGGGCGGGGGAGTGGGACTAGCTGGATTGCTCTTGCATAGAGCCGGCATGGACTCGATGGGCCGAATGGCCTCCTTCTATGCTGTAACCTTTCTATGACTCTACGAACTGTCAGTGTGGAACTGAGCCGTACAGAACAGTAGGTTCCCAAGGTTGAACTGGTCTGCATTGAGGGAGCTGATATGAGCTGGGGCAGCAGTTGGGGAGACCTAATCAGCCTTAATACTGTCACCCAAAGCAGATCCTCCTGGTATCCGCCCCCCCTCCACACCCCGCGATGGCTCCTCTTTCCCCCTCCCACCCCCCCCCCCCCACAGGGTTCCTGCTCTTGATTTCCATGTCCAGTGATGCCCACTGGGAAGTATGAAGATTTTTTTTATGTTCATGCGAGTGAGTGAGGTGAAGCCCTCTTACAGGAACTCCATCACCATCCCCTATAAAGCCTGGTCCAAGTTCGGCAGCACCTTCAGCAAGTACGCCGAGGAGATGAAGGAGATCCAGGACAAACATCGGGACGAAAAGGAAAAAGCAGGAACTGAGTGTCACAAAACATATTTGAAAGTTCTTTATCTGAATGCACGTAGCATTCGTAACAAAATGGACGAGTTAACGGCACAAATAACTACGTATGGGTATGATCTTGTGGCCATTACAGAAACATGGCTGCAGGGTGACAACTACTGGGAATTAAATATGCCAGGATATTTAACAATCAGGAAGGACAGGCAGGAAGGAAGGGGAGGTGGGGTGGCTATGTTAATAAAGGAAGGAATCACTGTAATACAGAGAAATGATATTGGGACAAAGGATCAGGATAATGAAACAGTTTGGGTAGAGATAAGGAATAATAAGGGGAAAAAAAAGATTAGTGGGCGTAGTATATAGGCCTCCTAATAGTTGCAACTCTGCTGGAAGAAGTATTAATCAGGAAATAGTCGGGGCATGTAATAAGGGAACAGCTATAATTATGGGGGATTTTAACTATCATATTAACTGGACAAATCAAATTGGGCAGGGCAGCCTTGAGGAAGAGTTTATTGAGTGTATTAGGGATGGATTTCTTGAGCAGTATGTAACTGAACCAACAAGGGGGCAAGCAACCTTGGACCTGGTCCTGTGTAATGAGCCAGGATTAATTAATAATGTCCCAGTTAAGGATCCCCTTGGAATGAGTGACCATAACATGGTTACATTCCATATCCAATTAGAGGGTGAGAAGGTTGGTTCTCAAACAAGCGTACTGAGCTTGAATAAAGGAGACTATGATGGTATGAGAGCGGAATTGATCAAAGTGGACTGGGAAAATAGATTAAAGGGTAAGACGGTACATGAGCAGTGGTGTTCATTCAAGGAGTTATTTTACAACTTTCAAAAAATATATATTCCACTGAGGAAAAAAGGGTGTAAAAGAAATGACAGCCATCCGTGGCTAAGTAAAGAAATTAAGGATAGTATCCGACTAAAAACAAGGACATATAAGGTAGCCAAACTTAGTGGGGGGATAGAAGATTGGGAATTCTTCAAAAGACAGCAAAAAGTAACTAACGGATTGATTAAGAAAGGGAAGATAGATTATGAAAATAAATTAGCAAAAAATATAAAAACAGATAGCAAGAGATTCTATAGTTATATAAAAAGAAAAAGGGTGGCTAAGGCAAACTTAGCTCCCTTAGAGGATGAGACCGGGAAATTAATGGTGGGAAACATGGAGATGGCAAAAATGCTGAACAAATATTTTGTTTCAGTCTTTACGGTAGAGGACACTAAGAATACCCCAACACTGGACAAACAGGGGGCTCTGGGGGGGAGGAGCTAAATACGATTAAAATCACTAAGGAATTGGTACTCAGTAAATTAATGGGACTCAAGGCGGACAAATCCCCTGGACCTGATGGCTTACATCCTAGGGTCTTGAGGGAAGTGGCAGTGGGGATTGTGGATGCTTTGGTAATAATTTTCCAAAATTCTCTGGACTCGGCAAAGGTCCCGGCAGATTGGAAAACTGCTAATGTAACACCCTTATTTAAAAAGGGTAGTAGGCAGAAGGCTGGAAATTATAGACTAGTTAGCCTAACATCTGTGGTGGGTAAAATTTTGGAGTCTATTATGAAGGAGACAGTAGCAGAACATTTGGATAAACATAATTTAATAGGACAAAGTCAGCATGGCTTTACGAAGGGGAAGTCATGTCTGACAAATTTGCTTGAGTTCTTTGAGGACATAACGTACAGGGTGAATAAAGGGGAACCAGTGGACGTAGTGCATTTTAGACTTCCAGAAGGCATTCGACAAGGTGCCACATAAAAGATTATTGCTCAAGATAAAGAATCACTGGATTGGGGGTAATATTCTGGCATGGGTGGAGGATTGGTTATCTAACAGGAAGCAGAGAGTTGGGATAAATGGTTCATTCTCGGACTGGCAACCAGTTGCCAGTGGTGTTCCGCAGGGGTCGGTGCTGGGTCCCCAACTCTTTACAATCTATATTAACAATTTGGAGGAGGGGACCGAGTGTAACATATCAAAGTTTGCAGATGATACAAAGATGGAAGGGAAAGTAGAGAGTGAGGAGGACATAAAAAACCTACAAGGGGATATAGACAGGCTGGGTGAGTGGGCGGAGATTTGGCAGATGCAATACAATATTGGAAAATGTGAGGTTATGCACTTTGGCAGGAAAAATCAGAGAGCAAGTTATTATCTTGATGGCAAGAGACTGGAAAGTACTGCAGTACAAAGGGATCTGGGGGTCCTAGTGCAGGAAAATCAAAAAGTTAGTATGCAGGTGCAGCAGGTGATCAAGAAGGCCAACGGAATGTTGGCGTTTATTGCTAGGGGGATAGAATATAAAAACAGGGAGGTATTGCTGCAGTTATATAAGGTACTGGTGAGACCGCACCTGGAATACTGCAGACAGTTTTGGTGTCCATACTTAAGAAAAGACATACTTGCTCTCGAGGCAGTACAGAGAAGGTTCACTCGGTTAATCCCGGGGATGAGGGGGCGGACATATGAGGAGAGGTTGAGTAGATTGGGACTCTACTCATTGGAGTTCAGAAGAACGAGAGGCGATCTTATTGAAACATATAAGATTGTGAAGGGGCTTGATCGGGTGGATGCGGTGAGGATGTTTCCAAGGATGGGTGAAACTAGAACTAGGGGGCATAATCTTAGAATAAGGGGCTGCTCTTTCAAAACTGAGATGAGGGGAAACTTGTTCACTCAGAGGGTGGTAGGTCTGTGGAATTTGCTGCCCCAGGAAGCTGTGGAAGCTACATCATTAAATAAATTTAAAACAGAAACAGACAGTTTCCTAGAAGTAAAGGGAATTAGGGGTTACGGGGAGCGGGCAGGAAATTGGACATGAATTTAGATTTGAGGTTCGGATCAGATCAGCCATGATCTTATTAAATGGCGGAGCAGGCTCGAAGGGCCGATTGGCCTACTCCTGCTCCTATTTCTTATGTTCTTATAATAGCATTGGGCCTAGCTGTAATGCTTCCACAGTCAAATAGTCTGCAGGAGTCAGCGCCTTCAGGAGATGGGGGGAGAAAATTGGATGGAAAATAAAATTAAAGATTGATATAACTTTCGTTGATGGCCATGATTCCTCTCAGTGACAGTTCTTAATCTCAGCCAGACTTTCTGGGGTGGAGCAAGAGAGGGAAAGATCCAGATTTCAACGTTTCAAAAACTTTATTCAGGTAAAAAAATTTTTTAAATATGGAGCCTTTTTTTTTGTTTTAATTGGAGAGGGTGTGTGTGGGTGGCTGTCTGAGAGAGAGGGGGAAATTACTGATTATACATCTGTTGTAGCTTTCTCTTTGAGCTATTTAAACTTTAGAAAGCACATTAATCGCAGAGAGGGGCAATGTCCTTCCCCATTGTATTTGAATCAAAAACAAAAATGCTGGAATCACTCAGCAGGTCAGTCAGCATCTGGGAGCGAACAGGTAAATTAACATTCCAGGTGTGGAGCCTTCTTCAGAACTGGACGATATTACTGATCAACAGCAGTTAAAAAGATGCAGAAGAAAGGGAAGGAGAGGGAAAAACAAGCCATGCACTCACACACACACACAGACACACGCACATGCACACGCACACGCACACAGACACACGCACACACATGCACAGACGCACACACTGACACATGCACACACACACACTGACATACACACAGACTCGCACTCACACTGACTCGCAGACACACACACACACATTGACTGACATACACACAGACTCGCACTCACACTGACTCGCAGACACACACACACACACACATTGACTGACATACACACAGACTCGCACACACACTGACTCGCAGACACACACACAGTGACATTGACACACACTCACACACTGACACACAGTGACACTGATACACACGCACTGACACATACACCCACACTCACACACACTGACACTCACACTCACACTCACACACAATTAGACTGACATACAAACACACACACACAGTGACACTGACACATGCACTGACATGCACTAATACACACACTCACACTCACACACATGCACTGACACACACACACACTGACACACGCACACATACACGAGAGGAAATAGAATGATCTGTAAATTGCTTTGTTGGGAAACAGGAGATTGTTAAATAGTTAAAGTCATATTAATATGAGTAATGATAACACCTTATGTGGGGCATTTGTGGGGAGGTAAGATTTGATGCCTGGGGTGGGGACTATGCTGGTGGAGGGTCTGCAGCCTTGGTTCCGACCTGCTTTTTCTTCTCCTGCTTCATTTAGCCTATGTGTTCGTGCTTCCATTTCTACCCACCTTACCATGCCCCCGCCCCTCCTCCCTACACCATCTCAGCTATTCACACATTCTCTGTCTCATAAATGACCTTAAGTTCCCTCATTATGCCTCCTGCATGTCTCGTTTAAGCCATTTAACCAGTTCCTGTTTTCCACTTTAGCACTTGAGGTGTTGCAAACCTGTCGATCTAATCCACCTTCTTTTGTGTCCTTCCTTTTATGTTGTATTCATCTGCATCACTGGGGGTTAACCCTGTCTCTGAACTCCCAATCGCATCGTATTCCGCAATTGTTGTAACAGTCTTGAATTCAGTTATCTTGTTGCCAATGCTTCTAACGTCCTTCTACATAAACCTTAATAGGTTGATCCTATCATTTGCAGCATTCCTTTTCTTATTTGATCTTCCCGTTATTGATTTCTTTTTCGTTCTGATTATATTTTGTTTGCCCCTGCACAGTATTGTGTCACACAAAGCTATACTTCTGAGTTTGATGTAATAACACTGCAATTGCCAATGTTCCGCTAATGCACATTGTGAAAATGATAGAAATGCAATTTAATTCAAATAGGTTAATTGGTCGTGACTGAATCAGTAATGTCACTCCCATTTATATTGTTGGATGCATCCAGTGATATATAAATGCTCTTTAACAGGGCATTCTATATGCCATATCAAAAAAGTATATATTATCTATGAAAGATATTACACCCTGGTCTGCATGACAGTACAGATGGCATAAAGGCTTGTTAGTATCAATTCTGTTACTTTCTGAAGTTGGTATAAAAACTACTAACATTTGGAAAATAGTCCCCTCTGTTTCTTCGGCCAGGTAACATTTCCCTATTTGTCTTTCCAGGAATGGACTGATGCACTATTCAGTCTGGCAACTAATCTACTGGCACAGAACAGGTCAAGAGACACTTTATTGGACAAAGTGTAAGTTTGATCATTTTTTTTTTGTTGCTTTTATTTAGCTTGTTTCAACATTTTCTAAAACACAGAAAACATCACTACCCTAAAGATTTCGTATCTGTATTCCCACAAGTAGAATCAATACCATGGAGTTTAGGTTAATCTGTCTCACAATGTAAGTTCAATGGGGGTAGATTTTGATTCCGTGCGATAGTGTTAAACGGGAGATGACGAACCAGCAGCCCGTTCTACATCTCTCTCCCTTTTTATTTCCATTGATTTCATAGCTGACGATTCATTATCACCCGTCTTGCACTGTTGCACAAAATCAAAACCCACCCCAATCTATCGAACTGCTGTGCCATACTCCGAATATGTACTTCACCCAATAGCTTAGTCGCAAACTCATGAAATGCTCCCAACTGAATCAAGAAATCTGGAGCGATAAGCATCTCAGACACAAATCTGCATCCTTCTGATGGAATGTTAGAATTTTATCCAAGACCATATTTAAATAAGTCACTTGACCACCTAGCTTACTTGTCTTTTACTATTTTTAGGCTTTATGATCAGTGAAATATGACCCAAATTAAATATGTACACGCGAGTATTTTGGGCATTTGATGGAAGTACTTAAAATTGACAGACTGTATGTGACAATTCTAACCAATGACCATATGCATCAGGGACCAAAAAAAATATATGCCAGATGTGGTAATGGTTATGGTGGTAATGCTGTGCCAGGCAGAGCTTTTCCTGGGGAAGAGTGGTGGTGGTGGTAGAAAGCTTTAACTTTTTACAATCCACCATTAAATCTGTTGTTCGTGTACCAATGATAACACCAACAAGGCTTAAGTTGTTCAGACTTCTGTTTCCCCTCCTTTTGGAAACATTGCTCAGAGTGGCGAACCAACAGTGCTCGCCGCTCCATAGATTCATACTAACCCACTAACTGTTCTTATATGGTTATATAGAAAGAAAGAACTTACATTTATATAACACCTTTCATGACTTCAGAACATCCCAAAGCACATTACAGTCAATGAAGTACTTTTGAAATGTAGCTGCTGTTGTAATGTAGGGAAATGTGGCAGCCAATTTGTGCACAGCAAAGTCCCACAAACAGAAATTAAATAAACGACCAGATAAACAGTTTTTTGTTGGTGTTGGCTGAGGGATAAAAGTTGGCCAGGATACCAGGAGAAATCCCTGCTCTTCTTCAATTAGTGCCATGGGAATCTTTTACATCCACCTCAGTTTAACATCTCATGCAAAAGATGGCACCTCCGACAGTCCATCGCTCCCTCAATACTGCAGTGAAGCATCAGCTTAGATTATGTGAGTGGGGCTTGAACCCACAACCTTCTGACTCCAAGGTGAGAGTCCTACCACTGATGCTTAATATCAGAGATTAGCGGTAAAATAGCTCAGAACTTGGGGGGTTCAACGTTCAGAATCTCAATGTCTGAAGGCCAAAAGTTAAGGGAGCACTAGCAGGGATTAACAGGTCACCCAACTATGAGCAAAACTGACCCCCCTGCGACTATCAGGAATAAGAGAGGCACATAACAATCATAAAACCACATTAAATCACTGGGATCAGGCAGATGGGTAACCACAATACCTTCTACTGTCCCTGCACTAAATCACTTAGGAAATGATTTCAGAACAAGTTTAAAAAGCTGAACCCTGTTTTTATTACTGTCACTGCAGAGCTAGCTGCCATAATGAACATTCCCCTCACTGGATACGTGTTTTTGCCTGCAGCATTAAAAAAAGGCAGCTGCATTCAAGTGTATCCAAATATAAATTAGGGAAAGTGCAGAATTCCACAACCCCCCCCCACAAAAAAAATTAACTTAAATTGCCCACATCTGTCCAATCCAGTTACCCTATAAAAGCATAGATCATATCATGAAAATATATTGAGCACATCTCAGCCTGGGATGTATTAAATTGGTGGAATTCAAGATTGTGCTTGGGGTGAGAGTCCAGTTTTAGAAATCATAGAATCATAGAACGGTTACAGCACGGAAGGAGGCCTTTCGGCCCATCGAGTCTGCACCGTCTCTATGCAAGAGCAATCCAGTTAGTTCCACTCCTCCGCCCTATCCCCATAGCCCTGCAAATTGTTTCCTTTCAAGTACTTATCCAGTTCCCTTTTGAAGGCCGTGATTGAATCTGCCTCCACCACCCCCTCAGGCAGTGCATTCCAGATCCTAACCACTCACTGTGTAAAAAAGTTTTTCCTCATGTCACCTTTGGCTCTTTTGCCAATCACCTTAAATCTATGTCCTCTGGTTCTTGACCCTCTGCCAATGGGAACAGTTTCTCTCTATCTACTCTGTCAAGACCCTTCATGATTTTGAATACCTCTATCAAGTCTCCTTGCAACCGTCTCTGGTCCAAGGAGAACAACCCAGCTTCTCCAGTCTATCCACGTAACTAAAGTCCATCATCCCTGGAATCATTCGAGTAAATCTCTTCTGCACCCTCTTTAAGGCCTTTACATCCTTCCTCAGGTGCGGTGCCCAGAACTGGACACAATACTCCAGTTGTGGCCGAACCAGTGTTTTATAAAGGTTCGTCATGACTTCCTTGCTTTTGTACTCAATGACTCTATACATAAAGCCCAGGATCCCATATGCTTTTTTAACTGCTTTCTCAACCTGCCCTGCCACCTTCAACGATTTGTGCACATATACACCCAGATCTCTCTGTACCTGTACCCCTTTTAGAGTTGTGCTCTCTAGTTTATATTGCCTCTCCTCATTCTTCCTACCGAAATGTATCACTTCGCACTTTTCTGCGTTAAATTTCATCTGCCATGTGTCTGCCCATTCCACCAGCCTGTCTATATCCTCTTGAAGTCTATCACTGTTCTCCTCACTGTTCACTATACTTCCAAGTTTTGTGTCATCTGCAAACTTGGAAATTGTGCCCTGTACACCCAAGTCCAAGTCATTAATATATCAAGAAAAGCAGTGGTGCCAGCACTGACCCCTGGGGAACACCACTGTACACCTCCCTCCAGTCCAAAAAACAACCGTTCACCACTACTCTCTGCTTCCTGTTACTTAGCCAATTCTGTATCCGTGTTGCTACTGCCCCCTTTATTCCATGGGCCACAATCTTGATGATAAGCTTACTATGTGGCTCTTTATCAAACTTTTGAAAGTCCATATACACCACATCAACTGCATTACCCTCATCTACCCTCTCTATTACCTCATCAAAAAACTGCGAAATCAGCTTATTTCCTCTCAGCTTGGGGTTCTTATGTGCCGCTGTTGATTTTCTCAATGGTGCTATTTAATGTTGGGGCATCTCTGTTTAAACAGGACTGTTGAGAGGTATCATGAACTGTATATCATGTACTGTACAATGTATACTGGACATCTAAATCAGCATCTCATGAAGCTGCATGTGGCGGAATTGATTCTTTTGACATGATAGCGAGGCACTTTGAATATTAATGAGTTCTCTGAGCTATAAATAGAACAAACTTAAGAAACGCTCTTCAATATTAAAAGGGGTCTTTGAATCCTAGCGGCACTTTTAATTTATCTAAAGATGTAACAATACTTTCTCAACAGTGGGAATAATGATGCATTGAAAATAGATATTAAAAAAACCTTGCAGGTTGTATACATTACACCATATAGGGTATGTACTATGTCGGTACATGATGCATGTGTGTGTTACAATATAATAAACACTAAAGTAATCCAGCCTAATGAGAAAAATTCTTATTTTTGAGTAAAGCCAGCTCATCGTATCACAACTGAGGTCAAAATTCACAGTGTTGTACAGTGCCCCTCTACTTATCACACATGGTAATGCATATATACCTCGATATGTTCCAAAGCAAGATGAATTGCTCGGTGAAGCAACTAGTTTAGATATTGATTCAGTACAGAGCCATTTAGTGTACAGGCTGTGCAATTGTCCATCTATCTATAAGTATATTTATATGTAGTTAGTACCTGCTCCTCTGGGAGCTGGGAAACAGTGAGTGAGTCAGCAGTGACTGAGCCAGTGTGACTCTTATTGTAAATAATGATCTTTGTAAAGAGGTCAGGTTGAATTTCACTTATCAGAGGAACCAAAGGGGTAAAAGATGTTCTATAACAGTTATATTCTGAGTATGTGGTGCATGTGTTTCAGTGTATAGTGTGTTACGTTTTCAGTGTGTTCCACAGATGCTGTATGCATTTGAGTGCCCGAGTCTGCATTTCTGTGTGTGATGTATTCATTCTATTATTTATATTTATATATATATATATATATATATATATATATATATATATGAGTTCAGTGCGTGGTTTATGTTTGTACAGACAAATGCTCCCAGGACCCCTTTATATAAATCTTATCACACTTTAATATCCACACATATAAAAATGGAAAAAGTAGCAAGTACAAAATTTATTTACTCCATTTTGCAATTGTATCATGGTTATATTTGGATTTTCTTATACATTTCAAAGAAAAGTTTAAAATGAACAGTTGACAAGCAATTCTATCAAACAAACATTTTTCTGTTTTATAGGTACACCAAGCTCAAGCTTCAAACAAACCAGGATGCCCGGATCCCTGTAAAAAAGTATGTGATCCCACATTATCGTGTGGGCAGATCTGACCATTTCATAATACTCTGAATAGTGTATGTTGTTGTAGCAAAGACCTGTAAGAATTATATTCCATGGCTCAGTTGGTAATTACGCTACCCAGTGTGAATCAGCGCCAGAGGGACCAGTAAGATCCCAGGTTAAATTGCTGGTTTGTGCTGAGTTAGACTATCTCAATTGGGACAATGATGTGGGCATTACAATTGGCGTCAGAATCTCAGGCAAGGTCGGGGGGAGGGGGGGGCAGAAATCAGCTGGTGTTCCTGCTTCTAATCATTATTCAGTGATTCCTGTTGGAAAATACTAGTGTGGATCTCGGACAAAGACAGGATCAGGTTTCTTTGAGCTATCTGTTTGGTTGAATAACCGGCCGGCATTCACCGTCTCGGCTCTTCCGTGACAAGTCATCACTCGGGCAAGGTTCTGGAGAGCGGCCTTTGCCTATTGTACAATACCCTGGTGAAATTCAGCACCTTCAAGAGAGGAGGGGAGAAATTTGGAGGGGAGCCAGTATTGCATTCAGTAAATTTGTAAAGCATTAAATAGGTGGTAGAGTTCCAGGATACAAGTTACTCATAAATCCAAACAAAATAACGTATTTTCTGGTTGAATTTTAGATGTCCTCCAGATATTATTTTGTTTCGATTTTGATGTTACTTAGAAAAGAAAATTCCCGCTCCTTTTGTTCTAAGTTTTGCACATCATACTCTGGGTTAAAGCATAGGCTGGCAACCTATTCATTGGCCTCTCTCCCAATGCCGCTTTGTAGCCAGAGTATAATGTGGTTGCTCTTCTTTCTCATTTTGCTGCCCCCCCTCCCTGGGAAGTGGTCAGTTGCTATTTGACACTTTGTTTAGACTGGACAACTGAGACCAAAAGCAACAACAACAATTTGCATTTATATAGCACCTTTAACATAGTAAAATATCCCAAGGCGCAGGAGCAATTATGAAACAAAATTTGACACCGAGCCACATAAGGAGACATTAGGACAGGTGACCAAAAGATTGGTCAAAGAGGTAGGTTTTAAGGAGCGTCTTAAAGGAGGAGAGAGAGGTAGAGAGGTTTAGGAAGGGAATTCCAGAGCTTTGGGCCAAGGTAGCCAAAGGCACAACCGCCAATAGTAGAGCGATTAAAATTGGGGATGTGCAAGAGGCCAGAATTGGAGGAGCGCAGAGATCTCGGAGGTTTGTAGGGCTGGAGGAGGTTACAGAGATAGGGAGGGGCGAGGTCATGGAAGGAATTGAAAACAAGGATGAGAATTTTAAAATCGAGGCATTCCTGGACAGGGAGCCAATGTAGGTCAGTGAGCACAGGGGTGATGGGTGAACGGGACTTGGTGTGAGTTAGGATATGGGCAGCAGAGTTTTGGATGAAAACTTACTGCACAGGGAATTACGGGTATGAGTCTCAGCCATTGCACTTATGCTCTGTGACTAGTGCACATCTATGCTTCAAATATTATATTTTAAAACTTTCAAGATAATCTCATTTTTGCATTCCTCTTTTGAAATTCAGTATCTGTGCAACTGCACACAAACAACTGTCAGGGTCCAGAGGGGCAATTTTTTCACTCAAAGGGTGGTGAGTGTCTGGAACGAGCTGCCAGAGGCAGTAGTAGAGGCGGGTACAATTTTGTCTTTTTACATGGGTAAGATGGGTATAGAGGGATATGGGCCAAGTGCAGGCAATTGGGACTAGCTTAGTGGTATAAACTGGGCGACATGGACATGTTGGGCCGAAGGGCCTGTTTCCATGTTGTAACTTCTATGATTCTATGATTCTAAGATATCCAGTCAGTGTTGTCAGAGCCGGGTAGCAGACCAGAGTTGAATGGCAAGAATGGATGAACAGGCTAAAGTTTTGCTTTCTAACCTTTGGTGATCATGAAATATTTGTGTAGAGCTTCCCCTCAGCAGATTAAATTGGTGGGGTAGATTCAATGAAACAGTAGGTTATGTATGGGCTGTGGACTGGTTGGGTCAAAGGGCATTTTCTTGTCCTCTGTTTTTTAATGCTATAAAATGCATTATAAACACGTTTAAATTCAAACATCACCAACCTTGTCTTTTTCTTTTTTCTTTTGTGCAGCATTTTCCGGATGTTTTCTGCTGACCGGAAACGAGTAGAAACTGCGTTAGATTCCTGTGGTCTCCCTTCTGGCAGGGTGAGCACTATAGCCGTCAATGTCATTCTGTTACCGCAATTAACATTCATGAGTAAAAGGCAAGAGTAGACCAATTTGCCCTAAATAGCCACTGTATGGGATTGAATCAAACCTTGGTTATCTTTTTCTTAAGAGTTTTTCGTGCAACATCTGTTGCCTGTTTTCTGTGGAAACTTTTTTTTATCTTGAAATCTTGTCTGCAACAACAAACCATCACTGCAGGATATATTTTCCTCTCTGTCTCTAGAGCTACAGAAAAATTATCTCACTAAACTGTCATTATAAATCATTAAATATTTCGTGAAACAATTTGTAGTAATCATTAAAAGTGAATTCCACTTATATCAAGAAATCTGCTGCATAATACCCTTGATCTAAATTGATTATTTCTTAATCAAAAAAAAATTTCCACTTCTTTGCATCTTCATCAACATGACACACTAAATTACTCTACGAAAGTATAAATACCTTAGCAATTATTACTTTAAGAACTTTCCAGGTGGTGCACATATTTCCCTTAAATATACAATCAGGAGATTTGTACAGTTACTCAGAGTTTGCAATAAGAGGGAATCTCATGATTACAATTTTTAAAGTTAGACAATTCAAGGGAACATTATTATTTTTTTTTTGTACAATTCTATTTTTTTTAAACATATTTTTGTTGTGCATTGAGAGAAGTGGTTTGCAAGAATTATTTAGCCCAATGCGCTTGAGAGAGCTGATTTAATGGGCACTGTTGCAGTCATGAAATTTACTGAAGCATCATTGAGTTTAACTTGCTGAATGTCAAACCTCACACACCCACTAATTGTGCATGAAGGGGTAGTCATTATGTTAGAATTAATAAAGTGGGCACTAACTTTTGCCCATGCTTGTAACATTTCTCCGAGGAGTGAACAGGTGTAATACACAGTAACACTAACACACACACACACACACACACACACACACACACACTCACCTGGTATAAACTTTTGGGTTGCTTGTTCACTGCTTGATTCAAAGAGAATTAATGAGAATTGTATAAATTTCAATCACATTCATTTATGCCATTTGCAGCACCTGTCAATGCACAGGGGAAACAGGCAGCGTTCAAGAGGTGAGCAAAGCGGAGAGAAGCCTTATGGAACTAGTAAAGGGGAGACTTTTAGTGAACTTTGCAGTATGTGTGTTGGATCAATTATCTCCAGGCCAGACTTTTTGGAGGCAGAGGAGGAGCAGCAACAACAATAGCAGGAGACAACTACCTGGGAGGTTCAAGGTCATGGGTAGTAGGATTTAATGACTTTGTAAAAAAGCATTCATTCTTGGGATGTGGGGTCACCAGCAATACCGGCATTTACTGCCCATCCCTTGTTGCCCTGAGCAGGGGGTGGACCTTCTTGAACCGCTGCAGTCCATGTGGTGAAGGTGCTCCAACTTTGCTGTTGGGTTGGGGGTTCCAGGATTTTGACCCAGCGACGATGAAGGATTGGCGATATATATCCAAGTCAGGATGATGTGTGTCTTGGAGGGGAATTTGGAGGTGATGGTGTTCTCATGCACCTGCTGCCCTCGTCCTTCTAGGTGGTGGGGGTCTCGGATTTGAGGGTTCTGCCATAGAAGTCTTGGAGAGTTGCTGCAATACATCCGAAAAATAGTACATGCAGCAGTCAGGTATGCTAGTGGTGGAGAGGGTGGATGTTTAGGCTGGTGAATGAGGTGCCAATCAAATGGACTGCTTTGTCTTGGATGGTGACGAGCTTCTTGAGTGTTGTTGCAGCTGTACCCATCCAGGAAAGTGACAGGTATTCCATCACACCCCTAACTTGTGCTTTGTAGGTGGTGGAGAGGCTTTGGGGAGTCTGAAGGTGAGCCACTCATCGCAGAATACCCAGCCACTGTCCTGCTTTAATAACCACAGCATTTATGTGATTGTCCAGTTGAGTTGCTGGTTAATGGTGTCCCCCAGGATGTTGTTGGTGGGACACTCGACGATGGTAATGCCACCGAATATCAAGGGGAGATAGTTAGGCTCTGTCATATTGGAGATGGTGTGAATGTTACTTGCCACTTATCAGCCCAAGCCTGGACGTTGTCCAGGTCTTCCTATATGCGGGCCTGGACTGCTTCATTATCTGAGGAAGTGTGAATGGACCTGAACACTGTGCAACCATCAGTGAACAGCCCCGTTTCTGACCTTCTGATGTAGGGAAGGTCATTGATGAAGCAGCTGAAGATAGTTGGGCCTAAGATGCTGCCCTGAGGAACTCTTGCAGTGATGTCCTGGGGCTGAGATGATTGGCCTCTAACGACCAAAACCAGGTTCTAGGTATGACTCCAGCCACTGGAGAGTTTTCCTCCTGACCCCCATTGACTTCAGTTTTACTAGGGCTCCTTGGTGCCACACTCAGTCAAATGCTGCCTTGATGTCAAGGGCAGTCACTCTCACCTCATCTCTGGAATTCAGCTCTTTTGTCCATGTTTGGACCAAGGTTGTAATGAGGTCTGGAGGCGAGTGTCCTGGCAGAACCTAAACTGAGCATCTGTGAGCAGGTTATTGGTGTGTAAGTGCCGCTTGATAGCACTGTTGAGGACTCCTTGCATCACTTTGCTGATGATTGGGAGTCATTGATCAGGTTGGATTTGTCATGATTTTTGTGGACAGGGCATACCTGAATAATTTTCCACATTGTCGGGTAGATGCCAGTGTTGTAGCTGTACTGGAACAGCTTGGCTAGAGGTTTGGCTAGTTCTGGAGCACAGGTCTTCAGCTGGGTTATTGTCGGGCCCTGTAACCTTTGGTGTGTCCAGTACACTCAGTCGTTTCTTGATGAGACCATAAAGTGGGGCGAGAGTGGGACCTGGGAGACCATAAAGTGGGACGAGAGCGGGACCTGAGAGAGAACATAAAGTGGGGCGAGAGTGGGACCTGAGAGAGATCATAAAGTGGGGCGAGAACGGGACCTGAGAGAGATCATAAAGTGGGGCGAGAGTGGGACCTGAGAGAGAACATAAAGTGGGGCGAGAACGGGACCTGAGAGAGATCATAAAGTGGTGAGAGGGGGACCTGAGAGAGAACATAAAGTGGGGCAAGAGGGGGACCTGAGAGAGACCGTAAAGTGGGGTGAGAGCGGGACCTGAGAGAGACCGTAAAGTGGTGAGAGGAGGACCTGAGAGGGACCGTAAAGTGGGGTGAGAGCGGGACCTGAGAGAGACCGTAAAGTGGTGAGAGGGGGATCTGAGAGAGACCATAAAGTGGGGTGAGCGGTGACTCTGAAACAGACAGGAAAATCACAGTGACATCACAACACAAGCAGGAGTGGCAGGGGTAAGTTACAGATAAGTATTTGGTTTATTGGTTAGTGTTTTTGGTGGTTAGTGTAAGTTTTTAGTTGATCGGTTAGTGTTTTTAGTAGTCTTTAGTCGTTTTTTTTAAGTGGCTAGACTTTGTGTTTTAGTGTTAGCCAAACAGTAAAATAACCTTAAAGCTAAACAAACAGTTTTAAATAACTGTTAACTAACATGGCAGGTGAACTGGGGCCCGTTGCATGCACATCCTGTGCCATGTGAGAACTCCAGAACACTTAGTGTGTCCTGGAGAACCACATGTACAGGTAGTGTCGTCAACTGCTCGAGCTCGAGCTCAGAGTTTCTGAATTGAGGGACGGCTGGTGTCACTACAGTGCATACGGAAAGCTGAGTGTTTTAGGAGCTGGTAACCCCGCAGCTACGGGGAGTTCAGGAGGAGAGGGTATAGGTGACCACCATGCACACAAGGAGGAACAGGCAGTCAGTGCAGGAGAGTGGCACTCACAAACTGGTATTCAATGTTGAATACTAGTGAGGGTGATGTCACCTCGGGGAAGTGCAGTCAGAAGCAAATCCACAGCACCGTGGGATACTCGACTACAGAGGGGGCACAGGAAAGTGTAGAAATGCAGTTGTTATAGGGGATTCAATAGTCAGGGCCTTGAATGACACATTTTCATGAGACAGAAGTATAATGTCTCAATATATAACCTTTCCAACATTTGGTCCATTCTGGTGTGTGTTGCAGCAAAATTGGCAGAATTTTAGTATGTTGAATGCTGTATAATATTCCCACTTAAAAGAGGCAATATGCATGTTTGCCAATGAGCAGCTGCAGAAGGGTCAGTCCCAGATAGAGGAAGAGAGGGAAACATGAACTCTTGCAGAACACTAGCCAGTGCCCTAGGATATAGATGCAATAAGTACTAATCAATGATGTTTTTTTGAAGCTTGCATACAGCCTCTTCTGCAAACAGAAGAGCAGAATAAGAACATGAGAAATAGGAGCAGGAGTACGCCATTCGGCCCCTCGAGCCTGCTCCGCCATTCAATAAGATCATGGCTGGTCATCATCCTCAACTCCACTTTCCCGCCCGATCCCCATATCCCTTGATTCCCTTAGAATCCAAAAATCTATCGATCTCAGCCTTGAATATACTCAACGACTGAGTATGCACAGCCCTCTGGGGTAGAGAATTACAAATGCAGAACTGTGTAAATATATTTTACCTAAAATTGTCCAATTGTGTATTTTTGACACAAGACTATATGCGCCTTTTTTACATTGAGAAATACAATTGCAATTTTTAGTGAAGAATATTTGCTTTTTTTAATGTAAGGGTGCATGTGTGCAATATGCTGTGGCGTTCTCTCCTTGGGCATTATGTGCTAATGTACTGTATCTGTTCTCTTGTATTGCTTTGAAGAATTCCTGAGACGAGCCTTAGGATCTTTTCTGATTCCACTGGCAGTTCTTCTGTACTTGTTGCAGACAAATATGGTCCTGTATGTGTGTTGGAAGTAGCCTGTTCTCCTGCAGGTGTATCGGGCTTCATGCTTTGGAATTCTTCGTCTATCACTTGCTCGCAGACTGTTGCTGGCCAAGGACATGCTTTGACTCGAGAGGCAGCTGCCGGTTCCTGTGATTCTGCATGCATGCTGCGACTGGAGGTTGAGAATCTCGATGTTCAGAAAGCGTGGCTCTGCTGCGAGTTTTCTGAATCCCTCTAACTTGGCTTTGTCCAGTGTGTTTCCAAGCATGTTGAAAACTAGCCTGCATCACATTGTGGGTACGTTGCTGAAAGATGCTCCAACTCTGATTGTGTCTGGCATACCTGAGGGCTCCCCTGCAAATGCTGCTGATGCTGAATACTGTTCAATGGTAATCTACAGAGCAGAGCATCCTTGAGAACAAAAGAAATAGAAGCCAGACTAGGCCATACGGCCCCTCGAACCTGCTCCGCCATTCAATAAGATCATGGCTGATCTTTGACCTCAACTCCACTTTCCCGCCTGATCCCCATATCCCTTGATTCCCTGAGTGTCCAAAAATCTATCAATCTCAATCTTGAATATATTCAATGACTGAGCATCCACAGCCCTCTGGGGCAGAGAATTCAAAGTTTCACAACTCTCTGAGTGAAGAAATTTTTCCTCATCTCGGTCTTAAATGGCCGATCTCTTATCTTGAGACTATGACCCCTAGTTCAAGACTCTTCAGCCAGGGGAAACAGCCTCTCAGCATCTACCCTGTCAAGTCCTCTCAGAATTTTATACGTTTCAATGAGATCACCTCTCATTCTTCTAAACTCCACAGAATATAGGCCCATTCTATTCAATCTCGTCTCATAGGACATGACTGTGCACAACTGGCTGGTACAATCTTCACTTCTACCCAGACCAATTTGCAATGTCTTGCGCAATGAAGAAGTGACTTGCTCACCAGTTCAAGCCAATTCATCAATGCCTCCACAAAATCAAAAAAATGGCTCAGTGGGGCCTGTGGCCATGCTGTACCTTCACACAGCAAAAGCCAATCTTTCTTTGCGCATCACCTTAGCTGTGCTGCCACGTCAACCTCACTAACACTCTCTGAATTGTATGTGTCTGGACTGGTGTCTGCTTCAGACTGCTGAGGTGAGCATGATGGTCCCACACGACTGGGTTTCCATCTTTGCTACCTGTGGTCTTTCAGCAAAATAATACTAACACGATGGTAAACGTTGTGTTTTGTGGTAGAGCACAAACACTGCTTTGAGCCTGATGATGGTGAACATCATTGCCACTGAGCATATATACAATTATTATTGCACAAACCAGAAACGCTGTTGTTTCTATAAACTTCAGTGTTTGTCCATGTTGTGTACAGCTCCCAGCCTAAGAGTTCCATGATATCCTATTTGCTGAGTGCTAGTACCAGCACAATGCCACCCAGTGATGGGCTCAGGAGAAGTCATGCCCTCCCCTCCCACCTCCCCCCCCCCCCACCCCCCCTCCTCCCACCAATCATTCTGAGGTTGGCCAACATTGCTTTGGTAGATCACCTCCATTTCACTCCCAGAAGCCTCTGTCACCCGTCTTCAACCTCCAGGTTCGGCCTGCAAGACTGTGCAGTTCCCGACTCGGCCTTTGGACTAGGCAACTCAGCATACCCTGGTTCCCAGCTCAGTTTCTTTCCTGCGTAGTCAGAAAAATCTTGAGTTTGCCCCCCACCACAGTTGTCCAAACCTCGCTCCATCACTGGTTCCACCTGTTGAAGGAACAGGGTGCACTGCTTCAGCTGTAACTCTGCAGAAAGAAGTAACCACTGCACAATGGCACATATATTCCTGGATTTGGTAGATTGTAATGTAAAATACTTCACTAGCTGAAGATGGAAGTGAGCCAGCAACATGAATACTTTAGTGTAGTCAGTTCTGTTTATGTATATGGATAGTTACTGAACAGTTTTTCTCAGCTGTTAGCAGGCAAGTATGCTTTTTCTAGGCTGTTTTAATAGTTCGGAAATGTCCTCATTACCTCCACTTACAGCAATATATTGGCGAAATGTGGGTTAACAATACTGTCTGACACCGTCACATAATTGAATAGGAATTTCTACCAATATAAGATAATTGGTACTCAAAGCTATAATTAGTAATGTCCTTCAATCTTTAGACTTTTAGTCCTTGGGGTCAGCTAATCAACACATCATAATTTACCTTATCTGATCTTTTATATTCTCCGTGTTGCTGATGTCTTGCACTATATGATCAATCTATGGAACCGGCTCCCTCGAGGGATAATGAAAGCAGTTAGTATTGATTCATTCAAATGCAAATTGGATAGATTTCTTTCAGAAAAGAACATTTTGGGAGACAGTATTATGAGTAATTTAAGACATAACATGTGGTAAATGTAGCATACTTGGAAGGAACAGCTGACTTTGGACCTATGGTTCCCAAAACTCTTCACCACTGGGGTTTTCCTCACGTCATGTAAGAAATAAAGGCTTGCATTTATATATTGCCTTTCACTATCTCAGGACATCCGAATGTGCTTTACAGTTGGTGGAGGGATAAATATTGGTCAGGACACCGGGGATAACTCCCCTGCTCTTCTTCGAAATAGTGCCATGGGATCTTTTACGTCAGCCTGAGAGGGCAGAGGTCGACTAATTGTTTGTTGATTGTTATCATTAGTCATCAACTCCATTATCGTTGTATCACGTGACTACCAGGATGGCAGAAGGCCAACTCGATGGACATTGGTCCTTTTCCGTCCAGCAATTCTTATGTTCCTATCGACTTAGGTTTTTTACCTTGAGGCACCAAGGCTTTAAGAGGCTTTAAGAAAACAAAAACCTTCCCAATCCAATCTGAACCAGGAAAACCTCGCATTTAGCTTATTTTAATCAAACTCTTCCCTTTTCCAAAAATTGGACTCTGGACTCTGATTTGAGGATTCACTTTGTGTTCCTGGCTTTGCATCTGTCTGGTTTTATCTGGTTACTCGTGCTTCAGTGTTTCAATGTTCCCATGCTCCCGTGTTTCAATTACATTTTTCTCTTACGAAAACAGCAGTTGAAGGACTGTAACACCGAAAAGTTAATGCACTGCTCATGTCACTTTAATTGACAGAGGACTCTTTGTTTACAAAACCTTTACACCACATCTCAAAAAAAGAAATAAGAGTTCAGAAATAGATGCTTAAATATGCACCCTTTCATACAGCTTTAAATAGACGAGGACGTGTATTTTAAATGCGCGTTCTTACGGGATCTGTAACTTTAAAGAGCGTAGAATTATGCCACTTACTGTGAATAGACCCTACTCTGAACGAAAAGTGAAGTGTTTGAGTGATCCATTTTGGTGACCAATTATCAGATCAGTGTTTACAAAGGTGAGATAAGGTTAACAATAATTTGCTGTTTGAAGATGCACTGCAAATGTGCAGTAGGAAAGTATACACATCAATAAAAATTACCCTCATTATAAACAACAGAACAGTTTGAAGTGAATTTTGTTTCCTTAAAATCAATGCATATAAATTCTTTCTAGCAGATTCATACAACTGAGTGGCTTGCTAGGCCACTTCAGGGGGCAGTTGAAAGTTAACCACATTGGTGTGAGACTAGAGTTATACATGGACCTGATTGGGTAAGGAAGGCAGGTTTCCTTCCCTAAAGGACATTGGTGAACCAATTGGTTTTTATGATAATCCAATAGCTTCATGGTCACTTTTTTTTAAACTAATACCAGCATTTTTGTTTCCAGATTTATTTTTTTTAAACTGAATTCAAATTCTCTGGATTATTAATCCAAGCCTCTGAATTACTAGTCCAGTAACATAACCACCACACTATCGTACCATAGTACCCGAGAGTGATGGAATACTCTCCACTTGCTTGCTGCAGCAATGCTCAAGAAGCTCGATACCATCTCATCCACCAGCCTAAACATCTGGCCCCTCCACGACCGCTGTACCGCAGCTGCTGTACGTTCTATCTACAGGATGCACTGCAGCAACTCACCAAGGCTTCTTCGGCAGCCTCTCGCACCTATTCTTGTGACTTAATCAAAACAACATGCATTTTAACCTGGATGTATTGCACCCTATATACAGTGAAATACGTTCACCAAATCACTGCCTGGAACAAAGTGTGATTCATGTCTGGAATGGTCTTCCAGATTGGATCGTGGAGGCAAAACCTCTGAAAGCCTTCAGAAGGCAGTGAGATGCTGTGACCCGAGGTTTCTATGGAAGGATGGCATTGATGAACCAAGTGGCTTCCCTCATTTGTAGTTTGCGAAACAATACAGCATTGCTTATGGCAAGAATACATGTGTGTGTTTTCCACATCTTAGGATATGAATTTACTCGCATAAAATGAGATTCTGTGGCCTAGACATTGGACCTTGTTGCAGTCGTTTTACATGCATTTCAGGGACCAATGTCCTGTGCCCCAAGGATGCCTGAAAGACATCGACCCAATGTTGGGTCAGGCCATTTTTCTGTGGCAGTTGCCTAAAACAGGCATTAGGCTTGTTGCATGTGCTATTGAGAGTCCCTTACACCTGTTTTAGGACGCCCCTCTGGGAAACTGGGCTGCCCTGAGCGGCACAAACGCTGAGCCTACTCCGCTTAAGTTTTGCTCCTGTAGATGTGGCCTAACAAGCGGCCGCCACCAGAAGAGTAAGGAAACAAAACAAAAAATGTTGATGTAGATACAGGGGGAGCAGGAGTGTTCCTCCCAGCTCCACAGCTCACCTGAGGGCCACTGCCAGCCACGATCGTCACACCCTCCCACTGTTCTTGCCTCGGCACTTACCCAAGGCCGCTATCGGCAACGCAGGCCTCCCATTTGGCCTCCAACAACCAATACCATCCTCCTTTGTGCTAGGTATAACTCCAGCCACTGGAGAGTTTTCCCCCTGATTCCCATTGACTTCAATTTTACTAGGGCTCCTTGGTGCCACACTAGGTCAAATGCTGTCTTAATGTCAAGGGCAGTCACTCTCACCTCACCTCTGGAATTCAGCTCTTTTGTCCATGTTTGGACCAAGGCTGTAATGAGGTCTGGAGCCGAGTGGTCCTGGCGGAACCCAAACTGAGCATCGGTGAGCAGGTTAATGGTAAGTGCCGCTTGATAGCATTGTCGACGACACGTTCCATCACTTTGCTGATGATCGAGAGTAGACTGATGAGGCGGTAATTGGCCGGATTGGATTTGTCCTGCTTTTTGTGGATAGGACATGCCAGGGCAATTTTCCACATTTTTAGGTGGATGCCAGTGTTGTAGCTCTTCCAGTACAGCTACGCTAGAGGCGCTGTTCTCAAGCTGATCAATCTTGATTTGTTTGTAAGCTTTCTTCATTTCCTTGACACCAGTTTTCATTGCATCCACCGTAGTCTTTGTGTCTTTCAATGACTGTATGATATAGTTGGCTTGTTCCATGTTGTTCATACGTTCTCTTCTAGTTCTGGAGCACAAATCTTCAGCACTACAGCCTGGAATGCGCTGCCTGAAAGGGTGGTGGAAGCAGATTCATTCATGGCTTTCAAAAAGGAATTGGATAAATACTTGAAGGGAAAAAATTTCAGGGCTACGGAGAAAGAGCTGGGGAATGGCCTCCTTCTGTGCTGTAACCATGCTACGATTCTAGTTTATATTGCCGCTCCTCGTTCTTCCTTCCAAAATGCATTACTTCTATTAGGATGGAGAGCCATGCCAGCAGAGCACATGTTCACTCAGCCACTCCCTACTGCGGCACAGTTACAATGAAAAGCTCATCACAGGAGCTGAGCTGGTCCTAACATTCCATTGTACAGCGTGTTGGAGCTTTCCAGAGAATGCCCTTCAAGCAAGTTACTGCTTGATATTGTAGCTCTCAACAAAAAGTTAGTAATTAATTTGGCCTAAGTTAGCCAAGCGCTTCCATGGAGTAATTGGTGACCAATGAACCCAAAGAAAATATTGAAATTGTTAACATAGAAACATGGCTGTGAATAGAAAGTGGACATCAGATAAAATTAAGAGGGTGTTTCACAAATATGGATCTGTTAAGTTTGGTGGAGGAAAGGCATTACTAGTAAAGAATGATATAACAGAGATCAAAAGAAATTATTCAACAGCAGACGTGAAGATGGCAGAAGTAATTTGAGTAGTAATTTGTAGTGACAAGTAATAATTGACAACTGCTGTCTCCAAGTGAGCATTGTTTGGGGGAAAAAAAGAAAGTCCGATAATCATTGAGAATTTTGATATTCATGGGGAAAAACTTACACATCAGGAAGAGGGAAAAGAGGAGTGAAAGAATTTCATTGAGGTGATTAAAGGCTTTTTAAAACATTTGAAGCAGGGTACAAGGGCAGATACCACATGAGATTTAGTGTTTTGCAGTTCGCCAGAATTGTTCCTGACCCGCATACTGTTTCCAGTGATTATTGTGCAGTTGGATCTGATATCAAAACAAAAGCAGAGGCCAAAAATAACAATAGAATTGTGCAAGGTTTTTGAATAAATTTACGACTAAGCTGCAACTTAATCAGTTTTTGTGTATGAGTCATTCATAGATTCCCGTCAGTCATATGTTTCTGTACTAGGAATGACTCACTTGCTTATGACAGCTGAAATGCCAGCCATTCTTAAATTGAGTGGAAGGGCAATCATGGAGGATAAGGGTTAATCACAGAAGTATATGAAAATATGACTGCTATGCCAAAAATAGGGAATACCAATTCTCATATCTTATAGCCTTAATTTCTTTGAAGTCATGGCTGCCCACGAATCATGAATAAATATTTATTGATAATATTGTCTTTTATAATATTAAGACACGGTATTCTGAAGACTATGGAATGCTAATGATAAGATAAATGCAGATAGTTCAGAATCTATCATCTGGCTGCTTTCACGCACATCCAGCAGATATTATCAACACGAAACAACAAGAAGACACATCCATTAACAAACTTGTTATAACAAAAAGTTCAGACACACAAAATTGCTAGCTGTGACAGGATATAAATTTCAAAATGTTGAGGACAGTTTGTTCCTTTCAAAAGCACTAAACTAATTCTGTTAATTCAGAATGAGATCCTATCAAGTCAGAAAAAATATTCTCCTGAGTGTAGATGACTTTTTATGAAAAATATGTAGCAATTTATGACAACTGGTATTGGGGGTATAGCTGTGTAATGTTAGTTGGGGTTAGACATAGCGAAGATGTTTCCACTTGTGGGGAGACCAAAAGTAGGGGCCATAAATATAAGAACATAAAAAAATAGGAGCATACAGTCCCTCGAGCCTGTTCTGCCTTTCAATAAGATCATAAGATCAAGCCATAAGATAGTCACCAATAAATCCAATAGGGAATTCAGGAGGAACTTCTTTACCTAGAGAGTGGTTAGAATGTGGAACTCACTACCACAAGGAGTAGTTGAGGTGAATAGCATAGATGCATTTAAGGGGAAGCTTGATAAACACATGATGGAGAAAGGAATAGAAGGGTATGCTGATAGGGTGAGATGAAGAGAGTTGAGAGGAGACTTGTGTGGAGCATAAAGGCTCTAAGTTTGATTAGTTTATTAATTATCTCCCCCCTTTCTATCTTAATGTCTTTATATCTTTTTTGATCTCTTCTTCTAATGTCTTGCCCGCCATGTTAGTCTCCCTGGTAAATACTGAGGCAAAGTAATTATTTAAGATTTCTGCCCTTTCACTATCATTTTGTGCGTATCCCTTAGTGGCCCTATCCCTAGCCTGATTTTTCTTATGTAATTTATGTGTCTGTAGAATACTTTACTATTTCTTTTTATATTCCTTGATAATTTAATTTCGTATTTTCTCTTTGTCTTCCGAATTGTTTCTTTGACTTATTTCCTAATCTTTTTGTGTTCCATTTTGTCATCCTCTCCTTCATTGTCTATGTACTTAGTGTGTGTCTTTAGTTTCAATTTTGCCCTTATTTCATCCATGCTGTTTCTTTATGGCTATCATGTCTTGGAAACCCTGTGAAAGTTTTGGTAGCTGCCAGTCCGGAAGCCACCAATGTGTTTAGAACCACCTCCTGCCGCCTCTTAACTGCCGAAATCTCCTGGACTGTCAGTCTCTCCAAGGTGTCCTGCATGTCAGGAGTAACTTGCTGCAATGTGTTACACATACAGTAGTGGACTCCTCCTACTTCTCCATCATCTCAACCATATGCATGAAAACCGTCTCCATTGCCTGCACATGCAGCCTATGCTCCCTAATCATTGTTTGTTCAGAGGCTGTCCCCTCATCACCCCGCCCCCATGCAGCCACTTCCTTGGTCATTATTGTGGAGATGCCGGTGATGGACTGGGGTTGACAATTGTAAACAATTTTACAACACCAAGTTATAGTCCAGCAATTTTATTTTAAATTCACAAGCTTTCGGAGGCTTCCTCCTTCCTCGGGTGAATGTTGTGGAAATGAAATCGCATTTATAAATCACAGAACAATGCTTGGTGATTACAGACAGTTTTTTCAACTGCCCGTTGCCAAGGCAATCAGTATGCAGACAGACAGGTGTTACCTACAAGGTCTCCGAATATACAAATCACCAAAAAAAAAACAGAGAGAGAGAGGTAGAAACATTTTTTGGTGATTTGTATATTCGGAGACCTTGCAGGTAACACCTATCTGTCTGCACACTGATTGCCTTGGCAACGGGCAGTTGAAAAAACTGTCTGTAATCACCAAGCATTCTTCTGTGATTTATAAATGCGATTTCATTTCCACAACATTCACCTGAGGAAGGAGGAAGCCTCCGAAAGCTTGTGAATTTAAAAATCACCAAAAAATGTTTCTACCTCTCTCTCTCTTTTTTTTTTGGTGATTTGTATATTCGGAGACCTTGTAGGTAACAACTGTCTGTCTGCATACTGATTGCCTTGGCAACGGGCAGTTGAAAAAACTGTCTGTAATCATCAAGCATTGTTCTGTGATTTATAAATGCGATTTCATTTCGAGGATTTCATTTCCACAACATTCACCTGAGGAAGGAGGAAGCCTCCGAAAGCTTGTGAATTTAAAATAAAATTGCTGGACTATAACTTGGTGTTGTAAAATTGTTTACAATTGGTCATTATTGCTCTTCTAAGCTGCTTCATACAGAAAAGAGCAAGCTGCTCAGAACTCACCATCCCTCCCAATCGCAGCAAGCCAATTACCAGTGGTTTCACTACTGCCATCCCGGGCCGCTTGCATTTTGAGGCCCTTGTTCAGAAGATTAAGTGGATTAGGGACAGGATAACGTGGGAGGGCAGAAGTCACACTGCCGCTAACCCACCAATTGGGAGAGATAGAGAGAGAATGGGGCTCACAGAGAAACATTTGAGTATAAATAGGCACAAGTCTCGTTTGTTAATTTTCCATCCACATTCTGCATAGATAATCTGAAACGGAAATGAGATCATTCTTTTCTTCTCACATACTTTCTAGGCTCAGCATCCTGACAATAACCGTCTTTGACAGCATCTTTTTTATTTCTTTATGGCAATGTTATTCCTGATGTGTTTCGTCACAATGTAATGAGCAGCCTTTCAACATAAATTAAGTTCCACATTTCAAATTCAATGATACCCGAGGAGAAAGATTTTCCCCCAACTTGCATTCACTATAATCTAAAACCAGTTGTTTGATGTTTGTCGGTTCCAATTTCTTCAGCAATATTTGATGTGTTTTGCAACATGCCTCTGGAAGGATCACAGTGTATATTCGATATTAATGCCCCACTTTGTTTCTTCATTATCAGCCGAGGATTTACCTAACTGTATCACCCAAGCTGTGGGCTTTTCTGGTGATAGGAACAGGAGTAGGCCATTCAGCCCCTCGAGCCTGTTCCGCCATTCAGTTAGATCGTGGCTGATCTGTATCTTAACTTCATTCACCCTCCTTGGTTCCATATCCCTTAATACCCTTGCCTAATAGAAATCTATCAATCTCAGTTTTGACATTTTCAATTGACCCCCAGCCTCAACAGCATTTGGATGGAGAGAATTCCAGATTTCCACTACTCTTTGTGTGAAGAAGTGCTTCCTGACATCAACCATGAATGGCCTAGCTCTAATTTTAAGGTTATTCCCCTCCTTGTTCTGGACTTCCCCACCAGAAGAAATAATTTTTCTCTATCTACCCTATCATCTTAAACACCTCAATTAGATCGCCCCTCAATCTTCTGTACTCAAGGGAATACAAGCCTAGTCTTTGCAACCTGTCCTCATAATTAAACCCTTTCAGCCCTGGTATCATTCTGGTGAATCTGCGCTGCACCCCCTCCAAGATGTTTGTTAGACTAAAAGTTTCTCTTATGTATTTTCATGAATGGACTATTAATGATATTGGGGGTCACATTAAACTTTGATAGGGGCAGAAAACTAGAGGTAGCAGATAGGTCACCCACTGTACACCCCGCCTGTACACCTCTCCTGTACATCCCATCTATATATCTCGCCTGATTGTACTTTCTGTTGAAGTCGATGGAAAGGAAAATGGAGCGAGGTGTATGATGGGTGACTGATCCGCTACCACCCATTTTGCACCCCCGCTGTAGTTGAAAATGGCCTCCATTGTATTAATATTAGACTATGGAATGAAAATCCAGCAAATAGGTTGATGTTAAAATCATTCAAAATTACATAGTTCTGCAGTTGCCCCATCTAATTCTACTGGGCCCTTCCCTGTATGATTCATGTGTGCCAAGTACTTGAAATAGAAATAGTTCCGATCTTGATTAAATGTTATGCCACATAATTGAAAATATGTCTTTGGATAATTCAGCCAGGGTCCCACTCCAGATTGCTGTCCAGTGACCTCCTTACTGGGAAATACATTTGTGTGGGTACCAGGTGAGAAAACAATTGAGTGTGCCTGACAACGTTCACTGTGAGGCTCATGAAGAATGCCACTTAGGCTAGGTGCCAGAGAGCTGCTGCCAGCCAGGGAACCATGCCCAGCATGAACAGGAGGGAGAAAAATAGCTTTTATGACATCAAAGTCAATGTGCAGTGCAGCAAAGAGGTGCTGATTAATTTTATGGATTTATACATTAGAAATACCAATACAATAGGTGGTTCTTATCCCACTTGTGTGAATTACAAAACTCATTCTGCGCTGGGGACAACCTGAATGCAAATACATCCTCATAAGCAATTGAAAACAAATAAAATAGTTTGGTACTTCATTTCTATCGCAGCAAGTGCTGGCATAGCCAAGTCAGCTCTATCTGTGGCATCAATACCTATATGCAAAACACACTCGTGTTACACAAAATACTTTTATTTTCCACTACGACCAAGCTTTAAAATGATGAAATGATAAAATCACTACCGAAATCAAATTGAGTAAAACAAGCCTCCCACTGCATCCTTCACATTCATTTCTCTGCTCGGCATTGACTTACTGTGAAGTGATGACATCTCAATGCAGCATAATAGCGAGAGCTGTAAAGTGTTTGTGGTGCGACCTCAAAGTAAAAGGTCACTAACCAAAACTCAACTGTTAAAGCAATCTATTTCAAATGTTCAGCATAATAATGGAAAAACATGCACATTGCATAAATGGAATGATAAATTAAACAAATACAATAGTGCAAAAAGTCACTGATGGGTGGGAGAGGATCCCATTACTCGGGCTCTAAATTATGAGAATAGGCTTGCAAAGTTAGACTTCTTGTCACTGGAGAAAGGAACAAAACCTAGGCCTTTAAAATAAGTAAGTTATTTGGCTTAGACTGTAACCAGAGAACCGATGATGCAGGTTTGGAATTAATGAACATCAACTGAGGCAAGATATTTGGAGAAACTTATTTTCCATGGAGTAGTGGTGGGTTACACTGCTTAGAAAAGTAGCTGATGCTCAATTTCTTCAAAAATTGTGGGGTAAAAATCTAGCTAGGAATAGCTTTGGTATTTATGAAAGTAGATGTAGATGAAAGCCTCCTTTGCATTAGAGAACTGTTCTACTTGGATGGTTCTGCAGCGTGCTGGAGCTCCCATAGCTCAGGGATCCACCCAATTTGCACGAGAGGGCAGATTTCAGAGCTCCAGTAACGAGTGAGAAATAACTGCATGCATAAGAATGTGTGTGTATATATGTATCTACATACACACAGTTGTTCCCAAGCTGTGGTTGCATTTCTCGTGTTCTAGCCATGGACCTTCCCTGATATCAGGAAAGGATCTCCCAGGCCAGCACTGCAAAGCTGCATTCCTGGCCCAGGTGAACGGTTTGACCATTCAGCTCACTTGCAGACCAACAAAATGCTAGTCATCTGCCAGCTATTTCTGTTGCTGCCTACCGTGTTTCCGCCTCTGAGTCTCAGAAAGCAACTACCTGAAGTGTTTCTTGGCTGCTTCAGGTTTATCAGCACTGCCTCATCATATTTTGGCGTTGCCACCAAAATCAGGACAACTATTGGTGGCAGATCTGTCATATAAGGGGAGAGTTAGTTCGTTAGATACTCCAAGGGAGTCAATGATTCCTGTGCTGAGAAGTGAAGAAGTAGTCTGAGGGACAGCAGTATGGCATTGAATAGTGAAGATCTGCAGAAGGATGAATATTCTGGAGTTTTGTTTGATTATATTTGGAAATCAAGGCATATTTATCCAGAACTTTCTGTTAGAAGATTACATGGGTAAGGTAAAGCCCATGATAGGATTGATTATACATGAACTGTAGAAGGTGAGGACTTAATCAGTTCCTTGTTCCATTCTATCTTTTGTTCTTGAATGCTGCCTGGTAATGTATTGATGCAGTTTCTATTCTATTCATGAAGGGTCTGATGTTTGCCTTCAGAACTTAATACTAAGTAAAATCCACCTATAGTTTAAATCAATGAAATAATTCTTTGATTATGAGGAATCAAGGACATTAAGCTTTATGCTGTTATGAAGAAGCCCTGTGCAACAGACTCATTACTTTGGACCTCATGAGTCATGTATCTCTTTCACTTGTGGAGCGGACAATGTATTCACCACCTTCCTGTACAGTGTTCTGTATGTTCTACATATTGGCATTTAGTCTGGCAACATTTTATCAAAAGACATTTTAGACACGACGCATAAGCATCACCCAGTACAGAAATAGTTTAGTTCTTGAGGATGAAAGCAGTCGACATGACAGTCTGCATAGTGTCACCAAGAATTTGCATTCCACAGGACTCTATTGTGTTGAAAAAATGAACTATGGTATCAGACTTTGGAGCATGAACAGCTCCTGACAATCAATGAGTTGCGTCATTTGCATGAGCTGCAGGTAGATTTGTGCATAAATCTTATTAAAGTTGTACAGAAAAATGTCAGAACCGTTGATATATCATCGACAGTGATGCATTAACGCAGAGGTTTTTAATTGCACAGAATGCTATTGAGCTGCCAATGTGTAGACAGCTTCATTGTAAGCGACTGTAAACCCAGGAACAAAATACATAAACATACTAAAGCAGATGCTGAACAGATCTCGGCATCAAGCTACAAATTATCACTGTCTCCATGGCAAAAGGATTACAAGGTCACAGTAAAGTTTTGGTACGTTGTAGGTGCAAAAGCATTAACTCAAATAATAACTTGAAGCATTGCTAAAGACATTGTTGTGTCCATTGGAACTGTTGCCCAGCCTGTGCTAAGAATAAAAATAAATCTAGACTTTTGAGAGGAAATCTAGCTATTTTGGTCGTTAATTGGTTTGCTAGCTTGTGCTGCATCATTATAGCTGTTATATAACATACATAAGACACACATCACCCAGTACCGTAAAATGACTAAAGTTATCAATATAGAAAGAAAGAACTTGTACTTTATCATGTCTCTCAGGAATGTTCCAAAGCACTTCAATTACAGTGATGACTTTAAAGTCCAATGAGTGTTGTTATGTAGGCAAACACCACATCAGGACCATTTAACCTGTTTCCAGTTCAGGGAGGAGAGTGAACCTGGGCAACCCCCTGCTCATTCTCAAACAGTGCAATGGAATTGTTAACATCCACCTGAACCAAAGGACAGCATCTCTGACAAAATAGCACTCCCTCAGTACTGCACTGACGTGTCAGCCGAGATTATGCATTCCAAATCTGATGTGGAACTTGAATCCACAGACTTCTGACCTAGAGATATGAGTGCTACCATCTGATCCAAGCTAACGGGTTTTGAGAGGGTCGTTTTTCCAAATTTATTCTCTCCTCTCCTGAAGGAAGTGCCATGGGATCTTTTATGTCCAGCTGAGAGGGCAGATGGGGCCTCGGTTTAACATCTCATCTGAAAGACGGCATCTCCAACAGTGTAACATTCCCTCAGTACTGCGCTGGAATGTCAGCCGAGATTATGTGGTCAAGTCTAAAGTGGGGGGAGAGCACTACTATTGAACCAGGGCTAACACCTGACATTTTGTTCAAAAGGTGAATTAGACTGAAAACTTTGGACATTTTAATAAATTAAATCTGTTGTTTAAATCATTTTAAATTCCAAAGTTAAATTAATGCAAAGTTAAATTAAATGTTTTATTGGCAGCGAAAGTTACAGTTGATCCTTAATATCAGTAACACTGAAACTCTCAGAATGTTACCAGAGCCACAATAGTGTTAAATCTGCCCACAGTATCTACCGTTCCTGATCTAGTACCATAATATCATTGTTATATCTGTTTATTTTTGTCTGTTACTTCACCCGCAATGTAGTTGTAATTCATTTTTAAGAAAACAATATTTTCCAGTGCTAGTAAAATGTTCTTTTTTTAATTTTCACCCACAGAATGACTCCATTCCTCAAGAAAATTTCACATCTGAAGCATTCCGAGTGTTCTTGAATAATATTTGTCCTCGGCCTGAAATTGACATCATCTTTTCAGAACAGTAAGAAATCCATTTCCTTGTTTGATTCACAGTTGAAAGTTTGATAAGTTAGCTCTGACCTTGTGTTTGAACTTATAGCTCTGTTGTGCCTACAATATTGATGAACCTAGGAACAGGAGGAGGCCATTCAGCCCCTCGAGCCTGTTCTGCCATTCGATGAGATCATGGCTGACCTGTATCCTAACTCCATATCCCTAACACCCTTGGCTCACAAAAATCAGATTTAAAATGATTAATTGAGTTAGCATCTGCTTTTTGTGGGTGAGAATTCCACACTTCTACCAGCCTTTGCGTGAAGTGTTTCGTATCTTCTGTCCTGAATGGCCTGGTTCTGATTTTAAAGTTATGTCCCCTTTTCCTAGACTCCCCCACCAGCGGAAAAGTTTCTCTCTATCTACCCTATCAATTCCTTTCAAAATCCTAAAAACATCAATTAAATCACCCCTTAACCTTCTATAGTCCAGGGAATACAAGCCTAGTATGTATAGTCTCTCCTCATAATCTAACCCTTGGAGCCCTGGTAATATTCTGGTGAATCTGCGCTGCACTCCTTCCGTGGCCAATATATCCTTTCACTCCAGATGTGGTCTCACCAGGACTTTTTGGAGCTGTAGCAAAACTTTCTCCCCTTTATAGTCTAGCCCTCTTGTTATAAAAGCTACTATTCCCTTAGCCTTTTTGATTATTTTTTGTACCTGACTATTACTTTTAAGTGATCTGTGTACATGGACCCCCTAAATCTCTTTGGACCTCCACTGTTCCTAGCTTTTCACCATTTAAAAAATACTCGGATTATCCTTTTTTGGATATTTAAAAATGGACGACCTCACACTTGGCTGCGTTGAAATCCATCTGCCACAGTTTTGCCCGCTCATTAAATCAATCAATGTCTCTTTGTAATTTTAAGCTCCCATCTACATTACTTACCATGCCACCAATCTTTGTGTCATTGGCAAACTTGGATAAATGGCTCTTTATTGTGTTATCTTAGTAATTAATAAATATAGTGTATAATTGAGGCCCCAGCACAGATCCTTGTGGGGCACCCACTAGTCACATCCTTCCAATTTGAGTACATACCCATTATCCCTACTCTCTGCCTTCTACCACCTAATCAATCTCCAAACCAGGTCAATAATTTGCCTTCAATTCCATGAGCTTTAATTTTAGCTAACAGTCTCTTATGTGGAGCCTTATCGAATGCCTTCTGGAATTCCATATAAACTACATTCCCCTGTCTACTACTTTAATTACTTCCTCAAAATATTCAATAAGGTTCATTAGGCATGACCTACCTTTTACAAATCCATGTTGGCTCTCTCTAATCAGCTCAAATTTCTCTAAGTGCTCAGTCACACTGTCCTTAATTATAGATTCCTGTAACTTCCCCACATCAGATGTTAGACTAACAGGTCAATAGTTTCCTGGTTTCTCTCTCTCTTCTGACTTATACATAATACCCCCCTTGCACATGTACTGCACTGTGCAAATACAGAACTTGGGGCTTGTACTGACAAGATTAGATGGTTGGCCAGAGTCTATTATAGATTGGATTGTGTATGGTCTTTGGAAGGAGCATTTACAGATGTGTGGTCACCTCCCCAGAGACTTTTCATACAGCCTCAGTTCCTGCCATAACCAGGAATGCTCTGCTCCAAACAGGAGACTACGTTTCCACTGTACTAGGCACAGGGGAATATTCCCACTTAAACAAATGCACTGCATTTTATTTTTTTGCTTCATCGCACTATTTTAAATTTGTTACAGGTGGGATTGGTGAGCCAGTGACATTATTGCACTGTTCCTATTTACTGACCTGTGGAGAAAATTACCTCTGTGTGCCAGATGTGGTTAAATCATAAACCCATTGTTTATGAAGTCACATGATTTTGCTACACTTAGCACACGTTGGAAATCTTTCCTACTGATTAGTTATCTGACAGGATAATTTTCAAGATGATAATTTGTCTTTAAAACAATGGTTTCCAACTCATTGAAAATTTTTCAATTTTTAGATTTACCATCAGTAACCCAATAACAATATCAGTATACCTCAAGCCAATTCTTCAAATGATCAGTTCATATTTCAAAGTCACCATTTTTCCTACATCTAAACTATTTGGATTCACTGCAAAATAATTCCTAATCTGTAACATTGGCTGTGCAAAAGTTGAAAGTTATTTAAGATTTTTTGGACCAAAATGTCACTCCATTGCTACCTACATTCATATCCCTTTTTCTCCTTTCCCTGTCGCATTGAAATTTTCAGCGTTGCCAATGTTTGCGATTCACTTGCAAGTCCTGTGATCTTCAGAACTGTTTTTACTCAGGATTCATGCAGAAAATTTAAACAAACCTTTCTTTAAAGTTCCAGTGAGAAAAGTGAGAGTTAAAGTAAACATAAAAGATGAGACTCGTGCATGACCTCTGACTCTTGCCTTTTAATGACAGCGCATTGATTATTTAACGCATCGACATGCCCAGAGCTCAGCGGTGCACGCTGTTCTGTTGATGTTTAGATGGTTGGGTTTGTTGAAGATTTGGGCACCAAACTTCTGATGGGGTTGGAGGGCACAGAGCAGGCCAGTCCCTGGCTGGGGGGAGCCAGCCACCAACACGTCAACACACAGCTTGGAGAGGGTTTTCCCAAGTTACCCAGGGAATTTCGCCCAATTCACCAATAATAGGCCTAGCAGGGCCAATATCAGATGACAGCTTGTGTAGCTCCCATTCTAGGGTTCATTAAATTTGTGCCGGCATAAGTAATCGACCCCAGAAGATGAATTCCTTTTGAAAGAAAATCTCGTCCTTTTTTTGTACTATCACCCTGAATCTCCCAAGAGAGGTGAATAACCAAAAATAAAACATCCAAAAGATAAACCCCTTTGAAATTTCTCTCTGAACCCCAAATATAATTTAATTAAACTCCAGGATTTTAGTCTAACAGTGATCATCCTAACCAGATGACATTTTCACAATCCCAACAGCAAAAGAACCATTGCATTCTGTAGAATATTTGATCATCTCTGTTTATAATTAATCTTGTAACCTTTGGTCATGTTCTTCAACATTTATTTATTTCGTTCTTTTTAAAGGAACAACAATCACTACACAGCAATCACTGCTTGTGTTGGGAGTTTATTCCACATATCCACAATTAAGTGGTGGTATCATTCGAGTCTCCAGTAATGCTTGAGGCCTGTTAATTTTGTACCCAGGTCCTCTATATCTGTGATCACAGTCCAAGTTAAATAACAACAACAACTTGCATTTATATAGCGCCTTTAACGGAGTAAACCATCCCAAGGCGCTTCACAGGAGCGATTATCAAACAGAATTTGACTCCGAGCCACATAAGGAGATATTAGGGCAGGTGACCAAAAGCTTCTGACCAAAAGAGGTAGATTTTAAAGAGCATCTCAAAGGAAGAGAGAGAGGTAGAAAGGTGGAGAGATATACAGAAGGAATTCTAGAACTTAGGGTCCAGGCAGCTGAAGGCATGGCCGCCAATGTTGGAGCAATGAAAATCGGGGATGTGCAAGCGGACAGAATTGGAGGAGCGCAGAGATCTCGGAGGATTGTTGGGCTGGAGGAGGTTACAGAGATAGGGAGGTAAAAACCTTATTACATCCTCATTATCGTAAACAATTTTACAACACCAAGTTATAGTCCAGCAATTTTATTTTAAATTCACAAGCTTTCGGAGGCTTCCTCCTTCCTCAGGTAAATGTTCCTCATTATCGACGTCTCTCATTATTTTAAAGTATTGGATCATATTGTGGTCCCTTTAGTGAATGTCTTCTGAATTTAGAACCCTTAGTCCAAGAATCCTCCTTATTGTTTTTCTCTGAACCCTCTGCAATGGATCAATGTCCCTTTGAAGGATAAGTTGCTCAAAGCTCCAAAAAAAGTCCTACATATGGCTTTACCAATGAGTTACACAAGGTTCAAACAACCTACAATTAAATGGACTTAAGGTGCATTTCACTATATGGTACTTGATTACTTTTGATGACACCTGACTGGATCCTATCAGTGGTTAACAATCACCTCAGATCCCCCGCCCCCCAGCCCTTGTTTACTAATAGACTGTGTATACATGTTAGATGTATCTGTTCTAATATGCAATGTGTAATATTTATACACATTAAAATCCACTAATTATCCTTTATCTCGTCCACGTAATTGGTCCAAGTCACTTTAAATGCTGTCAACCTCTCTTCCACTAGCCATCCGATCAAATAGCTTAACGATTAAAAGCAGATATTATAGTAAAATTCTCAATAGTATTCTGAACCTTGGTTCCATTCTTTTTGGAGGCTGTGGTGTGCTATCTTCACCAGACATCTCATTGCCATCTTTACCATCTTCATTCTTCTGCTCTGAGTCAGTGGTAGTTTTTGGCTGTAAGTCAAAGGAACTGGATGTGGAGAGATGAAGGAATATTTTCAATAATTGGCGTTTGTACAATCAGTCTCTGCCAAAAAACAGGGAGAGACAATTTATTCACTTTGTATACAGCAAGCATTGAACGTGATTTGTAAGACTATATAAAATAGATGGCTAGAAATCATTTTATGCATTACATTTATCACACAAGTAAAGCCATCATGGCTGCCTATGGAATAAATGTAATGCATGGAGGAATTTGCAGCCAATTACTGGAAATACTGCTGAAAATCTATGAACATTGATATATTTGTAAGTGTTAAAGTGTTTTAAAAAAGCATGTATTAAGATTATAATCAAAAGACTCCAAGGAATTTCTGGCTTCCTTCCCTTTATGTTTAAGAGTTTAATTTATATTTTTTCATAGAATAGAATCATAAAATCTTGCAGCACAGAAGGAGGCCATTTGGCCCATTGTGCCTGTGCCAGCTCTTTGAAAGAGCTATCCAATTAGTCCCACTCCCCTGCTCTTCCCCATAGCCCTACAAATTTTTCCTCTTCAAGTATTTATCCAATTCCCTTTTGAAAATGACTATTGAATCTGCTTCCGCCATCCTTTCAGGCAGTGCATTCCAGATCACAACAACACACTGTGTAAAAGAAAATCTTACCCCCCCCTCTGGTTCTTTTGCCAATAAAATTTACTAGGTTTATTGAATTCAGTTTCACAACTTACCATGTGAGAATTGAACTCACAACCTCCAAGTTACTAGTTCAAGATCACGGCCACTACACTACTATACCCCTTTTTCTGACCAAAAGAGAACTTTTGGAGTTGGGACATGCTGTTATACTTCTCTGCCAAAGAACGATTTCATCATTTCAACACATGCTTTTAATCATTAATATGTTACCTGTGTCCTCTGGATTTCTAATAACCATAAACTTTATTGAGTGGCAAATGTCCTTTAACCGCACATTTTTTTGCGGTAGGTTTTAGATTGCACCACAGCAAGGAAATACATCATCTGGTTTCCAAGTGCGAGATCTGTACGAGCTTGAGAATGGCAAGGGTTCCTTGTCCTGCCCAGTGTTGGCTAAGTATGGATGAGGTTGGGTCCAAGGGGGTGGCTTTTCCAGTCATAATTCCTTTTGGCCTCACAGACTTCCTCGCTGGAGGCTGGGGCAGGACCATAATGTGTGCAGGAGTCAGATGGAATTTTCCTAAATTTGTGCGGGTGAGATATGTGCAGCGGAGGATTCCAAGTTAACCCCTTTCTCATTCTGCTGCACGTCGAGGTCATGAGAAACAATCTCAGGACCTCCTTCAAGTCCGGCACAGAGGTGGACACTACTGAATAGAGGGTTGGAATATACTTGTGGAGTGGCTCTTTGTGCTACAGAGAGCCAGTTCTAAGAAGGCCCGTGTACTTCGGATGTTATGGAGCACAGTGGGGCCCTGGAGTTAGCGACAGACTTGGAGGTAGCAGAAACAGTCGTTTTGGTTGATATGAAACCAACTAACTCTGGAAGGACATGATTTGCCTCGAGTGAAGCAGTTTGCCCAACCCAGTTGTGTTCTTCCCATGCCATGTTTTAAAAACGCTGGCATGGGGATCCTCTGAGAGATTTGTCTTGTACCATAGAAAGAAAAGGGCCAACAAGCTCACTGGAGCTTTCAGTGTGATGCAGGCTTCCCTCTAACTTGCTAGGGTCAGGGATAATATCAGGCACTTCTGGGTATCTGCTCCTCTGGGGGCTTAAGATGGGGAGTTTGACAGCCAGTTCAAGGAACATACAGGCTGTACTTACAGCTAAAAACCGCAAGGAGATATTGTGACCAATTCCCTCAAGCCAGCATCCCACTTAGCCCAATTAGAATGATGCTAGGTTGACTGCTGACGAAATAGGTCATCTTTGAAATTCTCTACCCCAGAGGACTGCAGATGCTCAGTCGTTGAATATATTTAAGACTGAGGTCAATGGATATTTGGACACTAAGAGAATCAAGGGATATGGGGATAGGGCAGGAAAGTGGAGTTGAGGTAGAAGATCAGCCATGATCTTATTGAATGGTGGAGCAGGCTCGTGGGGCCATATGGCCTACTCCTGTTCCTATTTCTTATGTTCTTATGTAGGTCAGGAATCTGCTGCTGCCTCCTCATAATGCAACCTCACTCCCCACCAACTCCTTGCCCTGCAAGTTTCCATTCCCAGCAAGGAATGTTCTTGGTCCGGTCACCAAGCACCATCCACGCTAACGTATAAAACTGTATAACCTCTACAAGATCCTCATTGTACTTTTTGTGCAAGTAACCTACACTACAACAGCGGCTACATTTCAGAAGTGCTTCATTGGCATGTATTGAGACATCCGCATTCTAGCACGTACTCTGTGCCAAACCTCCACCGGAGAAAGTGTGTAAACTCCTTATGGAAACTAAAAATAAAACTTCAGAAAAAAAAACTTTATTGCCTTTCTGCGGCTTTCTGTTAAAGGCAGATTTTTTTGCTGTCAAAACCATCATAAGAACATAAGAAACAGGAGCAGGAGTAGGCCATATGGCCCCTCGAGCTGCTCCGCCATTCAATAAGATCATGGCTGATCTTCAACCTCAACTCCACTTTCCCACCCGATCCCCATATCCCTTGATTCCCTTAGTGTCCAAATATCCATCGATCTCTGTCTTAAATATACTCAACGACTGAGCATCCACAGCCCTCTGGGGTGGAGAATTCCAAAGGTTCACAACTTCAAACTGGCCCATGTTTCTCTCATTGTTAATAAGGGCAAGCACATTTCACAACACTGGGACTAGCCTCTAGAAAAAAGGGGGAGAATGGGGGGCATGGACAGGGGCGTGGCAGCACGTGTCCTGAGCACATTTCTAACCCCAACTGCTGAAAACTAGTGGGGTGGAGGTCAGAAAAGTTAGGCCAGGGTCCTCAATCCAATTTGATTAGAGCTGAAGTATGCCCATAATCACCATTTGTGAAGAAGGCATTTTGGCACATCTTGTCGTTTTCTGATACCCTTGATATTCCCAACCAAATTATCCCTAAAGTGACCTATATGGTCTTTGATGCCTGGTTATATCGCTGCTACCCCTAAGCTACTAGTAGTATTTTTGGAATTGGGTGAGAAGACAGTGTATAATTATACTGTCCCATTACTACATTACAACCATGACTACACTTCATAAGTATGTAAAGCGCTTTGTCTGTAAAGCGTTTTGGGACGTTCTGAGGTCACAAAAGGTGCCATATAAATGCAATCTTTCTTTATTGCAGTGTTCTCAACCTGATGAAAGCAGAGATCTGTACATGTGTACTTGAGCATATGCACACAAGCTTTACTACTTAATGACCTACAGCTATGGGTGAAGTTTTTAAAAAGAACTGAAACCAACATCAGTTCTTTTTTTTTATAATCATTAAAAGTGTAAAGGCTGTCAAAGTTCTTTTAAAACATCAGTGTTAAACTGCAGCCATTGTGCAGTGTGAAGAGTGTTAGATTGCATCTCAATGGAAAAATGCCAAATTGTGTAGAGCATGTCCTCCAATCTCAGTACTGAGGCAGTGGAGACGAGGCGCTGTGCGAACTTTGCTCTGTCTTGGCGGCTCTGCATTTGAAATGACCCCCAGGAAAATGATTCAGGGTTACAACGGGGTCACAGCAATGAGCAGAAGTTCTGCCGCTCCGCACAGAGGAGAATTCCACCTACTTATTTTGTGATCCTTTAAAGGCCGTCCCCGTCATTAATTTTAGTTTGACTTGACGACTGCCACAAAAAACAGTCGTTTGCTCTTTGATGCCTTTTGGCTGCTTGACCTCCAGTGAAAGTAAGACCTCTTTTTCATGTCAACAACAACTTGCATTTATGTAGCACCTTTCACAGGAGCATAACTGAGTAGGAGTCAAAAAGGGAGATATTAGGAGTGGTGATTAAAAACTTGGGGAAAGAGTTAGATTTTAAGGAGGGTCTTGAAGGAGGAGAGAGAGGTGGAGAGGTGGAGAGGTGGACAGGTTTGCGGGGGGGGAATTCCAGTGATTAGGACCTAGATGGCTGAAGGCATTGGCTGCCAATGGTGGGGCGAAGGAAGTGCACAAGAGGCCAGCGTTGGAGGACGCAGAGTTCTCGGAGGGTTGTAGGGCTGGAGGAGGTTAGAAATAGGGAGGGGCGAGGCCATGGAGGGATTTGAACACGCGAATGAGAATTTAAAATTTAAAGCATTGCTGGACTGGAAGCCAAAGTAAGTCAGCGAGCACAGGGGTGATGGGTGAGTGGGACTTGTGCAAATTAGGATGCGGGCAGCAGAGTTTTGGATGAAGTCAAATTTATGAAGAGTGAAAGGTGGGAGGCCGACCAGGAGAGCATTGGAAGAGTGGTGTCTGGAGGTATCAAAAGCACGGATGAGGGTGGGGTGTAAAACCGGCTGCCGATTCGCTATTGCCCCTTTTGCACTACCATTGAAGACCAATTTCATCCCCTTTGCTTTTAGATGCTATGCCTATTTTCGGTTGTACAGGATTATAACACTGACATAAATGCTAGCCAGTTGCTCCAGTGTTGCCCATACATGCTATTACTGGAGGGCATCTTCTCACGATGTTTACTGATCCGTAGGAACATAAAACATTGGTCATTTCTCAGGTTTCAAAATCCTTCCTCATCAATGCCTTATCCTGTGCTTCCTGCTCAACATCACTGTGTACTTCTGTCATATGTGTATTTGCTTCAATATTGTCCCCAATTTGGGACAATGTCAATATTGAGAGCAGTCGTGCACTACTAGTCGCAGTGAAATTACTCACTGTGCTCCTTTAGTATGTATTGGTCCAAACATGTTCAATGAATCATAGAATAAGATTAATCTTGCACATGCCAGTGAGCTCTGTGCTTCCCCTCAATCGCTACAATTCTAAAGACCTTCAGACCTTCCCTATCAATTAGATCAAAATAGCATCTTCATATGTCTTGAATTATTTAATGTCCTGGGGTCCACCACGTGTTTCATGCTGTGGCCTCCTGTCATGTGTGAGTTTTACCTTTAAATGTATAAGCTGTGAGAATTAAGACCAATGGCTTGGCCCACGGAAATTTCTTCCACTGATATGTTCTCTTTCCCATCATGGCATATGTACCACAATTTGCATCATCTTGCTAAATTCCCATCAAATGCCTTGCTACATCCCAGGAAATGTTTCTCTATCAGTTGTGAAGACCCACATGAATATGAGATAACGGTCTTCAAAGTCTTCTGGACAAAACTTGAAATACGGTTTTATATATATATAAAAATATCTACACAATGTAGTGTATTTAACAATAACAGCACATCATCTTCTGCTTCTCTCTCTCTCTCCCTCTCTCTCTCTCTCTACCTTCTGCGTTTTGCTTTATATACTCAACTCCACCTTCCCCAGCACAAACCCTCAGGCTTGCTGCACAGTTCAGCAACATTTACCATGAGTCTTCAACAACTACTATGTCCCCATATATGCCCCGTGCTCGTACTTTAATAGTAATAGTCATGTGTTGTTAAAGTTGTTCTACTCCTTCCGAACCTCCATCCAGATCTTTGAGTGACGTATTGTTATGCCTGGCCCCTTCTTTGTATTTTTGGGACTGTCCTTCCACCAACGAAAACCTGCTTATGTTTCTCCGTAACGAAGGTTATCAGTATGTGCAAGGCCCTTTGGTTAATTTGGATTTTGGCACTTGTTGTTCAGCCATTTTCCACATAAAACAAAAACCACTGGATTAACATTTTTTTGACATTTAAGTGGCCTTCTAGCTTCTTGATAAGTGTTAAAAGGATCACAGTTGAAGATGTATTGTGATTGGCTGTTGGGTTTTCGTTAACAGCTAATGAAATTGCATTCTCCGGAAATATCTGTTTCAAAGTCAAACATTCCCACAGTTTTGTTAGTAGTTCATTCATTACAATGTAAAATGGACAGTTTTGCGTTAATCCCTGAATGTGGAATGTCAGGCCCATAGATGTTTAAAGGCTTTTCTGCATAGTTGTTCTGTTTGTTTTAATTGAAAACTTTGCGGGATTGCTCAGGATCAAATCCCCAAACATCTATCTCTATTATTTCACCAGGTTTGAACAGCCTTAAAGCTAAATCTTTAGAGCAAAGGACTAAAATAAATTATTCAGAATTACTGACATTTTAATTAAACAATGACAATTGTAAATCAGAATGCTCTCCTAAACCAACCCTGGTGACTATTTCACACCATGAGTCATAATGTGAAACTACAGAAAGGATCCCAGTGTAAATAAAATGGTTCTGAGTTCTCGGATGCAAACAACATAATAAAAGATGCTTGTGTTAATTTTGAGTGTTGGGACTCAACGAAGCATATTAACATAATAGTTGTGCTTGTTTACATGGACCCTGATTGTAGTGAGACTCTGAAGGTCTTACTGAATATATTTTTCCGGGATCATAAATTAAATGTCGCAGGATTTTGTTTTTTGTTATGGCCAATGTCTTACGACAGTGGGCGTGATTTTTTTCCCCCTCAAGTGACTAGCAGTGAACATTCTACCAGATTTTGTCAGTGGATGTATGAGTACTAGCACAATTGGAGGTAAGACAGATGCAAAAGAAAGAAGCTTTTAAAAGATGACCATCTAATAGCATATTATTTCAAAGTACTCCAATGTAATGGAAATGTAATGGGCTTTATTCTTTCCTTTCATTTAGTGGTGCAAAAAGCAGGCCGTACCTAACAGTGGACCAGATGACAGAGTTCATCAATTCTAAGCAGAGAGATCCACGTTTGAATGAGATACTGTATCCTCCTGTGAAACAAGAACAAGTGCAACAGCTCATCGAGAAATATGAACCGAATATCAACATTGCAAAGAGAGGTTGGTTAATTTTGGAGTTTATTCAGTATAATTGCACACTTGTAATATTGAACAATGGTTTGTTTTCAAGCATATCTTTCTTGTACTTACTTTAACAAATGTATCTATTTACCATAGTGACATGTATGAAAATTTAGTTGCCTTCCATTTAACGCAGTGACGAATGACTAAATGCAAGATTGGCAATTAATTTAAACAGTTTGCCCAATGCTGACACTGTAAAATGGGATTATTTTTACTCTATCTAACCTGTTATACAAAGAATAATGAATGACAGGGAGCGTGCTCAAGGCTGTGACAAATTCTTAGGTGTCAGATGATGTCACAAACCTGCAAAAACAAAAGTTTAAGTGCTTGATTTCAATGTCAACTTCTCTTGCCCCCTCTCCTTTGAATTTATCTCAACCCTCTCCCTCCATATAAACTCTCCTCCATACTTACAGCCACCCCCTGAACCTTACCATCTACTACAGCCTCTCTACACCCATGGTGTGGATCATTGACAAGGCCATCTCTGCCCACTTCCTTGTGTCCCTCACTTCCCACATCCCTTCACCCCATTTCATTTTGTGACTGTGCTTGGAAATAACTCTTCCCCCAAGACACTTTCAAACTCCCAACTACCCAGTCTTTGGCCTTCCATTGACCACAATACAACAGTTGTCCTGTTCAACCACTCCCTCATGTCTACCTTTGATATCCTTGTCCACAGCCAAACCTTCACTCGCTCCCATCCTGGTCATTTCCCCTGGTGTGGCCGCCATCTTTGCTTCCTCAAATCTAAGGAGCTGCCCGGCTTGAGTGTATTCTGGCACACAACTGGTTTAGCCATCCATATCTGGCTGGACCACATCAAGCGCTATCAGGCCACGCTCTCCTCTGCCAAAATTGCTTCCTACTCCAGCAGCATCCTGGAGAACAAAGATAACCCCCAGCTCCTTTTCGCCACTACAAACCATCTCCTTAAACCCCTCTCCACCCTCACCTCCAACAACAAGCACAAGGAGCTCATGGACTTCTTTGTTACTAAGATTGAGACTATCTGTTGAACTGCCTCTGCCGCCTCCCTGCTTCCCCTTGCCCACTAAACCAAACCTCTCCCCAGGTTCCCCCACACCCTACCTCTGAACCCTCGTACCCTCTCTAAGTTTGTCTTGTCCATGAGGCCACCTCCTACTCTGTTGACCGCATTCCCACTGAACATGAGGATGAGAATTTTAAAATCGAGGCGTTGGTGGACCGGGAGTCAGCGAGCGCAGGGGTGCTCATCTATCCCCTACTCACGTCCAGACTCGACTATTCCAATGTTCTCCTGGCTCACCAACCATCCTGCACACTCCATAAACTTCAGCTTATCCAAAAGTCAGCTGCTCGTTGAACCAAGTCCTGCTCACCCATCACCGCCTGCCCTCACTGATCTACATTAGCTCCTTTTGTGTGTCCCCGTTCCCTTGACAAAATGCTGACGTGGACAGAGGCAGACAAAGCGGGAGAGACAGAGGATTCGTTGGTTTTAACATCGCAGGCTTTTAGAGAGTATTGTGACTAGCAAACCTGAATAGCTCATTGAAGATCCAAGCAAAGTAATTACTGTAATGAGTGCCTTATGGCTAGTGCTCTCTATAGTGCACAAATAAAATCATTATTATTGGTATTTATCTGAAGTGAAATCCAATTTTGCAGCTTTTAGGGCTCAATCGGGCGGTGCTGCTTTTTGAAGTTGATGTGCACGAATGGTGATCCTCTTGAACTCTTTGGTGATTGACTGTTAAGTCATTATTAGGCCAAATGTTTACATGGGCCAGTGTGTAGGTGTGTAGTTCATCTTTTCTCCTACATTTTAATCTGTAGTATATGATTATTTTTAACGGCAATGGTTGTTGCTGTTGAAGTGGCTGCAGTAATTACCATCGATCTCTGAGCCAGTATGCACACTCGAGGAACGTATTCTCTTACAACAAGTGCCTGCCCATCAACCTTTGAATCAGCCATTCGCTGTAAAACTTCTTCAAAGTCTTTACCCCCTCACACACACACGTCCACTTCACTCAACCTAACCTCAAACAAGATCGTATATTTGATGCTCCTCAACTAATTTTCTTGGTACATATAATTTCTTTGGGGATAAATATTATATAAACACACCTGTAATTGCAACTTTCCGAAGCCATCAGCTTGTCTGAAGCCGTTGCCGTCTTTGTAATCTTAAGGAGTCCAGACCATGATCCCACCGTTGGGCCTCACAGCTGCCTAAGGGAGGCTGGGGCACGGGAGCTCTGATGCTCGGAGTTCCCAACACCTGGCTCCCCCACCCCTGGACAAGGCCGTCCAGGAAACTTGTGCACAAGGTCAGGACCCAGCGGGCACTGGTTCCCAGCCTAGTTTCCAGCTGTTCTGACAGACTTTCACTGCGATTGTGGTGGGATTCTGCTGGGACAGCTGTGGATTATGGTGGGATTCTGCTGGGGACAGCTGTGGATTATGGTGGGATTCTGCTGGGACAGCTGCGGATTTTCAGCCCCTTCCCTTATTCTCTTCAAAGGAGCTTCCTGGGGTATTCTCAGTTGTTGTCTTGTACTAGGGTTTATTTTGTTGCTTGAAGCTACTTAAGCATAAAATATTATTCAAAATAGTAAAATCAGCAGCCCTCGGTCCAGGTGATCCCCTGCCTGCTTGTCCCTGGCCACTGTGAGGCCAAAAATTACTGAGCCATCTTATCTTGTGAATGTACAACACACTCCCTCTTGAGATTATTGTCGGTGCATGTTATAGAAATTTCAGTGAACAAATAAACATAGTCTATCTGGGATTAGGTTCCCTATGAAGCAACTGGACCCTGTAAAATTGTATTGAAGTCCCTTCGACTACTTTTATTTTCATATTTAAAATATTTGTAACCCCCGTCCAACAAATATTGAATGAATTATATTTGGCTTGAAAGACAGAATTACAGCAGACACCAAGTGAAGCGTCAAAAATCGAAATTTTCAGGGGAAAGCTGACACGTAGCTAGAAAATAGATCGAGCATTCACAACCCCTTTCTATTAATGTCTAAATTCACCGCTGCTGCAAACTGTGCTTTTGCGTACTTTAGATGCTATATTAAGGGCTGTTTTGGGACTGTTAACTTTTTGGGGCTGTCAGTTATTTTGAAACAATTGGTCAGCTTTTGCTAGTTTTCTGGTTTGGATGTATGAGCTCTGGGAATTGTAGGTCTCCCAGCTTACATTAAAGGCATGCTACATAAATGCTGTCGGTGATGTTGTTGTATATCAGAGAGCAAAACATAGAAAATGTGTGAGACACATGCCAGAGGAGAGGAGACAGAATCAAGGAGAGAATGAGACAAACCAAGAGATACACAAACAACGACAAAAGTGTGTGAGAGGCATACAGAGAGAACTTAGAACATAAGGAATAGGAGCAGGAGTAGGCCATACGGCCCCTCAATAAGATCATGGCTGATCTTCTGTCTTAACGCCCGATCCCCATATCCCTTGAAGAGAGCGACAGAAAAAGTGGAAGACAAGCAAAGATAATGAGAGTGAATGAAAATTGAAGAGATGGAGACAGGTAAACAGTTATAGGGAGAGACACAATTTAAAAAAAAAATTTGTCGGGAAACAAAGCCACAGCTGTTATCATTAGCGGAACTGAATTGGTACGATAACAGCTCTGAAAACCAAGGAAAAAGTTGTGCGAAAAATGGCTAAAATCTCAAGCAGTTACAGGGATACTTTTCTCATGGCTACAGTCAAATTTCTATTAACTAGCATGCTTTCAAATTGCCCGTTTCTGCCCCCCTGGTCTGCTAAATATTGATGAAAGTTTTCAGGCAGTTACCTTAACAAGTGGCTGTACAGTTGATAAGTGCACAGCCCTCTGGCACTGCTTAAAATAAGAGTTTGGGATTAAATTGTTGGAACGTGGAGTATGTGCCAACTGTTACAGTAACCAGCTGGAAACTTCCTTCACTCTTTGACAGGTTGAAAGAGGCAGAGCACTAGCACTTAAAAATATACTGCTGCTTAAAATTAATGTTCAATAAGGAAGAGAAAGATGTGTTCTAGGATGAAAATCACAGGATTTGTTACAGGATGTAGAGCTGGAAGAAAACACTTGGCCTAACAATAATAATACATTCTGAATTTCACGATGTAATGCTCCTGCAATTATAAAATAGTGCACCCTCTGATTTGCTGTGAAACTAGTTGTTTTTAGATTAGGAATAGCTGAGGTGTGAATGTTTCCTTCTGATTCAGTTAGCAAGTGAAGATTGATTCAGTCTCAAATTGCACCAGCTGACAACAACAACAACTTGCATTCATATAGCGCCTTTAATGTAGTAAAACGTCCCAAGGCGCTTCCCAGGAGCGATTATCAAATAATTTCTGACACTGAGCCACATAAGGAGATATTAGGACGGATGACCAAAAGCTTGGTCAAAGAGGTAGGTTTTAAGGAATGTCTTAAAGGAAGAGAGAGAGACAGAGAGGTTTAGGGAGGGAATTCCAGAGCTTAGGGTTTAGGCAGCTGAAGGCACGGCCACCAATGGTGGAGCGATGAAAATCGGGGAGGCACAAAAGGCCAGAATTGGAGGAGCGCAGAGATCTCGGTGCATTGTAGGGCTGGAGGAGGTTACAGAGATAGGGAGGGGCGAGGCCATGTTGGTATTTGAAAACAAGGACAAGAATTTTAAATTGAAGCATTGACAGACCAATGTAGGCCAGCGAGCACGGGGGGTGATGGGTGAATGGGACTTGGTGCGAGATAGGATACGGGCAATAGAGTTTTGGATGAGCTCAAGTTTACGGAGGGTGGAAGGTGTGAGGCCGGCCAGGAGAGCATTGGAATAGTCGAGTTTAGAGGTAGCAAAGGCTTGGATGAGGGTTTCAGCAGCAAATAAACTGAGGCAGGGGCAGAGACGGGCAATGTTACAGAGGTGGGAGTAGGCTGGCACAGTTACTGAATGTCCAATACTTTGAGGTGAAATGATGAAGTAATTGAATTAATTTGGGTAACTCGAGAGGATAGGGACAGTATATTGAATTATTTGATAGCAAATGGGGAAAAGTTTTGGACAAGAAAGTTGTCCAATATGGAAAGAATTCCAGTATTGTGACTGTCCAGTTGGGATAAGTTATGATTTTTTTTCTCCTTCAATCTTTCCTCCAATTTTCTCCTTTCCTATTTTGAAGAGAATGTCTCATGCTAGGAAATGGCACCACAGGTGTTGATGACTCTTTGATACTTCGTCCAAAAGGCAATTCTTCATGTGTGAGCCTGGACAATGAGTATTGGGTTATACGGCCATGGGTGGTGTCACAGCTGAGCCTGATTATGTTGTCACTCAGTGTCCCCCACACAGAATTTCTGTTGTGTCATTGGATAGTGATGAGGCGTGGGAAACCACGCCGAAATTTCTCCTCTTAGCCCAGGGAGAGTGCCACCAATAGTCGTGGAATCATTGACTCTGGCTGCAGTCAAGCAACTCAACACAGGTCAGGGATCAAACTTTCTAGTCAGTATGGCTCATCACCACACCAGGCAGTGCACTGGCTCACGGTTTGGGGAGCTGAGAAATAATCATTTTGCTTTTCACCTCTTTCCACCATTTGTAAAGCATTTTACAAGTTATTAAACTTACCAGCTGACTCCTTGTAAAAGTAGCTAAAATATCTATACTTGTGATCATTACCTGCTGTTCTCCCATACCCTCTTTACTTTGGTCAGCCCTATAAAGAGGTTATCCTGCTTGTTCTGATGAAGAGCCCGCACTCAAAACATTCACCAGTGCTTCCAACGCTGCTGTGAATTTCTGGCATTGCTGTTCTATTTAGATTGCCAGCGATTGAATTTTTTCTTTGTGTCCTTTTAATGGTTTTAATGGAGCATTTCATTACAAAACAAAGGCAAGGTCAAGACAAGTGCCTTTCTGATCAGATTTAGTGGCACAGTAGAAGAGAAAAGGGATTCATCGTGTCAGAATAAGAGGACGTGGTCTGTACATCATATGCTGCTTCAGGGCTTTCAGCTTAAACACAAAATTTTAAAGAGTGGAAAAATATTTTGGTCATTCGACATGACTTTGCCAACACCCACGTGGTTTCAGGCTGTCCCCTTTCTGCTGTGCATCCTGTCAGCTTCTTTACCTACTTTTTTTTTCTCTCTTGGGTTTGCCCTAACTATCTCCTGATTCTTTCAAAAAATTGGAGTGACTATCTTGTGAAGAAGCTTTGCCACTCAGTACTCCCAGGTCAGCTGCAGATAGAGCTCCCCATGATCTGCCCTAACTTCAGAAGACCTCCCCGTACTGGACCAGTTTGAATCTTTTGACTTCCCATACCAATCTTCCTCATGATCTTTGAGTGCTAGTTGATGCCAAATTAAGAGCGGTTTTTCACTGTGGATCTGTACCAGCTAGGAGTTGCCTTGATATTGCCTTCTCTCATTTGACGTACGATCCTTAACAGCCTTTCAGCCTGACTTGGATTTGAACCTTAGCCCAAGCGGTGGAAGGGCAATGTACCAACCCAAAGCATCACCCATTTTTTCGCACATAACCCCCTGCCCAGTCTTCTGATTCAATTCCACTTTCTCATTCTCCTTCTGACCTTAAGATCACTCTTTATATTCTCTTCTTCCCCTATTAATAAATGTTAAAGAAGTGCTGCCTCTGCGGAAATTGCTTGGTAAACCGTTATTATTTGTTTTTAAAAAAAACGTAGGGGATGAAATTGGTTTTCGGCTGTAGTGCAAAGCATGCAGTAACGAATCGGCAGCCTGTTTACACCTTGCCTGATTCCCATTGCCATTTACTTCAATACCAGTGTCATCACATTAAAGCACGGCAGCATCACTAGCACCAAATCCTGTTGAAAATGACACACTGCACTCCTGCCTTTCTCTCACTCCAATCGACAAAAGCTTTGTCAAATACTTTTTTTGCGGTGACATTGTCCCTTTAATTCTGTCCTCACCCCAGAGGTTTTACTTGTAACTTAACTTTTAAAACATGTCTAGTTTAAATTTTAATGTATGTTTTGAGATCATTGATTCAAAAGGGATGATAGTTACAGATATCATAAATTGACAGAACTATAAGTGTGCCGAAGATAGCTGAACGGAGACGAGTAAGGCACTTTTGCACTGACACTTGTTTAGTTTGGATTGTAGGGAAGTGGCATCTGGTTCTCTGCATTTGCACTGCTAAAATCAGCTCTGTTATCTTGTTGGCAGAATTGTGCACCCTATTTTCATATGGATTTACAGTTCTGCTGCTGGGATAAGGGAGCTGCATTTAGCAATATAAACATGGATAATCTCCTATAATCCGAACTAAACAAACACCAGTGGAAGAACTGCCTACAGAACCAGAGAGGGGCAAATTGAAAGGTTTTGGTAGGATCTCCTCAATACAATGTCCTGTGTGTATTTTGTGAGGAATACATAGCTAGAAAACCTGGAAGAGGTATATCACTGTTTAGTTACAGAGTCGGGTGAGAATAGCGAGTAGATTGGCATCTGCTCAGTTGCCAGTCCACCTTGAGATCTTTAAGTCCGGTGATGTTAAAGCAGATCTTGGTCTTGTTATTTAGCCAATGACAGCTTAATGAATTTCTCTGTTGTATTCTCACGAATAAAATTGGTTTAGTGCCACATCGGTTTTGCTTTTGGGGCTTTTCTCATTTGATGCGATGAGAGCTGGACTTCACTTGGCAGCTCTTGGCTGACTGCATTCTCATTTAATCTACGCAGCCCAATTGCCCAGCTCAAAAAATAAACTGGGCCGTGAAATGTATTTTGAGAGTAAGGCAAAGTTAAATATCAAAACTATTACATTTTTAATAACTATTTGGAATTGTATTGATGGGAGAATGTTAAAGGGCAAAGGTCCAAGGAAAAGAGGACCACGACATAAATATCACAATTAAGTGCCTAGCCAGCCGAAAGCATAACTGCCAATGTTGGGGCGAAGGGACGAGAATGCACAAGAGGCTAGAGTCGGAGTAACACAGAGTTTTCAGAGGGTTGTCAGGCTGGAGGAAATTACAGAGCTGGTGAGGGGCAGGCTGTGAATAGTTGTAAACACGATGAGAATTTTAAATTTGAGGCGTTGGGGGACTAGGAGCCAATGTAGGGCACTGAGCGTAGAGCGAGGGGTTAGCAGGATTTGGTGTGGGATAGGAAATGGGCAGCAGAGTTTTGGATGAGCTGAAGTTTATGGTGGGTGGAGGATGGTAGGCCGTCCAGGGGAGCATTGGATTGGCCTAGATGGGAGGTGACAAAGGCAATAGATTGAAAAAACTAAGAGACATTGGCCTCGCTCTTAACCCACCCACCCATGACGGACAGAGGAGTGTCGGGGGTGGGGGGAGGTTTAAAATGTGAAATACGCGGAACGTGACCCCGACGCACCGCGCACTTGCCCGCCACCATTTTTACGGCAGTGGATATTGGGGCGTCCGAGTGCAACGCTTAATTAATATATTTAAATCGGGCCCCCACCGTGCAACTTACTGCTGCTGCGTGGGTTTCCCAGGGGTCAGGAAATTCAGCAGTGAAAGGGCGGCGGGAGCTGCTGGCTCCGCAAGGTAAGTGGCTGTTTCAGCAGGAGTGCTTCCCCCAGGCCCCTCAAGGAAGCCTATGTCCTCCCCCAGCCAAGATTGCCAGCTTCCCCCTCCCACTTCCCCCATCGCCAATCTGTAACCTTCTTGAAACAAAAGCAGGAGGATGTTAGGCGATAGGAAAGATCATCTCAAATAGGCGATATTAATGAAGCAACAGAATGTGCAAGTTGCTAAGACAACGAGAGACCCATCCGAGGGAAAAGGTTATTGGAAAATTTGGAGGTGGGGGGAGCAGAAAACAGAAAGTCTGCAAATGCAAGTCCGCAATTGAAACTCAAATGCTTGGAAATGAAACATTTAGTAATGTCTGAAGTCACTAACAACAAGTTGCATTTACATAGTGCCTTTAATGTGGAAAAATGTCTCAAGACACCACAGAGATGTAAGGTAAAAAATGGACACTGAGTCAAAGAAGGAGGTTTTAGGAAGGCTGATCAATTCTTGGTCATTTCTTAAATAATTCCAGAGATTGTGTCTCCACTACTCTATCTGGAAGTTTATTCCGCACATTGATCACTCTTCTTATCAGTAAGAATTTCCTAATATCAGTCCTAAAATGACCTCCTTCTAGTTTGAACATGTGTCCCCAAGTTCTGCTCCCGCAGTTCAATTCAAAGTAATATTCTGGGTTAACATTTTCTGTACCCTTAACAATCACCACCTCTGATAGTGTTAGTGCCACCTTGTTCACTTTACTGTGTCACTACAGATCGAAGCCTCGCCTCAAGATTAATGGTAAAGTGAATAAGTTATCAATTCTGATATTCCGAGAGAATTAATCTGACAAAAATGGAGTCTATGGTGTATTACTTTTCATTTCTCTAGGATTAAGATAGATTCTTTTAAAATATCACGGCACAGAGACTGCACATTTCATTAAGCCAATGTATTTACCTCTGGAGTGAATTGAAATAGTTTACTTAAAGAGGTTAATTACAATCTTGTTTATCTGCTTGTTTAGTTCTGAAGCCAGTCAATGAAGAAAAGGGATCACAAAGAGAAGGAATCTGATCCTCTCCCTGGCTCTACACTTGCTTAAAAACTGTTAGATCTTTATTTCTTCCAGTTCTGATGAAAGGCCATCGACCTGAAACGTTCACTCTGTTTCTTTCTCCACAGATGCTGCCTTATCTGCTGAGTATTTCCAGCATTTTCTGTTTTTATTTCAGATTTTGCTTCCACAGTATTTTGCTTTTATATATAATTGGGATCAGGTGGAATGGATTTGTGTTTGCTCTGTGAGAGGGGTTAGCAATACAGCCATATGCCCAGGCAGAGGGATTTATTTTGGCAGCCTATTATGGGTTTTTTTTCAGTTCTTTAGGCTCATTGAGCTAGAGATGAATACTTACATAGAATCATAAAAATCTATGGCACAGAAAGAGGCCATTTGGCCCATCGTGTCTGTGCCGGCCAAAAAAAAGAGCCATCCAGCCTAATCCCACTTTCCAGCTCTTGGTCCGTAGCCTTGTAGGTTATGGAACTTCGAGTGCATATCCAGGTACTTTTTAAATGAGTTGAGGGTTTCTGCCTCTACCACCCTTTGAGGCAATGAGTTCCAGACCCCCACCACCCTCTGGGTGAAAAAAATTTTCCTCAACTCCCCTCTAATCCTTCTACCAATTACTTTAAATCTATGCCCCCTGGTTCTTAACCTCTCTACTAAGGGAAATATGTCCTTCCTATCAACTCTATCTAGTCCCCTCATAATCTTATATTCCTCAATTAAATCTCCCCAGCCTATCCAATCTTTCCTCATAGCTAAAATTTTCTAATCCTGGCAACATCCTCATAAATTCCCTCTGTACCCTCTCTAGTGCAGTCACATATTTCCTGTAATGTGATGACCAGAACTGTACGCAGTACTCTAGCTGTGGCCTAACTAGTGTTTTATACAGTTCCTGCATAACCTACCTGCTCTTATATTCTACGCCTCGGCTAATAAAGGAAAGTATCCTGTACGCCTTTTTAACCACCATATCTACCTGTCCTGCTACCTTCAGGGATCTGTGGACATGCACTCCAAGGTCCCTCTCTTCCTCTACGCTTCTCAGTATCCTCCCATTTATTGTGTATTCCCTTGGTTTATTGACCCTCCCCAAATGTATTACCTCACACTTCTCCGGATTGAATTCCATTTGCCACTTTTCTGCCCACCTGACCAGTCTATTGATAACTTCCTGCAGTTGACAGCTCTCTTCTTCACTATCAACCACACAGCCAATGTTTGTATCATCTGCAAACTTCTTAATCATGCCCCCTGCATTTAAGTCTATATCATTGATATGTACTGAGCCCTGCGGAACCCCACTGGAAACAGCCTTCCAGTCATAAAAACACCCATTGACCATTACCCTTTGTTTCCTGCCACTGAGCCAATTCTGGATCCAACTTGCCACTTTCCCTTGGGTCCCATGGGCATTTACTCTTCTGACCAGTCTGCCATGTGGGACCTTGTCAAAAGCCTTGTTAAAATCCATGTAGATTACATCAAACGCGCTACCCTCATCAACCCTCCTTGTTTCCTCCTCAAAAAGTTCAATCAAGTTAATCAGACACGACTTTCCCTTATCAAATCCACTGTCCTAGGCATTTAGGTGAAACCTCATGCATAATAATTTTGATTTAGAGACACTGGCCCAGGTTCAGTAGTATTATGAGTGTTAGCCAAGTGCCATTTATTAATTTTTTTACCCAAGGAGGTATAAGTCAAAAGTTCTGCAGTGAATTGAAAACAGCTGCATTGGTTTTCCACTCTTTTTTTACTTTTAATAAACCTGATTTGTAGTTTAAAGGCCAGGTACACGCTCTGACAGCTTTATTTGTTCCACTATCCAAGACTAAGAGAACTCAAAAAGGGTTCGTGTAAATTCAAGAGCTAATCACAGTAACAAGGATTCTGTTCAACTCCAGGGCAATGCTACCAGATATTGAGCATATAAAGTCACACTCCAGTTCGTAGAGAGAAAAGGCTCAGTTATGAGAATGGTCTTTGTCACTGAGCACAAGCAAATAGATGTTTAAACATTTAAAATGTAACACTGCTTTCACTGAATCACAAATCCGGACAATATCCTACTTAATCTTCTTAATTAGCTCTCGGCAATTTTACAATTAACCAGCATTCGGGTTAGGGTTGCCAACTCTGGATGGATGTATTCTTGGAGGTTTCATCACGTGATCTCCCACTTCCAACTGCCCCATTCTTTTAATGCCCCTATGATTTTTCTCCCAGGTGTTGCTCGCAGCAGTGCCCTGGAGATTAATCTTTAATTCCTGGGAGACTCCAGGTGAATCCTGGAGAGTTGGCAACCCTAACTCGGATGGCACTGAACAAAACTCTGTTTACCCTGGTCAGAGCCGGGTACTATAACTGGGCATAAAGCTGTCCTGTTAAACCCGGCCACAGATTTCTTGTGGACCATCCCTTGCTGTGAGGAACTCTGATATTCCTTGTCAGTTCGCATGGGCATCTGAACTGTCAGTCAATGTCCTGCAGACAAAATGCCCCTTGGCCTGAGCCACACAATAGATCCCAAAGACAAATCCATTCCATCTGATGTTCCTTTTTCTCAATTTCAGAACTACAGAAGCAGATAAACAAAGTTTGTAATTAATCTCTTAAGTAAACTGTTTGATTGCAACCTGTTGTACTCCATCAGTCCTGCATCGCTCTCAGCAGGTACCTTTATCAAATTGGTACCAATAGTCGAACTATGCCCTTTGACCTTGTTAATGATTGAAATTATTATTATTTTGTTTATTCTACTGTAAATTAGCTCTATCAAGTTTCCTCAACTCACTTACTGTTTTCAGGCGAAGGTATAGCCCTCATTCGATAATGGTGAAACTAGGAATCTGGTCTGTCAAAGAGCCATTTTGTGATGAATTTATATGTTGCTATTTACTCGTTCACTTTTAAGTTAATAAATGAAGACTGGTGACACATTAAATGTGTTAGCAGATAGATTTCTTTATTCCCATGCCTGTGAGAGGACCACCTAGTAAACTAAAGCTGGAAATCTTATTATAATAGCCCAGTATCTTGCTGAAGTTTAATCAGAAATATTGAGGATATTGAGTACTTCAGAAAACTATATTATAATCAGAAAACAGCTTGAAACACAAACCAAAACGGTGGCTTAACTTCCAAAATAACACGGGAGTTACAAATTATTTAAACTATTATCGTACAACATACCTCCCGCAGCTCAGTGTGAATTATTGCAAGCTGCATTATTGGTTAATGTATCAAATGTCTGATCAAATAAGTTGGGCAGTTCCCAAGACTTGACCATATTAATCAAAATTCAAAATAAATGAGTATAATCACACTTTAGTTTCCAGCTGAGTCCCTTTTGGCTTCAAACCCTTGGATTTGCAATAAGTATAGCACACAATCAAGAAATAATGACCTGTCAGCATATCCAGGGGATATTTCCTCGACTTTGAACAGACAAGCTATGTTTCCGAGAAGATTTGTCGTGCCAATATTAATTTGTTTAGACAGCGCGAGCAGCAGCATCTAACTCCTGCCGGTTCTAATGTTGCCCAGAGCATGATTTGGTTGGATGTGGATTGGGAAATGTTGCTCTTAATGTTTAAGAGATGAAACGAAACGTTGGCTACCTGCGAAAAAAGGAAGTGCGTTGCTGATTCTTCCAAAGTAACTCCCCAGAAAGCTGACGCCAGGCTCGTGGACGGGCAAAATGCTGCCAACGGTGCAAATTTGAAAAATGTCATTTGGAGTGGGCAGTTTGTCCATACAAGGGGGTCAGTCATAACTCAGACCGCCGGACGGGAACGGGACGGTAGCAGCCCTGAAACTGGAGTGTTGCACTTACGGCCACAATCTCGCTCCGATACCACCATTTTGTCCAGGGCCTTCACAACGGCATTCCAGAATCCCATCGAGATCAAGCGGGAGCCTTATCAATTCAATGACAGACATAGTACCCCGATCGCAATTTTGAGGTACAAGTAGGCAGAGCGTGCGCCACGCATGCTTCAGACCATTTGCACCGGGGCAGTTGGTGGCCTTAAAGTGACCACTGGAGGCCTTTCACAAAACGGCCCAGGAAATTTCTAATTTTGTTTGATGGGCCGGGAGAAGCAGCCCTCCCGGACCCACAGTAAAAGACTCTCAGCCCTGCCGGCCCATTCGAGGGCCACCCCCGCCATCCCAGAACCGACGAGCTGCGGCGGGTGCCAGTTTGACGCCTGAAACACGCCAGCAGAGCGGAAGTGTGGCTCAGGCCTCCCAGCGGCAAGAACGGGTTGGTGGCAGGCCCTCCCATTTCCTGCCAGCAGTTAAAATCGGCCCTAATGTGTGGCAAGTAAAAATGGCTCTGTTGCGAGTAAATTTCCATGGCTGTTGCCCAAGATCAGTTGATGAAAATACATTTTTTATTTTGATGTACAAGACGCAAATGAATTTGGGACAGAGATTTCAAAGAACCTAACATTCTGTTCCACCTATTGGCCAGAGCCCGCAGCTACATCTTTAAAGGCAAATTGTTCATATGCGGGATTTCTATTCTAAATGTTTACATAGGCAGTTAACTGTTAGCATAAAAGCATGACCAAAATTGTGATATTAGGAAGTTCATGCATACGTAACATTTTTAATAATATATTAATAGATATTCGGCTTCAGCACGAATAAAAAAATATTTGTATTGATATGGCAGCTTTTTATGTCTCTCAGAAACACATCCAAGTTCTTCCAATGCAATGAATTATCTTAGAAATGCAGTGACCATCGTTTTGGAAGCAAACCTTTTCTAAAGAAACAAAACTCTTTGAAAATGAATTTCCATGCAGACGTTAAAATAAAATGTATGAGTATAGCTCTACAGAGAGCTTGCAATATCACGTTCGCTAACTGCTCAAAAACATGATGATGGGCACCAGTAACGCAATCTGAAGTAAATAAATAATTTCAGGAAAAATACTTTTCATAGCCAGCTGTTCATAGGTTGCAATTGTGACTTTCTTTTGTGGCCCAAAACATTCCCCAGTGGCTGAAAAGGAACTATACAGGGCAGTGATTGGTGTACAGTTTCCAGTAAAAAGGAACAGTCATGGAATATTTTTTTATTCATTCGCGGAATATGGGCATCGCTGGCAAGGCCGGCAATTATGGCCCATGCCGAATTGCCCTTGAGGCAGTGGTGGAGGCCACCTTCTTGAACCTCTGCAGTCCATGTGGTGAAGGTACTCCCACATAGGGCCCTAGCTGTCTCTTCCATTTTACAGCCAAGGGCACAGCTTAATAATGAATATTGCTAAGATTAACTAACTGAGCATAGATTGAGGATTAAACCAGGGATGTTCTGGTCTGCATGGCTCAGTACAATGTCAGATGGTACCTATACCCACTGAACCATGTGGGGGTCGGGGGGTTGTGAAGAGAAGGTCATCTTCTATCAAAGTTAATGCATATTTTTCCCTCCCCCTTCCCATCCCTCAGTATCTACTTTCTTACGCATTGTAATTTTTAAATGGTTTTAATTTGCGCCCAGTTAATATATTCAGTGACCACTCTGCTTAATCAATAACTATCTAATTAATGAATAGCAACACTTTGCAGCTATTAAAGGTTCTTCGGTAGTAATGGATTGATGTAAATTTGATAACGCGGAGTGCGAGAGCTGCCTTAGATGTTGATTCTCTACCTTTCAACAGGGTGATAGACAGCAGGCTTCAAAAATTAACGGTGAAGATTTTGCTCAGTTGGTCACATTGAAGTGTAGAATTTCCCAAATCTCCTGTACACTGATTGATACCCCAGCAAATGAACAGGAAGGAGAATTGGTCAGTTTTATAACACATTTGAAAGGGGTACTGTCTTTATGCCAACGAGAGTGAGTAAGACAGCCATGCATGCCTTTTGTCGCGAGATGTCACGTCATGACATAATGTTCATGAGAAGGAGAGGGAGGTTTGCAAATGGAGTTTAGATTCCTGCTGGGAGTGCAGGGTCAGTGAATTTACCCGAATATCTACTGCTGTGTGAATTTCTTGTTTTTTTGTTTTGGGTGAATTTTGTGCTCATCAATGGGAGGAACGGGAGTGTTGGGGATGGAATACTTTTCTACTTCGTTCACCTAAGGGCTGATTTTATGCTACCGACAGAGGACTTTGCCCACCAGCCCTGATGTTGGGTGGTGCACCTGCGATGTCCCAGTATGTGCTGCTGACAGGTGAGGGACCCCACCCAATGCGCAAGTTCATGGAACCATCCCTCTCCTGTCAATATCAAGACCAGGCCCATCATGAATTGGACACAAGGTTTCTTCTTTTTTTTTTGATCAGCCAGGTATCTGACATATTCAAAAACCCATCACCTTGCTTTAAGGGTCTGCAAAGCAAGCAAGCTGTCAGCCTTCGTTCAGCTGTAGCACTCTCGTCTCTGAGCCAGAAGGTTGTAGGGTTGCAGCGCAGTAATGGAAGTATTTAAGTGTGACGTTGGAATCGTTCTTGTGGTGTTGATGGAAGGTTTGGGTTTTGTTTAGTCTTTTTCTTTTGGTGAATTTTTGTACTCATCAATCACCCAGTATGGGCGTGAAACATAAGAACATAAGAACATAAGAAATAGGAGCAGGAGTAGGCCAATCGGTCCCTCGAGCCTGCTCCACCATTCAATAAGATCATGGCTGATCTGATCCTAACCTCAAATCTAAATTAATGTCCAATTTCCTGCCCGCTCCCTGTAACCCCTAATTCCCTTTACTTCTAGGAAACTGTCTATTTCTGTTTTAAATTTATTTAATGATGTAGCTTCCACAGCTTCCTGGGGCAGCAAATTCCACAGACCCACCACCCTCTGAGTGAAGAAGTTTCTCCTCATCTCAGTTTTGAAAGAGCAGCCCCTTACTCTAAGATCATGCCCCCTAGTTCTAGTTTCACCCATCCTTGGGAACATCCTTACCGCATCCACTCGATCAAGCCCCTTCACAATCTTATATGTTTCAATAAGATCGCCTCTCATTCTTCTGAACTCCAATGAGTAGAGTCCCAATCTACTCAACCTCTCCTCATATGTCCACCCCCTCGTCCCCGGGATTAACCGAGTGAACCTTCTCTGTACTGCCTCGAGAGCAAGTATGTCTTGTAACACTGCCAGTTGCATTATAGTACAAGCAGATGCAGATGCAGAATAAAGCTCCCTCCATCTTCCTCTAAATATATGCTATAAGCCTAACTAACCTCAGAAGGGCATAATCTACAGTTCCAGAGGGAATTTTTTCCCATTTCCTTTTTTCCCTTATCTCTTAGCGAGATTATCAATTTAATTTGTGGCAAATTATGTGTTTGATGCTGTGGGCTTGCAATTACAAGGAGCATTAGGGTTGATACCAATCAAACTAATTTTGAACAGGACCCATACAGCTGACAGTCAAGGTTATATTCAAATCCAGGTTCCAGTGCGAAAGGACAGTGTATTAATTCTTCATGCAGCCCAATTCCTTTATAGGAACATAGGAACTTTTGGCTTTCCATTCATCTCTCTCTCGGTTTATTGTGTTTCCTCGAATGCTGTTACAGCTGGGATCAGGTTGTTGTGCAGTGATCTTCAAATGTGCATTTAGTTATTATTCACCGTCGAAATTTCTGATGCTAAGCATCTGTTTATCTATATTGAATTAATAGAATGTCCCACAGATTTCTGACGATGGCAGTGAAATCAAATTGAAATATAGTTTTTTTTTGTTGCCCAGGAGGCACCTTCTTTTCAACTAAACATGTAGGCTTCTTTGGGAAGAAAGTCGTCAGTAAGAGATATAGGCAAAAGACTCCATGAAAGGTTAGGATGTAAGGTTATGGTCAAGGAAAGGTCCAGGATCCAATTTTTACTTGGAATAATTGCTTAGAAAACACAACTGTTATTTTACAAGAAGGGAGAGAAGGATAAACTGTGTTACTATAGACCAGTTAGTCTATCGTCAGCTGTGGGCAAACTCATGGAATCCTTAATTCAAGTTAAAATTAATGAGCTTTTAGAAATTATTGAGTTAAACAAGGACAGCCAGCATGAGTTTGTTAAAGGGAAGTCATGTTTGTTGAAGAAGTGACCAATTGGATAGATAAAGGGAATGCAGTAGACATGTTATGTATGGATTTTGATGTGGATAAGGTGTCCAACAAGAGGTTTGTTAGAAAAATTCTGAAGTTGTAACAGCAGTTGGTTGATGATCAGGAAACAATGAGTTAGGGCAAATGGGTGTGGTTTGTTTTGGAGAAGGGATGGAAGTTGTGTACCTCGGGGGCCAGTACTGGGTCCGCTTTTGTTCTTGGTATTTGTAAATGATTTGGACTTGGGTAAAGGGAAGACAATTTTGAAATTTTGCTGACAACACATAAGTAGAGGGTTTGGCAAACAGTGAGGAGGACTGTAAAAGACCTCGGGAAGACAAGGTCAGGTTAGCAGATATGCGGCAGATACAATTTAATGTGAAAAAGTATGAGGAAGAAAACAAGGAATGGAAGTATACACTGAATGGAAAGATGCTGACGAGTGTGAATAAACAGAGAGACTTGAGGGCTCATATACATAATTCTCTGTCAGTGCGAGTACAGGTAGATGAAGCCATAAACAGGTCAACAGTATTTTGGGTTTTATGAATAGAGACACAGAATACAAGAGTAAATAAGCGATTAATTTGTACAAAACATTGGCTAGGACATAGTTAAAGTATCGTGTGTTTTGAGCATCCCATTACAGAAAGGACGTTGGAACCATAGACAGCAAACAGCAAAATTCACCCGGATAATGCCAGGGATCAGAAACTATAGTCATGAGGGGAGCTATTTGGACTATTTCTGCAGAAGCAAAGAAGGATAAGAGGGGATTTAACAGATGCTTTTAAAATCATAAAGGGTTGTGATAGATGGAATAAGGAAAGAGTATTTCCTCTGTTTGAGGAGTCAGTGATGAGGGAGCACCAAATTAAAATTGTCTCTAAGTGAGTGAAGAGAGAGATTGGGAGAAATTTCTTTACACAGAGGGTTGTGGGAGTATGGAATGCTTATTAATAGGGGGTGATTGAGGCAGAGGCCATTGCATCTTTTAAAGGAAAATGGGATAAATATTTGAAGCAGAGAAAGATACAGGGCTGATGGCAGAGAGCAGGGCAGTGGGAATAGTTTTGGATTACTCTAGCAAAGTGCTGGCACAGGAACGCTGGGCCAAATAGCCACCTTCCATGCTGTGAACGTGTATGGTTCTACATTCCAAGGAAGAGTAGTAACGTCTGTAATTACTGTAAATCTGCTGTTTGTCTTCGTTTACCTCTTCAGTGTTAATAGATCTGTTTGGTAGTTTATTGTCCACTACAGTATTTATTCCACAGCTTTCTGAAATAAAGTAATGTATCCAGTAAGCTAAAATACACATTTATTCTGTTGACAGTTTTGCTATCTTGAATTCTTCTTGCAGTATCTTATTGAAATGTTAGTTTTTGGTTCGATTTAACCTGACAGTCTGATCATTTAGATGTCTATCTCATCCCTGAGAAATAAACATAAGAATTTTTCCTTGAATCAAGGTAATAGTATCTCACTTTGCTACCATGTCAGTGTTAAAGTAATAGGAGCCATTTGTAAGAAGGCACTCTGTAGCAGTAATATTCATAAAGTGGCTCAGCTCTTCCTAACAGCAAACTTCTTGTTCCATGTGTTTCTAGACCTCTGCCCATAAACTGCCAGCTCTGGTATGTTGGGAGAACCAGGATATCAGATGGATAGGTAAATAGATACTGATATTGTGGCTGTCAACGAAAAGTTGATGGGTAACTTTGATCCAAAGCCATATAGAGTACTACAGTGGAATTCAATTATAGTGATTGATTTGGCCAGTTACGCAAATGATCACTATAATTGACTGGTCAGTGCAGACGATGTGTACTCTACTGCTATACAGCACTCACAGCACTTTAAACAACTGATTAATCATCTGCTCGGCCTCTCCTTCTAATGCACTGTTTAGAATTTTACCTCTTAATGTTAAGTTCTTTTATGCCCTATAAATTCATCCTTGGCTACTAAGACCTCAATACGGCGGGCAGGAAGAGTGCGCACATTTCCAGCCAGATGTGCGTCACCCGCCATATTTGGAAAGGAAAAAGAATAGATGTACAGGGCCCGCGCCTGAAACAGGCGTATGCAAATAAGGGGCCTAAGGCCTGTTTGAGGCCCCCACTGCAAGATTAGCTTGCCCTGTGGTAGCCACACCAGCAGTAAAACCAGACTTTGGGACTGCCTGCAACCAAAAAGGTAAGTTTGAAATTTACTTAGCTGAATGTGGAGCCGGGCGGAGAAGGTCACTTGTGCCCGAATTTCAACTTGCTGGCACTTTAAACAGCTGGTTAACCTGCTGCTCAACTTCTCCCTTCAAAGCACTGCTCAGAATGTTACAGCTCTCAGTGCTATATTGCTGCACTTTGTTTCCCTTCTGTCAGTCCCAAGCTTGTACTCTTGAGCATTAATCTGCCTCAACATTTACCAACCCTTTGAGCAGCTGAGATCCCAGAAAAAAAACAATGCGAGCAGCCCCAATTCCCACTAGTTTTCCAGTATTTGGGAGAGTTCTTATTGGCAACCACAAATTCAGATAATCAATTGATGGATGGATAATTGAGTTTGCACTGTATATATGTGAGTGAGCCATGTACCAAACTCTCAGCACCATTCCGCTCCATAGCTCTGCTCCTGCTGGCAAGATTAGCGGGCACTGGTGCAACTGAGCTATTAGCTGATCCACCAGCTCAACGTTCCTCCACACACCTCCTCGCAAGCATCTGAACTTCTGGCAGCCGTTAAAGAGGAGGCTGTGAGCCGCGCTGTATCATCCGTTGTCTGCAGACTCTCTTTTCCTTCATCCTGGCCCACCGCTTCTGAAAAGCACAGCCATTCAGCTTTGGCAGAGGTTGCTGGTGGGTTGAGTTACCTTTTAATGCCCCTACAGCCGATCCATTGGCAGCTTACTGTCTGGAGCTGTACGCGACCTTCTCCCGCAAGAAAGAAGGGAGTGTGTTAGTGATAGCCTTGAGAGGTGTTCAGAGAATGTGCCTGTCATAGTGGAATTCTCATCCTTGTTTTCAAATCCTTACATGGCCTCACCCCCTCCCTATCTCTGTAACCTCCTCCAGCCCTACAACCCTCCGAGATCTCTACGCTCCTTCAATTCTTGCCTCTTGCACATCCACCATTGGCCTTCAGCTGCCTAGGCCCTAAGTTCTAGAATTCCCTCCCTAAACCTCTCTGCCTTTCTACCTCTCTCTCCTCCTTTAAGGTGTTCCTTAAAACCTACTTCTTTGACCAAGCTTTTGGTCACCTGTCCTAATATCTCCTTATGTGGCTGGGTGTCAAACTTTGTTTGATAATCGCTCCTATGAAGCGCCTTGGGACATTTTGTTACATTAAAGGCATTATATAAATGTAAGTTGTTGTTGTTGTTGAATGGCTGGTATGCAGTACGTGAGATGTGAGTTGTGGAGAAAGGAGGTTGGAATAGTAGTGAGTGTGAGGAGAAGGTACATGGTTGACCCGTCCGCCTTTCCCTGTCTCTGTACTTGCGTAAAACTGTTAAATCTCTAACTTCTTCCAGTTCTGACGACAGGTGATTGACCTGAAACGTTAACTCTGTTTCTCTCTCCACGGATGCTGCCTGACTTACTGAGTGTTTCCAGCATTTTCTGTTTTTATATCAGTAGAGCAAATGCGGATTCTCATAGTTAACTTCAAAACGGAACTATTTTTGCAGCAGAGTTTGATTTTCTGAATTCACTCCAGCAGTAACGTTGAATTTAATTGTTGAATTCTGATTTAGAGATCTGTAGAGTTCCATGAAATGTTATACCAACTTGATGATGTTTCAAGTTGTTATGACATCTGCATTTGTGCATATCTGGGTAGTTGGCTTAACCTGGTCCAATAAGGGATATGTTGTGACATTCGGTGTTAACATGTACACTTTGGTTGATTCTTTGCAGTTTAAGAATTTTTTTCTTCCTTGTCTGTTACCAGGGCAGCTATCAATCGACGGTTTCAAGAGATATTTGAGTGGTGAAGAGAATGGAGTTGTCCCACCTGAGAAATTAGATCTGAGTGAAGATATGACTCAACCTTTGTCCCACTATTTCATCAACTCCTCACATAACACCTACCTCACAGGTAAGAAATCAGAACTGTGTAGTGCCCTAGGTTTTTCTACATCAGAGATGAATGCTTCATCGAGTGGCCTTTCTTACACTTGCACTCTCATTGGCGATTGAACAAAAAAAAAAGCTGCCAACATTTCTCCTCCTTTCACCTCCACCTGAAGGCATAGACTCATGCTCGGTACATTGGTGTTTAATGTCCTCCACTACCTCACCCGTGTGGTAGTCTTCATTTGTTAGCAGGCTGTTTGACTATGGAGAAAATTACAACTGAGCCTGATTTGGGCATCGCACAATATCTACAAATGTGTACTGCCCAGCAGAGGTCAGGGACAGGAATCAGGAGAAGGCTGTTTTCCAGTGCAAAATCTCAAGTGAGAAGACACGTTATTACTGGTCATTTGCTGCTGAGATCGTATTTGATCTATGGTTTGTCTTTAACAATTTCAGAGCACAAAGTTGCTGAAGTACATTTATCGAAACTGTAGCTCTTCTAGACTTATCCGTCTCCTCCCTCTGTCTCAGTCCATCTGCTGCTGAAACCCTCATTCATGCTTTTGTCATCTCCAGACTCAACTACTCCAATGCTCTGTTGGCCAGCCTACCATCCCCCACCTTCCATAAACTTGAGCTCGTCCAAAACTCTGCTGCCCATATCCTAACCCGCATGACGTCCTGCTCACCCATCAGCCCTGTGCTCAATCAACTACATTGGTTCTCCGTCCACCAAAACCTCAAATTTAAAATTCCCATCCCCATGTTCAGATCCCTCATGACCTCACCCTCCCTATGTCTAACCTCCTCCAGCCCTGCAACCTTCCTAGAACTCTGCATTCCTCCAACTCTGGCCTCCGACTCCCTTGGCCCCATCATTGGCAGCCGTACCTTCAGCTGTCTAGGTCCGAAGATCTGGAATTCCTTCCCTAAACTTCTACATTCTTAACTTCTCTCCCCTTCTTTATGACCCCACTTAAAACCTACCTCATTGACCAAGCTTGTAGTCATCCCTTCTAATATCTCCTCTTTGCCGTATCAGCTGTGGCTCAGTGGGTAGCACTCTCACTTATGAGTCAAAAGGTTGTGGGTTCAGTTCCCACTTTAGCACCTTGAGCACAAAATCCAGGCTGACACTCCCCGTGCCGTACTGAGGGAGTGCTGCAGTGTCGGAGGTGCCGTCTTTCAGATGAGACATTAAACCGAGGCCCCGTCTGCCCTCTCAGGAGAATGTAAAAGATCCCATGGTACTAATTCAAAGATGAGCTCCTGAGGTCATGTAAGGTGCTATATAAATGCAAGTCTTTCTTTATTATCGAGTAGCTGAAACACCTTTCAGCCTGGGCCACGTTTGAATGCCACCAGTGAGCTGTGGGCGTAAAATGGGAACCCTGCAGCAGCTCACTGGTTGTGGGAGGGAGTTAGATCGTCTGACTGGCTCAGGTGGGGGTGGTCCTCACAGGAGCTGGTAGCGGGCCAGCGTCTTTTTGTGAGCCCAGGAGGAGAACGTTTGCTTTTCCTGGTCCCACAAAAACAAATTAAAAACTTCCTCCACCGCTATCTGAGTAGCCTCCAGCAGTCCCTTTTAGGACCACTGGCTCGGGCGCTCATTGTCTGGTCCACACTCCACCCGTTTGTACCTGGGAAATTACAGGTGCAATCAGTGTACTACAATCGGCAATATGATTTGCATATTTAAGCAGACACCCACCTGTTTCAGGCAGGTGTGCTGCTCGCTCATTTACAAACCTGTCTACAAATCCCTTCACCCCCGCACCCCGTGCCCCCAATTTTCAACTAACAGCCGCTCGTTTTACAGACGAGAAATGGTCGGTCAGCAGTTAAAAATCGCCCCGATTCAACAGCAACAGCAACTTGCATTTATATAAGCGCCTTTATAAGTGTTCAACGGTGGTTCACAGGAGCGATTATCAAACAAATCGAGGCACATAAGGAGATATTAGGACAGGCGACCAAAAGCTTGGTCAAAGAGATAGGTTTTAAGGAGCATCTTAAAGGAGAAGAGAGAGGCAGAGAGGTTTAGGGAGGGATTTCCAGAGCTTAGGGCCTAGGCAGCTGAAGGCATGGCTGCCAATGGTGGAGCGATTAAAATCGAGGATGCGCAAGGGGTAAGAATTGGAGGAGTGCAGAGACCTCAGAGGGTTGTAGGGCTGGAGGATGTTACAGAGAGAGGGAGGGGCGAGGCCATGGAGAGATTTGAAAACAAGGATGAGAATTTTAAAATCAAAGTGTTGCTGGACCGGGGGCCAATGTAGGTCAGTGAGCACTGGGGTGATGTTGATGCGAGTTAGGATACGGGCAGCAGAGTTTTGGATGAGCTCAAGTTTATGGAGAGTGGGAGATGGGAGGCCGGCCAGGAGAGCATTGGAACAGTCAAATCTGGAGGTAACAAAGGCATGGATGAGGGTTTCAGAAACAGATGAGCTGAGGCAGGGGCGGAGAAGGGCAATGTTACGGGGGTGGAAATAGGCAGTCGTGTTAGGACACGGCATTGTAAATATAGTTTACCCTTGGTATAAAAGATACTTCTGCAGAGTTTTGGGCATGTGCAACATGGAGGCTTTGAACAATCTTGTAGCCAAGTTGAGAAAAAAGAACTTGCATTTATATAGCGCCTTTCACAACCTTCACATCCCAAAGCACTTCACATCCAATGATGTATTTTTGAAGTCTAGTCACTGTTGTAATGTAGGAAATGTAGCAGCCAATTTGCGCACAGCAAGGTCCCACAAATAACAATGAGATAATGACAGATAATCTGTTTTTTTTTAGTGATGTTGGTTGAGGGATAAATATTGGCCAGGTCACCAGGGGGCAGAACTCCCCTGCTCTTCTTTGAAATAGTGCCATGGGATCTTTGAGAATAGCATCTTCCAACCAAATTTGCAATGTTGTGGCTGAGTCTGAGAGCAGATATGTACCTGGAGCATGAATACTGTCCCATTATAAGAGACTTACAGATAAAATGCTATTTTCCTTGCACTGTATGCAATGTTACCAAATGGAAATGTTTGGTGAGAAAATTCTGTCATTTCACAACTACAGTCAGAGACACACTTTAATGTGAATGGAGGCATCAATTACTCGCTGCTGGTTGAGTACTGCACCTGTCTTCTGGATTGCTAGATTTACCTCCGGTATGAAGATGCTTTTTAGACACAAGCAATAAGGAGGCTTTGTATCACCATGTAGCCAGGTTGAGAACTGTACTTGAGGAACATGAGGGAAAAAATGCTTACGCAGCGAGTTGTTATGATCTGGAATGCACTGCCTGAAAGGATGGTGGAAGCAGATTCAGTAGAAACTTTCAAAAGGGAATTGGATAAAGTGGAAAAATTTGCAGGGCTATGAAGAAAGAGCAGGGGAGTGGGACTAATTGGATAGCTCTTTCAAAGAGCCGGCACAGGCATGATGGGCTGAATGGCCTCCTTCTGTGCTGTATCATTCTATGATTCGAGGTGGTGTGGAGAAATAGTGGGTGGAATCCAGCTGTACAGTCAGCAAGCACAATAATTCAGTAAAATGAACACCTCTCTATAACTAACTTATTTCATGTCTCCAAATAGATTTGTCCTAATGTGGCTACAATGTATATATGAATAAAGCAGAATGTAGAGAAATAGTGATTTTGGATCCCTTTGATTAAGTCCATTGCTTTTGATTTTAAATGGTGAAATTCTAGAACTAAGACGAGTGACAAAATTATCATTATGTTCCCCATAGTGACCGCAGCTTTTAAACTTCTTACTGTAGTGTGGTGTTTTCATATATCATCAGTCATTGCTGCGTAAATAATAAATCTCATTCAAATCATCAAATGCCGTGTTGTTGCAGATTGTACACTTGCAGTGATTTTTACGTTTTTTTTTTCTCCCCCGAAATAATAAATCAAATGTTTGTCTCGTTTGTCCTGTTTGTGGCTGAAAGTGATATCACACTGCAAACAGAATTTCTCTTCCGTCTACGTGAGACTGTGTAGCTGCTTTCTATTTTGTGTTGTGTTATCACAGCCGGACAGCTGGCCGGATACTCTTCCGTCGAAATGTACCGCCAAGTCCTACTGTCGGGATGCCGGTGCGTGGAACTGGACTGCTGGAAGGGGCGTTCAACAGAGGAAGAACCAGTTATCACTCATGGATTTACTATGACAACTGAAATATGTTTCAAGGTAAAAACATTTTTTTTTATGTTTCGCTCAATTATCCCCGCCATGTTGAGTTCTTTCTTGTGGCACTAAAAGGAGCTCAAGACGGCTATTGGTTTAAAGGGAACTGAAGGTGGGACTGGATTAATTATTAGGGTATGCAGTGCCTCTTTTTGAATGCAATTGTCGTGGACAATCTTGTCTATTTTTAAATCTCACACCAGCCACTGGCTTACTTGATAAACGCACCATTTGGCGGACCGAGGTGAACAGACCAGGAAGGTTGCAGGTTCAGTAGAGGGTCTGTGCTGAGTTATTTGATCGCAGCTTAGTGATAGTAGGGGGGAGCCACAGTACCCCCAAGGCTAGGGATTGGGAAAAAAAGTCAGTCAAACTTCCCATTTCCAATCACTACACCATGACCTTTGCTGAAGGGACATGAGTGTAGATTTTGGGTAAGAAAAGGATTGGGCTCGCTGTGATACGCCCACGGTTGCTCTCACGATTGTCCTGCTCACACTCGCTGTTGAAGCTTCTACATGAAGAATGTTCATCGAGTGAGGTATCTGAGGGCAGCTGGGGGTCAATATCTTCGGGAAGAACGTTGAAGAAAAACAAAGGAAACTTAAGGAAAAGTAATTATGTTGTTGGCCTGTGCTTGAACGAAATCAATAGAACAAAATCAGACAGGAGATTGTGATTGTCCAGTGATTGTCTCCTGCTATTGTGACTTTAGTTTTGACTGCCAGGAATGGCTGTAAATTGAACTATAATTTGACATTTCTCAGACAGACCACTTTGATACATAACCTGACAGTGGGGAACTTACAATTTGTGCATAATTGTTTTAACTGAAGTCTTTGGGAGCCAAGCTAAGTCTGTGAGTTGCAAATGAGGAAGTCGAGAATGTACTTCATTTGATTTTCATACTTTTCTGTTAGCTGGATTAATACTTCATTGAGTATTGATGGTACATAGCCTAATTGAATGGGTTTGAAGTGTGCTTAACATGTTTTTTTCTGCAGTTTTGGTCCAATGCAAAATTGTGATTAATGTAAAGTCACAACTTGGTTGTTCATGCTTTAAAAGTAATATACAGTGTTTGGTCAGGGATTCCAATTTTAACTATTCAGTCCAAACAGCTACCTGCCAAGGTACAAAAGAGTTTTAGAGCTGTTTTGACTTCAAGAAGCTGCACACGATATTCGCCTCACTGCTCTGGTTAACGAATGGAGAAATATTGGTGGGTGGGATGGGAAATGAAATTATCGCCCCAAATTGTAGCAAATGAAATATTTTGTTTTTTTCATTCTTTTGCAGGAAGTGATTGAAGCTATCGCCGAGTGTGCTTTTAAGACTTCCCCATATCCAGTGATCCTTTCCTTTGAAAACCATGTTGATTCGTAAGTATTTAGAACAGTTTTAAATGATGGTGCAGTGTAACAGTTACCACACTCACACTTTCTGGAGGACTGGTCAATTGTAGGGATAATACTAACAGTGAAAAATTAACAAAAGTGAATTAAAACACACAAGGCTAGAAATTACTTTTGGCGATGTTATCAGGCATTCAAGCATTCTTATGAGATTCCTTTTTCTGCTATTTTAGTGAAAGTACTAACCTCCTTAGAATAAGTGGGTTAATGCATGCATTAAAATAACTGACAGAGGAATGTCACATGAACACATTAATATCACAGCATTATTAAAAAGTTATTAGCTTGGGTAGTTTCAGTGAATCATATTTATGCTTTTTTTTTTAAAAAAAAGCTTTTTTTGTGAATGTTTGGCTTCATCAGGGTGGGGAATATCAACATCAGGGAATGGGACGCTTTCTATTTCAAGGAACTTTGTATCAGGACAAAGTACTTGCCGATGATGAACAGCACAGCAGTACGACATTTTTCCATTTTCCAAACCAGGCTGAAATTGAGTCAAGGTCCCAGAGGTGAAAGGTCAGGTTCAGACCCACTGTCGCACCACAGTTTATATTTTTCACTGATTGTAGAGGCAGGTCAATAAAAGGGGAAGTGCAAGGAACCTTTCTTGTATAAAATTCTTCAGGTTAAAAAGGCTTGCAGCTGAAGCAGAGTGGTGACAGTACACATTGGAGCAGTAACATGTAGTGCAGTTCCTGTTTCCCACTCCAGTAAGTTCCCAATCTCAACCGTGGGCAATATCTCCCCATGGTGGTGGGGTGAGGAGAGAAAAATGAATAAGGAATCTACACCACTCCAGACTGACATTGGCAGAAGCCCTAGGGGCAACCCATCTACTTTGCCTCTTGTACACAGGAGGAGGGCAACATGGGAAAGTGCCAGCAAGAAGAGAAACTGAAGAAGAAGAAGGTACTAGCTCTCAGAGGAGATTACATACGTTCCAGAATAAATTTGTGTTTCTCCATCACAATTTTTGCTTCTGTCCCTTTAGTCCTAAACAACAGGCTAAGATGGCAGAGTACTGCAGGTCGATATTTGGAGAAGCATTGCTGATGGAAGACCTGGAAAAATATCCAGTGAGTGTACGATTCCTCTTCATTGCACTGTAATAATATAATCATAGATTTGGTTCATTTTATCTTTTTTGCTCTCAGATTCTAAGGGGTTGAAATTTCTCTTTTAACAAAAAAATGAGACGATGCCTTCTTTTCTCTGTGATTAAAGCTAATAAAATTGCAGGAATGCATAGCTTTGAAGTTTACAATTTAAAAGAATACAATTTAATTTGCAGGTTGTTAATTACAGAGAGAAGCAAATAGCCCCCTGTTCTGGTTTCCCAGGGCTACATGCTCAGGTTGCTATGTAACATCTGCTAGTTTCACATGCAGATGTGAGAATAACTTGTGCAACATACTTGGGCTGAAATTCCCCCTTGTCTGGGACTTGTGCTAATCTTGACATAAGCTTGAGATGGTTCCCCTGAGACGCACCAGATTACTTAGCTTGACTTTGGGAGTAACTCAGAAAACCAGAAATTCCACCAGCCTAAACATAATGGAGATGCAACTCTGAAGTGTGTGTCCACATACTAACATCTGTTGATGTCATTTGCGTCATCACATAGACATTATGGGCACGATTTTAACAGCGAAAAACGGGGCGGGGGGTTACAAAATTGCAACCTTTTCAGACCCGCCCCCAACCGGCCCATTTCCGGTTTTTACCAGGGCGGGACCAGGGGCGGGCGACCAACCTGCTCCCAGGAGACGTGTCGGGCCTTAAAACCTTTAAAAGTGGCTTCAGGCCTCCATTTTCCCACAGTTTCCGATTTCAACCCCGGGCCTTCTCTTTTACACCTTATGAAAGGAGGCGAGAAGGCCCGAGCCCAACAGGAACAGCTTGTGGGCCCGCAGGAGCAGGAGTGCTTCCCCCAGGCCCAACAAGCCTACCTGCAGCAACCCCTCAAAGATTGCGGAACCCCACCTCCCCCGATCATGGACCACCGCCCCTTCCCGACTCGGGGTCCAAATCATGCCCTATTTCTTTGCATTTTGAACTACATTTTTCAATCCAGATTGTACAGCTGATCTCCTGTACAGCTAATCTCCTGTTCAGTGGACATAGGAACATAGGAACAGGAGTAGGCCATTCAGCCCCTCGTGCCTGCTCCGCCATTTGATAAGATCATGGCTGATCTGTGATCTAACTCCATGTACCTGCCTTTGGCCCATATCCCTTAATACCTTTGGTTGCCAAAAAGCTATCTATCTCACATTTAAATTTAGCAATTGAGCTAGTATCAATTGCCGTTTGCGGAAGAGAGTTCCAAACTTCTACCACCCTTTGTGTGTAGAAATGTTTTCTAATCTCGCTCCTGAAAGGTCTGGCTCTAATTTTTAGACTGTGCCCCCTACTCCTAAAATCCCCAACCAGCAGAAATAGTTTCTCTCTATCCACCCTATCTGTTCCCCTTAATATCTTATAAACTTCGATCAGATCACCCCTTAACCTTCGAAACTCAAGAGAATACAACCCCAATTTGTGTAATCTCTCCTCGTAACTTAACCCTTGAAGTCCGGGTATCATTCTAGTAAACCTACGCTGCACTCCCTCCAAGGCCAATATGTCCTTCCGAAAGTTCGGTGCCCAGAACTGCTCACAGTACTCCAGGTGCGGTCTAACCAGGGTTTTGTATAGCTGCAGCATAACTTCTGCCCCTTTGTACTCTAGTCCTCTAGATATAAAGGCCAGCATTCCCATTAGCCTTCTTGATTATTTTCTGCACCTGTTCATGACACTTCAATGATTTATGTACCTGAACCCCTAAGTCCCTTTGGACAGCCACTGTTTTTAACTTTTTACCATTTAGAAACCCTGTTCTATCCTTTTTTGATCCAAAGTGGATGATCTCACATTTGTCTGCATTGAATTCCATTTGCCACAGTTTTGCCCATTCACCTAATCTATCAATATCGCTTTGTAATTTTATGTTTTCATCTACACTGCTTACAATGCCACCAATCTTTGTGTCGCCGGCAAACTTAGATATGAGACTTTCTATGCCTTCATCTAAGTCATTAATAAATATTGTGAATAATTGAGGCCCCAAGACAGATCCCTGCGGGACTCCACTAATCACATCCTGCCAATGTGAGTACTTACCCATTATCCCTACTCTCTGTCGCCTTTCGCTCAGCCAATTTCCTAACCAAGTCCGTACTTTTCCCTCGATTCCATGGGCTTCTATCTTAGCTAACAGTCTCTTATGTGGGACTTTATCAAATGCCTTCTGGAAGTCCATATAAATAACATCCATTGACATTCCCCTGTCCACTACTTTAGTGGCCAAAGTAAGTGAAGAGAAAACTGCTATTCGTAGTATAAAGTGGCGATGGGTAGGGTGGGCGCAGTTAGAGAGGAAGTAGTTCCATTTTTTTCTGTACCTACTGGCTCACAGATAAAATGGGCTGGCGTGAGGAAGTGGCAAATAGCACAGACATTGGAATCAAAGTTAAATTCCACTGAATCTGGCATCCTCTCCTCAACTATATGCAGGAAGAGAACTCTGCAGCTGGAGATCGAGGGGAGCCAGTATTACAAATGTTGAAGGCAGCTTTCAGCGCTATACTGACTGGCAGCTTAAATTCTAAAGTCAGTACAATCCCAAAGTTACCTCGTGTAAGTCTGCCACTCACTCGCCTTTCGCTGGGAGTCAGGGAACTGCAACAGGAGTAGCAAGGAAGATGCAGGACTCCCAGATACTCCGGGGATCTCTGTGTGCGCAGGCAAGCCTTGCTTGTTTGTTGCTCGCCCACTCTCCTCTGATTTTTATCCTCCTGTCGGTGTGATGTCCTCTTTTCCGCCCCATATACTCAAGAACAGAAAATGCCGGAAACATTTAGTGGGTCAGGCAGCATCTGTGGAGCGAGAAACAGAGTTAACGTTTCAGGTCGATGACCTTTCATCAAGATGTATGGGATTTAACAGTTTTGAAGCAAGTACAGAGCCTGGGAAAAGAGGGGGGGTGGGGGCGGGAGAAGAACGTAGGTGAAGGTCTGTCTGTCTTGTTGCTCCATTGCCAGGCGACGTCCAATGTCTGGTATATTTCCCAACTAAAGTTTGAAATTAAGAGACGAGACCAAAAAATAAAATAATTTCTAGGTCTAAATTAAAATTGTTCCCATTACACAATTTTATCGCTTTTCACTTTATAAAGAAACAAATCTGCATCTAATTCTGAAAAAAGGATCACAGTCACAACTTAGCAATGCAGTGCTCAATAAAATATTACCATTTTGGTCATGAAAGTTCTCCTGCATCCGATTTGGATGTAATGTTAATTATTTTATTCTCCTTTTATCTTAGCTTGAGGCAGGAGTGCCCCTCCCAAGCCCACACGATATGATTGGTAAAATTCTTATTAAAAACAAGAAGAAGGGACACAAATCCTCCGATGGAAGTGCCAAAAAAAAGCTGTCCGAGCAAGCATCGAACACATACAGTGACTCGTCTAGCGTCTTTGAACCCTCGTCTCCAGGAGCAGGTATGTTAACTGTCAGGACGCTGAACAAGGCATTTGTTGTGTTAGCAATACGGAGTTCTTGTTTCTTCATCAGGATAAGCATTGATCTTCATAATAGGGTTGCAAGATCACAAGATAAATGTGGACAAGGAAGCCATTCAGTCCATCTTTGCTCATCTTAAAAAAAAAACCGAGTTTATTCCACTACCAACACCCCAACCCCCAACTATTCCAAGCATCAAACTGTTCTTCAATGACTCCAACGATTTTGCTTCCACTATACTACCTAAGAATTCATTACACAAGATAATCACTCTTTTGAAAAGAAACTTTTCATGAATGTAAAGCAATTTCCCCCTGCCCCGCCCCTCCCATTCTCATGTCCCGGTTAACCATGAAGATGGCAATTGGTGCTCTAAAGTGCGATGTGAATGAATTTTGTTGTATGACTCCACAGTTCCACATTACAATTAGACTGGAGCTTGTACTGGCCCTGAGTTTGTAACCAACCCACAACATAATGTAAATGTTGTAATTTGTTAGTGTTTCCGTCGTTCAATGTTAATATAGTTGCATCAACAGAGATTTCAGATCTCAGCGTAAAGGGGAGAAAGGGCCTTGGTAGTATTGGTCAGGAAGGGGGAGGGAGGCCAAGACTGATGGAAATCCTTCAATGTAACTGGATGCCTCAATTTACATGGTACCACGTGCAGTACAAACAGGAAAATTGTGCACTGGTGGAGACTATTGTACTGCGCTAGTCCTGGATGCCGAGATCCAATGATGAAGTATAGCTGAGGGATTTGGCACTGCTCAAGGTGCACAATGAGTCTGACTTCAAGAAGAAAATAATGGAGATCATTCCAATTTGAGATACAGGGTGAAAGTGTGAGAGAATCTGAATAAAAGAAAGTAAGTAAGAAAGGTCTATATTGAAAGAGAGAGAATATATATACTAGGAAAAATATATTTTTATATGTTCTGAGAAGGACAGGGAAGGGACAAATAAAGAGCATTCAGTGATTTTACTCGAGACAATGATGAAGACTTTGGACAGAACATGCATGCTGCTCAAATTAAGATTTAAGAATTGGTTTTGATGATTTGAGTACTGCTCTTCCTTCAATGAGCTATCACTCACCGTCAAATAAACCAAGTCAATCCCATCGTCAACAGCACATCAAGAAATAACAAAATTTCAAACTTTGCACCGACACACAAACTCATTTACCCCACCTGTAAGTGGTCAGAACATTTATCGGGGCTAATGTTGCATAATTTGAACCTTTCCGAATTTGGCATTGGTTCCTCCACTTTCCAGCAAGGTGCTTTTCCCCCTGTGCACCTGCCTCCTGTGGCCCTCAAGTCATTCCTTTTAAATAGCACTGCCCTCTCACCCTGTGTAAAACTGCTGCTGTGAGCAGCCACTTCTATTGATGAGACTGGTGGAGGGCCCTCCTGCGATGGACGCAATGACTGTTAAAACAGCGAAAGAGCTCATGTATGAAAACAACAAAATGGACGGTTCAGGGTGAAAGAGCCTGCATCGGGATTGTCCAACAATTTCTGGCAACTGCATTAATTTACATAGATCATTAATCCCTGTGGGTGCCATTTAGGAACTGGGGTGTAGATGGTAGTCACTTATCACTTGGTTTATCATGAAGCAATAAGCTCAACACCCACATTATGTACTTAGGGTGTGTTTCAACTGGAGTTTTCCTGCAAAGAACAAATTCAGTTGAATTGACTTAGTTACAACAGATGGGGAATGAGTGGCTCAATGGATTATAACATTATCCTTTCAATTTTGTAATGTAATCCGATCAAAATCTCCCGTCTCTCTGCCACCTGTCAGGGCCCTTAGTGAATTGAGTCAAGGAGAATCACTCCAATTTCTAGTGTGCACTCGTCCACAGTCTCAATCGGAAATAGAAAAATTCTTCCTGATGCAATGGGGGCGGGGAGTCCTTTTCTGAGGTATGGGATAAGTAAAACCTTCTCAGGGTAGTATAAAGGGAGATTAAGGGCCCGATATTAGGAGGGCGGGGGGTCGACTGGGCGCATGGGAAACGCGCCCAGTGAAATCGGGATGCTCCGCACGCAATTGCAGGCTAATTGAAGCCACTTACCTGTGCTTCCGGGTTTCACGCTGGCAAGCTGCGCAGCGGGCGGACTGCACATGCGCAGCATAGGCTGTCAGCTGGAGGAGCCCTATTTAAAGGGGCAGTCCTCCACTGACTGATGCTGCAAGAAAATAGGAAAAATTACAGCATGGAGCAGCCCAGGGGGAAGGCTTCTCCTAGTTTAATGATGCCTCACTCCAGGTCTTATTGGATGGGGTGAGGGGGAGGACAGAGATCTTCCCCCTGGCAGACGGGAGGAAGCGGCCTGCGTCTGCCACCAAGAAGGCCTGGCTCGAGATGGCAGAGGAGGTCACCTGCACCACCAACATATCGCCCACCTGCATACAGTGCAGGAGGCACTTCAATGACCTAAGTAGGTCAGCCAAAGTGAGTAAACTTACTCATTCCCCTACACTCCGTCTGCCACATCACCACCCCGACCCCACATCTCCTTCTGCATTGCCAACACTACTCTATCACATCACTCCTCACACCCACGCAAAGCTCATCCTCATCTTACCTGCACTTACTCACCTCGCCAGCACTCATCCCGCCACTACCACTCAACCCAATCCTCATATAATCTCATGGCTCTATCTCATACTCACCCTCTCATGCATCTCTTTCACAGTCAGCCTCACTCAACCTGCCACTACCTGTGCTGCAGCCACAGGGCATGCATCACATATGTGCAGTAGGCAGCGTAAGGCAAACGTGTCATGAGCATGAAGGGGATGCACAAGGGTGTTTGAGGGTTTGTCATGGTTTTTACTTATATTTAATTTCTGACCAACTCACATTACATATTATATTGGCACCACTACTGCCACGTCTTTGCGAATCTTGTCTGGTTTGTGCAATAATGCCCTTTCCTGAGGATCACAATGAAGACCCACAACTGATGCCACCCATTGTGTCACTGCAGAGTGGGTGTAGGTGTATTTGCAGGGCTCTTTTGTGCAGACGGCTGAGAGACGTCGGTGATGTCCCCGGTGGCACCCTGGAAGGATGCAGAGGAGAAGTTGTTGAGGGCAGGGGTGACTTTGACAGCGACAGGTAAGAAGATGGTGCTCGGGCCAGCCGGGAGCAATTCGGCATGAAGGAGGCTGCACATGTCCACGACTACATGTCGAGTGACTCTGAGCCTCCGTGTGCACTGCTGCTCAGAGAGGTCCAGCAAGCTGAGCCTCGGTCTGTAGACCCTGTGGCGAGGGTAGTGCCTTCTGCGTCGCATCTCTCTCTGCTGTTGCCCTCCCTCCTGCTGTGCAGGTGGATGTGTCACAGCACTGTGTTGTGGAGCTCCACGTGTCAGAGGTGGACGGCGTGGCCGGTGAGGCTGGTGATGCTGTTCGTCCTCCGAGGAGGTCATGACTGCAGCTACGGCGACCCCCATCCGGAAGATGTACATTTGAGGGGGTCCGTAAGGTAGGTACATGTGTCTGGACCCCAGGGTAAGTGTGCAAGTTGGTGAATTTTATTGTTAGGAGGAGGGTGGTGGAGGCCAAACTTTGTCCAAAGTGACAGATTGGCCTCCTGCAATGAGTGAGGGTCTCCCCCCACCACAACCTGTCAAATGGACCTTTGCAGCTGCCACAGGCTGACAGCTGCAACACGTCCATTTGAACTGGGAGTGTTTCCCCCTGTACGGGAAACAGTCCCAGTTGATCTGAAAATCCCACCCCTCCTAAAATATCAGGTCAATCAGGTCTGTAAACGACCTGAAATAGCTGGTTAATTACTTCAAGTGGCACCCCGCCAGCTTTAATTGCCAGCGGGAAACCCACATGCGGGGGCTGTGCGTGCATGTCAGCACGTCACTGGGGAACCCGGAAGTGGGCAGGTTGGAGCCGGGCTCCAGACCCGCCCCGGGAATCCCCGATTTTCGCAGCCCCCCCGCCACGAACGCACCCACTCGGGGGTGCGACAATCGAGCCCTAAATGGCCAACTGAGCCATGTTACACCGTCCCTCGGAGTGCTCAATGCTGTTAGCACAGAGCCTGTTGTAGGGCTGTGCTATTTCCTGCATGGACACCTGCAACATAGCAATGACACTTCCATCGGTAATCAAAATCACCGCCCTACAGGAGGGCCAACCTCGGTCAGGAGCTCACTCTGCCCACATAGTGAGTGCCAATCCTGGGAGATTTGTTGGGATCTCCATCATCGCTATTTTGAAGAAATGACTCTGCCACAGCCCGAGTGCTGAGATGGTTAAATACATGTTATATGGCCCTCAGAATAGCCTAAAGAAGTGATTTCTATTTCATCAGAGCTGTCACTTTCATGACAATCAATTTGAAAATCATGACAGTGGAGAAGTGTCACTGGAAATCTATTTATCTTATTCCGTCTATGACACAACTCTGGAATCCTCCAGGAGCCATGCACCACAGGTGTTCTTAGCCAGCTGTACCTTGTTGATCTGGACCCACGGTCGGAATGCAAAAATAATTTCAGGCAACTGTTCTTGCACAACATTCCTGTTTTGCTTCCACCTTCAGTGAGGACAGTAAAGAGCGAGTGCTCTTATTGGAGATAACTGAATCTAAATTCTACTCATTACCAGAGTGCAGTGACTTGGGTATGGTTCGTTCTGTTGATGATTTTACCATATAGTCAATGCGGGTATAAAACAAAATTATCCCCTTACTCCCAGAGATGCCAAGCTGCACACTTGACTTGGGTGTTTGAGTAAGTGGAGACTATCCCTCCAGTGAAGGTACTTTCAGGATGGAAGGGATGGCCCAGAGCATGAAGGGACTAAAATACTCGATCAATGCATGTGTGAAGTTATGGAATAAAAGCAGAAAATACTGGATGCACAGAAGTCAATCAATTTATTAAAGGGAAAGAAAGATAGGTTCATGTTTTGGGCAGGACTCTTCTTCAGAACTCAGCTGTTCCAGTGTATGATGTTTTCCTTTTTGACACTATTCTGAGTGAGCTATAATGCTCTCACATAACTGAACGCTGGTAGTTTGAGGCAAATTTAGTTAACTTTCCGATCATGCAACCTTTGGCCAAACCTTAAGTGTCTCTTTAGATTAATTCAGGGCACTCTGTGCTGAGGACTAACCATTAAGTGTTATTTTCACACATAGGAATAATCATTTTTGGTTTTCACACATGTAAAGTATCAATCCTGTGGGCAGAAAAATAACAATTATTCTCATACAGAAAGCACAGATAGAGTCAAGCATCCTTTTATGTAATGTCAATTTGACAAAATAAAATGCACCAAAGTTGACTTACCTACACTAATTTCTTTCCATGCCTTTCAATCCAGCTTTTGACCCTCAGTCTCAGCTTCTGTCTTTCATTCCCTGTCTGTTTGCATACATCAAACTTGTGCACCAATTCTTTTTTTTGACATTGAGAGTTTTATTAAGGAATCAAGGAAGAGTAAATCTTGCATACAGAGAGAAATTGCACATGAGAGATATTATGATAAATGAGAAGAAAGTATTCGAGAAATTAGTTAAGCTAAAGGAGGACAAAGTGTCAGGACCTGATTTCCAAAGATCCTCAGGAAAATGGGGGGCAGGAGGTGGGGGTGAAGATATAGCAGAGGCCTTAGTAATTATATTTCATGGATCTATTGCTTGTGGATTGTGTGCTGGAGGACTGGAGAGTGGCCACCGTAATACCCATCATCGAAAAGAGACACAGAGCTAACTCAGGTATTTGCAAGCCAGTTAGTTTAGCATCTGTAGTAGGGGAAATGTTTGGAATCTTTAATTAAAGGTAAAATGACTTAGTATCTAGATGAAGAGAAAATAATTGAAAGCAGCCAACATTTCAAAAAAGGAAGATTGTGCTTGACAAACTGATAGAGTTCTTTGAGGAGGTGACAGCTATGGTGCATGGGGGAATTGCAATGGATGCGGTGTGCATGGACTTTCAGAAAACCTTTGACAAGGTACCACATAGGAGACTATTGGAGAAAATTAAGGGATCTAGAATTAGGGGGAAGGACAGCACGGTGGATTAAAAGCTGGTTAGAAGGAAAGAAACAGAGAGTCGGAGTTAAGGGTAATTTCTCAGAGTGGTTGGAAGTGGGTGGATGGAATTCCATGTCCGTAGAAGTGAGGTGGTACATTTTGGTTAAAATTGGTACCCTCGGGGAAGGTTGGGTGCTGTGGAAGAGCAGAGGGATTTAGGGCTCAGGTTTAAAATACATTTAAGCAGCACAAGTGGATACGGCAATTAAAAAAAGATAATGAAATGCTGGATTTTATTGCAAGAGGTATGGAATATAGAAGTCGAGACGTGATGATGAATCTATATAAAACCTTAGTAAGACCACAGTCACTTTGTGCAGTTTTGCGCCCCATACTATAAGAAGGATGTTGAGGCAAGAAGGAAGGTACAGCACAGATTCACTCGGGTGCTGCCTGGGCTGTTTTCAGCAGAACAGAGGAGAATACAGGGTCATTTGATAAAGGTACCTAAAATTACGAAGGGATGGGGTGAGGTAGCTAGAAGCAGAGTGTTTCCAGTCGTGAAGAGTCTAGCATGAGGAGACACAGATATAAGATTGAATGTCAGAAATGTTGGACAGAGAGTAGAAGAAACTTATTTTTAATACAGAATGCACTACTGGAGTTAGTGATTGAAGCAGAGACCATGTAAACATTCAAGAAAAGGTTAGATAAGTGGTTGAAGGAAAAATAAATTGAAGAATATGCCAACAGGTTGGGCATATGAGATTATATTATTGCTTATGGGGAGAATAAGCACCAACGTGGACTGGTTAGAGCAACTGGCCTGTTTCTGTGTTGTAATTCTATATTTTTATTAGTGAGAAACGTGGGTGATGGACTTCCCGTTTTTAAAACAAATTGTCATAACCTTAAATTCTTTGAATATTTTATCGTGCAGAACTATAGTCAACATGGAGTTGTGACTTAATTGTGGAATATTATGCCAAAATGTGCTGTATAAAGAAATAGTTATGGTGTAACTCCCCCCTCCCCGTCTCTCTTTCCCCCCCTCCCCCCCGAACCGCTGTAGAATGTAGTGTTAGAGGTTGAATTTCTCCACATTGGGCAAAGTTTGCAGTTTTGTCATCTTGTAAGTCAAGTTGATTTCCTCTTCAAGGCAAGCCTTCAGTCTAGGTAGTGTAAATGAACAGTAGCTTGCTGCACTGATGGAGACTCATTTGTTTCTGCTAATCGACCCCCCGAGACACAACATTTCATTAGCAGAAGAAATATCCCAAATCAGTGCTTGGAGACATTTAATTAGAAGCAATGTTTGAAGTTATTTTGGTGACAAAGCTTGTAGGTATACAACATGCCCAGCGTGTGTTACATAACCCGCTATAATAATGTTGCACTAATCAGGGAGGTATGAATATAAATGAGATGCCAGAGGAGAGGGTGACCGAGACTTTACATTGAACAGTTAGGGGTCTTTCTCCTTCGTGAGATAAGCCCATGAATGTGCCAATACAGCTGCAATAATTTGCATAATCTACGGATTTTCAGTTTACAAAGTGACAATAATCACTCATTTTTAAAATCCTATTAACTGGGGGTGAATAGAATTATGCAGGACAAGGAGTGGAGTTTTTACTTTCTCATTTTGCTGTTTAAGTCATTCTTGTTTTGCAGAACATTTTCAAAGTGTGCTAGAGCCAACTATTGGGCTGGAAATGCAACCATGGACGTTTACAGCGCAGATGGAGGCCTTTTGGTCCAAGATGCCTGTGCTGGCTCCTTGCTAGAGCAGAACCAATCTCACTGCCCCACTCTCTCCCCACAACCCAGTATCTTCCTCTGCTTCAAAAATGCAATGTTCTCCACTCAACTACCCCCTGTGGCAAAGCATTCTGACAATCCACTGTGCAAGGAAATTTCCCCAACTTCCCTCTTCACTGTCTCTGTGACGATTTTAAATCAATGATTCCTCATCATTGACTCCCCAACCAAAGGAGACAGTCTCCCCCTAATGATTCAATCAAAACCCTTTATAGTTGTAAAACCTGGTCACTAACAGGTGGTCTTTTAAAGAATTAAGTCGCGATAGAGCTGCCATGAAAGTATGCTGTGGAATATCAGCATGCAACACTTAGCATGCTCATCTGAAATTCCTCCCTCTGCTGTTTCAGTGGGGGTGTTAAACTAAATAGGCTAACTTCTCTTTTGAAATAATTCAGAGAGGATTTTCAGATGATTGCCTTAAATGTTCGAACGCTGTTATCCCCAGAGTGTAATTTCAAGACCCATGTGAATAGAGGGCTAATGAACAAAGGAAATCAAAAACATTTGCAACAGTACATTTTTCTCTCTGAAGAGATGAGCAAATCACCCTGATCTACATCAGAAGATAAATTCTGGAAGCGCACGACAGGCCAGTCAGCATGTGAAGAAGAAAGACAGATTTTATTTCTCTTTTAGACGCTAGTGAACTTGCTGTACATTTTCAGCTTTTTGTTTTCTTTTCATCTCCGCATTCATGTGCTTTTTTGCGCATGTTCACTTTTTTTTTTAAAGTAGTTTCTGCATAAGTGCGGTGTCTGTCTACTGGTCAAGTGCATTGGGGAAAGGATAATACACAGTGAGCACACAAAGCAAGATTTACACTGACAATATGTTATAATAGTTCAGAAAATAATGTGCAGCAAAACATCTTCAGTGATGTACTTTGAAATGAAAAAAGAACTTGCATTTATATAGGGCTTCATTACATCTTTAAAAAACATCATGAAGAGCCTCACAGGCAATAAATTGCCCTAAAGTGCAGACATTATTGTTATGCAAGTGAAATTAATTTCTAATCGTCGTGCTCTGCAAAAATAATGGACGCACACTACTGCTGTGATGGTACGAAGCAGCTACAAACACTAACATTGCTTTTCAAATAATCTTTAAAAAGGATCAACTAATTTTTCTTCAAAAGTGTCTTGCCATTTAGAGAATGGTCACACCGAGAGCCCATGTGTTATTTAATGCTTCCATAAGAAGCAGTGTGTCACCCCAGTCAGAGAAAGATGCCTAACCAGCGCATAATGTCACGTTATGTATGTCTTCTGCTCGTCACATTTGCTGTGCTTGAAGTAATCACATCCTCTGGTTTCATTATTGAATTATCCAGCTCAGAACCAGTAGGGCACACGACTGGGTGTGTAAGCGCACTAGACTTGGGCACCAGCTTTTGTTATTTAAGTAATGTGAGAGCGGTGGGGGGTAAGAATTCCTCGGAACGCTTTGTGTGGCAACATCGTGAGTGAACTCGTGTGGATTGACCCTGTTCGGTGTTTCTGGCGAAGTTACGAACACGTTTTTTTCCAGGCTTTATTTATGATTTGTTTCCTGAAGGATATTAGATCGGGTGAGAGTCATGAGGTAAATTCACTGCAGCCTCATTCGAAAGGAGTTTGGGTCAGAGAATTGGTGCTGCAGTGTTATAGCCCTACCTCCAATCCCACACTCCCTTCTGCAATGGGAGCGTGGGAAATCGGTGAATTTATCCTTATCTACAATAATTAAATGACCTCGTGTCACCAATCCAAATTTGTGGCATGTTAAAAGGGCCCAAACCTTTCACACAAGTTATACACCGACATCCTCAGAGTTTTGGACCAATCTGCCCTGCATCTAAGCAGTGGTACCACTAACTCACAACTCCTCAATATTGCCTTTGGTTGTGAAGACGATAAATGTTCTATTCTCACAAGTGTACTTTGTCAACTTAATGCACATCAAACTGACAAAAGGGAAAAACAAATCTTGTCAAACATTTTCCGTACTGTAGTACTTTTAGTGATACAGGTGAGCAAGAAGTAGGTAAGGGTGTTGTTTGTCTGCTCCTGCTAAAGTTTAATTGATAATTTAATAAAATAACGAAAAATGCCGATGATTTAATGGTTCCGAGGTGATTGATTTTATTTAGTCTGTACTGCCATCTGGTGTTCAACCTGGAGTAATGCAGGTATTATGATAACCTCAGTTTTGTTTCCTCGTGTTGCACACACTGCATTGAAAGGAAGTATATTTCACATGTACAGTGGATTCCATTTAACATCAGTTTCCACTATCGCTTTTCATTTGTTGAAATAATGCAGACTTACAAGGCATCTGTAGTTTGGAGGATGGGATTACAGAGCCAGGGATAGGGAGTCCCTGTTTTGGGAGTTCCTGTTTCCCTGGCTCATTTGGAACCCAGCGTCGGATTGGAAGCTGGTATGCCAAATGAGATATGGTGTAAAAAGAAAGAAAGAACCTGCATTTTATGGCGCCTTTCACGACCTCAGGACGTCCCAAAGCGTTTTACGGTCAATGAAGTACTTTTTAAGGGTAGTCATTGTTGTAATGAAGAAAACGCAATAGCCAATTTGCGCACAGCAAGGTCCCACAATCAGTAATGTGATAATGACCCAGATAATCTGTTTTTAGTGATGTTGGTTGAGGGATTAAAAATTGGCCAGGGCACCAGGGAGAACTCCCCTGCTCTTCTTCGAATTAGTGCCATGGGATCTTTCATGTCAACCTGAGAAGGCAGACGGGGGCTCGGTTTGACGTCTCATCCGAAAGACGACACCTCCGACAGCCACTCCCTCAGTACCGCACTGGGGGTGTCAGCCTGTATTATATGCTCGGGTCTCTGGAGCGGGACTTGAACCTACAAACCTCTGACGCAGAGGACAGAGTGCTACCCACTGAGCCACGCCTGACACCAGATAGGTGGTAGTGGATCCTTGAAAAACGCCCCAATTTTTTTTTTTGAGGTAATCGCTATCTGACCCCTTCTCACAGGTGTTGACGGAAGTCCACCTGCGGTCAGGGCAACCCCATCCCCGAAAGGCAAACCGGGTGCCAACTTCTCAGGTTGCACGGGGCAGGTGGGTGGCAAAGATGCACCCGTAGTGGAGCTTGCAGCCACCTGCCCCACGAAGGTGGGGCTTTTTTAGATTCCGCAGTTTCACAACAAGCAGTACATTCTCCTGTGAAACATTGGGGGTGCTCCTCTCCCATCATTCAGGTTCCTAATCAATAGTATTGGATTTTAATTAAAGTGCTACATACGTATAAGCAGTGAATTTTGCGAGGTTTCATTCCCGCCGCAGCGCCCAGCTGAGGGCAGGTCAGAAAATCAGGGCTACCATCTGCACCGCCACTAGCGAGGCTCTGCGCTGGGAGTGGAGTCTTAACAATTTACCCCCATCACTGTTTGTTTCCAGTCATATCAGCCAGACAGGAATATTCCCAGCTCATCTTCTAAATGGGTGATGTTTGCAAAATCCCCACTCCCGGTTTTATTGCACAGTGAGTCGTTTTGAATTCACCTTCGAGGAAAATGGAACTATGAAACTGTGCACTTTCTGGCAGTTTTCGTATCAAACACTCTGAAAGTGACTGTCACTGTGATTCACCGGACTGCAACTGGGACACACTGTATAATTCAAAATAAAATGAAACAACAATTCAATCGCATGCTGATTGCATCAGTTCAACATTATGATAAACGACTGCTGCTAAGTAAATTTAGATTTTTTTGCAGTGCCTGAGAAATGTGACGTGCAATACATTAAAACACAATAAGGGTTACTGTTTGGTTGATACAATGACATGAACCAAGAGTTGGCTGTCACAGCACAAACTAGGAAGTGGATGCATGTCCTAGTGGGATCACAAAAGGATTTGGGGAGCAATGATATCGATAATGACAGCAGCACCATTGTGTTATGTTTTCTTTAATATTTTAAGTACATGAAACCGACTATATGAATTGGTCTTTTCATAAGACGTTTTCAGCTAACATTGCCAATTTCGGGGAAGTTCGGTCAGTTCCTATATTGTGTGACAGACGAGCCTAGATTTCCAAATCGGCATTACATGGACACCATCCGTAAACCATTTATTTTAATGCCAACATTAAAAATAACGGTGTTTGGAAATTGTAAGCCTCAGTATGCGCGACCCTTGGTTCTGTTTTCTGCCCTCAGTCACCCGGGCACAGACTCGAGCTCTGGTGGAATTGCTACAGGATATACCTGCCCTCCAGCTTTGGTCACTTGCTTTCAGTTCATGGCACAGTCATTCTGTATTGGTCATTGCAGCACATTGATCCATTGCTTCTTTGGGAACTACTTCACCATAACAGTGTAGGGTTTGGATAAGTATGACAATGGAAGCCCTTCGTTAGAACTTGGTTGGAGAAGGCATCACATGTTTCAACAGAATGTCCTCATTATGCTGCCAATTAGAAAGAAAGAAAGAAAGACTTACATTTATGTAGCGCCTTTCACAACCTCAGGATTTCCCAAAGCGCTTTACAACCAGCGAAGTCTGGAGTGGGGCTTGAACCCATGACCTTCTGACTCAGAGGCGAGAGAGCTACCAACTGAGCCACAGCTGACACTGACAATTAAATAAAGGTCCCCCCAAAATCTGAAGCTCAGAAGTTGAGGAACTTGTACCCTTATGTCATGAATGCTAACAGACAATCTAAGATGCAGATTTTGTTAGCATCCATCTCCTTGGAACAGAGACGGTTGCGAGGAGATTTGATAGAGGTGTTCAAAATCATGAAGGGTCCAGACAGAGTAGATAGAGAGGAACTGTTCCCATTGGTGGAAGGGTCAAGAACTAGAGGACATAGATTTAAGGTGATTGGCAAAAGAACCAGAGGTGACATGACGAAAAACTTTTTTACAAGCGAGTGGTTAGGATCTGGAATGCACTGCCTGAGGGAATAGTGAAGGCAGGTTCAATCATGGCCTTCAATAGGGAACTGGATAAGTACTTGAAAGGAAAAAGTGCAGGGCTATGAGGTAAGATAGGAGGGGGAGTTCCGTTCTTGATTAGGGAGAACATCACGGCAGTAGTGAGAGGGGATATATCCGAGGGTTCGCCCACTGAGTCTATATGGGTAGAACTGAAAAATAAGAAGGGAGAGATCACTTTGATAGGTTTGTACTACAGACCCCCAAATAGTCAACGGGAAATTGAGGAGCAAATATGTAAGGAGATTAAAAGACAGCTGCAAGAAAAATAGGGTGGTAATAGTAGGGGACTTTAACTTTCCCAACATTGACTGGGACAGCCATAGCATTAGGAGCTTGGATGGAGGGAAATTTGTTGAGTGTATTCAGGAGGAATTTCTCATTCAGTATGTGGATGGCCCGACTAGAGAGGGGGCAAAACTTGACCTCCTCTTGGGAAATAAGGAAGGGCAGGTGACAGAAGTGTTAGTGAGGGATCACTTTGGGACCAGTGATCATAATTCCATTAGTTTTAAGATAGCTATGGAGAAGGATAGGTCTGGCCCAAAAGTTAAAATTCTAAATTGGGGAAAGGCCAATTTTGATGGTATTAGACAGGAACTTTCAGAAGTTGATTGGGAGAGTCTGTTGGCAGGCAAAGGGACGTCTGGTAAGTGGGAGGCTTTCAAAAGTGTGTTAACCAGGGTTCAGGGTAAGCACATTCCTTATAAAGTGAAGGGCAAGGCTGGTAGAAGTAGGGAACCTTGGATGACTCGGGAGATTGAGGCCCTAGTCAAAAAGAAGAAGGAGGCATATGACATGCATAGGCAGCTGGGATCAAGTGGATCCCTTGAAGAGTATAGAGATTGCCAGAGAAGAGTTAAGAGAGAAATCAGGAGGGCAAAAAGGGGACATGAGATTGCTTTGGCAGATAAGGCAAAGGAGAATCCAAAGAGCTTCTACAAATACATAAAGGGCAAAAGAGTAACTAGGGAGAGAGTAGGGCCTCTTAAGGATCAACAAGGTCATCTATGTGCAGAACCACAAGAGATGGGTGAGATCCTAAATGAATATTTCACATCGGTATTTACGGTTGAGAAAGGCATGGATGTTAGGGAACTTGGGGAAATAAATAGTGATGTCTTGAGGAGTGTACATATTACAGAGAGGGAGGTGCTGGAAGTCTTAACGCGCATCAAAGTAGATAAATCTCCGGGACCTGATGAAATGTATCCCAGGACGTTATGGGAGGTTAGGGAGGAAATTGCGGGTCCCCTAGCAGAGATATTTGAATCATCGACAGCTACAGGTGAGGTGCCTGAAGATTGGAGGGTAGCCTTTGTTTAAGAAGGGCAGCAGGGAAAAGCCTGGGAACTACAGACCGGTGAGTCTGACATCTGTAGTGGGTAAGTTGTTAGAGGGTATTCTGAGAGACAGGATCTACAGGCATTTGGAGAGGCAGGGACTGATTAGGAATAGTCAGCATGGTTTTGTGAGTGGAAAATCATGTCTCACGAATTTGATTGAGTTTTTTGAAGGGGTAACCAAGAAGATAGATGAGGGTTGTGCAGTAGACGTGGTCTACATGGACTTTAGCAAAGCCTTTGACAAGGTACCGCATGGTAGGTTGTTACATAAGGTTAAATCTCACGGGATCCAAGGTGAGGTAGCCAATTGGATACAAAATTGGATTGACGACAGAAGACAGAGGGTGGTTGTAGAGGGTTGTTTTTCAAACTGGAGGCCTATGACCAGCGGTGTGCCTCAGGGATCGGTGCTGGGTCTGCTGTTATTTGTTATTTATATTAATGATGGATGAGAATTTAGGAGGCATGGTTAGTAAGTTTGCAGATGACATCAAGGTTGGTGGCATTGTGGACAGTGAAGAAGGTTATCTAGGATTGCAACGGGATCTTGATAAATTGGGCCAGTGGGCCGATGAATGGCAGATGGAGTTTAATTTAGATAAATGTGAGGTGATGCATTTTGGTAGATCGAATCGGGCCAGGACCTACTCCGTTAATGGTAGGGCGTTGGGGAGAGTTATAGAACAAAGAGATCTAGGAGTACAGGTTCATAGCTCCTTGAAAGTGGAGTCACAGGTGGATAGGGTGGTGAAGAAGGCATTCAGTATGCTTGGTTTCATTGGTCAGAACATTGAATACAGGAGTTGGGTTGTCTTGTTGAAGTTGTACAAGACATTAGTAAGGCCACACTTGGAATACTGTGTACAGTTCTGGTCACCCTATTATAGAAAGGATATTATTAAACTAGAAAGAGTGCAGAAAAGATTTACTAGGATGCTACCGGGACTTGATGGTTTGACTTATAGGGAGAGGTTGGATAGACTGAGACTTTTTTCCCTGGAGAGTAGGAGGTTTAGGGGTGATCTTATAGAAGCCTATAAAATAATGAGGGGCATAGATAAGGTCGATAGTCAAAATCTTTTCCCAAAGGTAGAGGAGTCTATAACGAGGGGGCATAGATTTAAGGTGAGAGGTGAGAGATACAAAAGGGTCCAGAGGGGCAATTTTTTCACTCAAAGGGTGGTGAGTGTCTGGAACGAGCTGCCAGAGGCAGTAGTAGAGGCGGGCACAATTTTGCCTTTTAAAAAGCATTTGGACAGTTACATGGGTAAGATGGGTATAGAGGGATATGGGCCAAGTGCAGGCAATTGGGGCTAGCTTAGTGGTATAAACTGGGCGACATGGACATGTTGGGCCGAAGGGCCTGTTTCCATGTTGTAAACTTCTATGATTCTATGATAGGGTGGGGAATGGAACTAGCTGGACTGCTCTTGCATAGAGCTGGCGTGGACTCGATGGGCCGAATGGCCTCCTTCCGTGCTGTAACCTTTCTATGGTTCTATGATGTAAGGAACGTATGCCAAACGAATGACGTGCAGCCACTGTTTGGGAGTGGCAAAATACCAAAACGGCCTGTGACCGTCCCTAAAGACCTGCTCATTCCAATCACCCACAAGTCGGGTTACTGACCCTCCCAGATTGTCGGCGAGTCCCCGGGATGGAAGATTAACTTCCCGGGCACTGCACTGCAGCTCGGCTTCGGCAACTCCGCAGTGGTGTGCAGTATTGAGGTGCAGCGATCTGCTAAAAAGCTGGTAACATTGATCACTCTGCTTCTGTTAGTCACTGCCATTAGCATCTACCTGTTTTAACAAGGAGGGAGAACACTAAAAAATTAAAAGATTAGATTTGTGAAAATGTCTTTTTCACACTTTAGATCGTTAGGGGGTGATTTTCAACCCTAAGAAGTGGTGGGTTGGGGATGGGTGGGAGTTGAAAATAGCAAGTTGGTTTTATTTCTGGGTTTAACGTCAGTGCGTAAACGTACAGGCATCCCACTGGGAATGCGAAGTCTGAAAATTTTGCGGTCGCGACCCAAAAAACAGCTATTTTCAACTCCCCCCCCCACCCCCCCCCCCAACCCACCCGTTCTTGGGGTTTAAAATCATCCCCTTAATCTGACCTGGGATCCATACACACCTTTTTGAATACAATTATTCATAAGATGAGGAAACAAAAATTGGATAATGGAAGCCCAGCAGAATTCCGGCAAGTGTTAAGTCAAAAATGAACAGCAAAGAGCCTGCAAATATTGAAACCCAAAACATGTTAAATGAAAGAGGAAATGTACAAGATTTGGTCGACAAGAGTTGAAGCAAAGAGTTGGAAGTATCTTGTAGGGGAGAGCTAGGAAGATTTTATTTTGGTTTAAAATGACTAGTGAGGCATGTGTGTGTCAGGTGCATAATTTTCAAAAGGCCAAATAGCAGGGAATGAGGGAAGAGCTAAAATAGATTGACTGGGGGAATAATTTATTAACTCCTCAGTACAGGACAAATGGAGTAGCTTCATAGACTCATGTAAGAACACTCAGGTCAAATAGTTCATTAAATTAGCATGGGTAGAGTCAAAAAAAGGACCCTAAATGAATCAACGAGACAACCAATTGTAAAATAAGATAGAAAAAGGGGCTTCAGAAAAGTTTGGTTGGGAAGAATATAGGAAACTTTAGAAACATGTCAAAAGGGTTATCAGATGAGCATGGGGGGAACAGGGTAAAGAGTATAGCTGCACACAAGAGCAAGGATTCCTTCCAGTACCATTAAGCAAGAGCACAGTCGGAGAAGGAGTGAATCTAAAAGAGAATGCCAACGGGGATGAATTGGAGGATGACGAGAAAATATTTAATATAAATGTAATGAATATTTTTTTGAAGCATTTACAGTGTCACGTGATCAAATGTCACAGGATCAAACCCCCAAGAATACATCCCACCAGAGTTGTGAACCCTACCCCCCAAGATCACTCAAGTGACTCCCATAAATGAGCACAAACACAGCAAGAGAAGAAAAGAGCACCTCAAACCCCACAATGTCAGCTGACACAGACTAGGATGCCCTGTCTGCTTCACCCCATCCTTTTCCCTACAAAACTACAGCCAATGCCTTTGAGCGGCCCTTGGCCAACTGTGCTGTTACACAACCGCTCGACAACATTACACATCATTAAATTCTCAGTCACGGTAGTTACTCTGGCTCATTCAAGTCAGCCCAGAACTGTGATGGCTCCATAGGAAGGGGTTGCAGTTCCTCTTTTAATGAAAACAGGACAAAAGCTGTCCTCATCAGTGATTAACAGCCCTGCTAACAAAATTGCATTCCCAGAAACTGCACATTTCAAGGCTGAGTGTTCCTGCAATTTTGTTAACGGGTCGTTAAGCACAGAGTTTTTGTTAAAAGAGGAACTTCACCTTGTGTCTGTTCTACTGCTGGGTGACCTAATTCACAGTGGATTTCTTCAGATCCTGTCTAGATAAACTGGTAATAGTCCAACAGTTTTATTTGAAAATCACAAGCTTTCGGAGCTTACTTGCTTCGTCAGGTGATTGAGTGAAGGGTTCTAAAATCGCATAGCATATATTAGGCTGGGAGACGGTCACAGCAATCAAAGGTGTCGTTGGTGTTCAGACAGGTTAGCCACGGAAAACTTCCAAGCGTTCTCCAAGGCGGCCTTCGAGACACACGACAACGCAAAATCATCGAGCAGAAATTGATAGCCAAGTTCCGCACCCATGAGGACGGCCTCAACCGGGATCTTGGGTTTATGTCACGCTACACGTAACCCCAACAGCAAGGGGAAAAAAAAGTTATTTGTTTTTAATACAACTGGACATTCTCTCTCTCTCTCTCTGCCTTTCGGGTCTCTTTCTCTCTTTGTCTGTGTAATCTGACCCATTGTGTATTCAGTATACTGGGATGTAATGTTTTCCGTGGCTAACCTGTCTGAACACCAATGACATCTTTGATTGCTGTGATCGTGTCCCAGCCTAATATATGCTATGCGATTTTAGAACCCTTCACTCAATCACCTGACGAAGGAGGTAAGCTCCGAAAGCTTGTGATTTTCAAATAAAACTGTTGGACTATAACCTGGTGTTGTAAGATTGCTTACATTTGTCCACCCCAGTCCATCACTGGCATCTCCACATCATAGATAAACTAGAACTGAGATATGAGTGTGAAGTGCTTTCACATTAGAGCAACATTGCAGTTATAGTATCAGTACAGCCTGAATGTAGAGTCAGGTTCCGACCTGACACTGGGGTGAAATGGAGTGAGCCTCATTCCAGTCACCCGATTTACGCTGCACAAGTTTTGCATCTGTGTGAGGCCGAAACAGCATTACACCAATGTTAAACTTATTTGGGTAGATTTTCCGGTACCTCGCACATCGCAAGCGTGCATCAGAAAATCGATTTTCTGACATGTGCTCATGGCATGCAAGATATTAACTGTAAGCGAGGACTTGGAAAATCTACCCTGTAGTGTAAATGCATCCTTGGACTCTCCCAGCCGAGCATTTCTTTTTTTATTATTCGTTCATGGGATGTGGGCGTTGCTGGCATTTATTGCCCATCCCTAATTGCCCTTGAGAAGGTGGTGGTGAGCCGCCTTCTTGAACCGCTGCAGTCCGTGTGTTGAAGGTTCTCCCGCATCTGCATCAATAAGATAATTTCCTTTGATTTCAGTGAAACAGTAACGCAGCATCTCGTGGTGTCCTGGCCAATGTTTATTCCCCAACCAATATCACGAAAGAAAACAGATTATCTGATTCATTTATCTCATCGCTGTTTATAGGACCTTGCTATGCACAAATTGTCTGTCATGCTTTTTTAAAAATTCTACATTACTACAGTAACTACACTTCAAAAGTAGTTGATTAGCCAAAAAGCACTTTGCCAATTCCTATGGTCGTGAAAGGTGCTATATAAATGCAAATTCTCTCTTTCTTCAACCTGAATTAAGCAGTTTATGATGAGTAAGCCTGGGATACAGCACTGGACTTGAATGTCCAGAATCTCAAAGCAGTGGTATGTCATGAGCTGTCCTGCACAGCTCCTTCCACCTCACTAAAAGTACACACTAGGGCACTCCTTTATAATTTTATAATTCATATAACTTTATAACTCATCCAGGTGAGTGGGGAGCCTTGTTGCAGAGGCATTGAGGGGTCAGGAAGTGAGCCACTTATCACAGAAAAGCCAACCTCTGCCCTGCTCTTGTAGTCATGGTGTTGACATGGCTGTTCCAGTTAAGCTTCTGGTCAATGGCCCACCCCTAAGTTGTTGATGGTGGAGGACATGGCAATAGTGGTGGCATTGCAGGTCAGAGAAGATGGTTGAACTTTGTACCCAAAGTTTGACCCCAAAATACCAGTAAAAATCCACAAATGCCATGTAAAGCAAAGAGAATTTAACATATTAATTCAGTGGCCCAAAAAAATCAGGGACTCCTTAAGTCTTGACTCTTGCCCAACTGCAGGTGAACTTTCTGGACTTGAGCAAGTAAAGTATGTTCCTACAGGGAGAGAGTGCATACACTCAGGCCCAGATAAACGGGCACTTTAGGCTGGATTTTAATTGTGAAAAACGGGTGGGTTAGGGGCAGGAGAGCATTAAAAAGGAAGCAGGAGTGCTCCCCCCAGGACCAACAAGCCTACCTGCAGTGACCCCACCCCCCCCCCCCCCCCCGCAACGATCGTGTCCCCCCCACAACGATCGCGGACCCCTGCGATGAGCCCCGATCCTGACTGACTCCCCCGGTGACTGACCTGTGCTGACTGATCTCCCCCCCCAACTCCCCCCCCCACCCCCCCCGATGACTGACTCCCCCAGTGCCCACGTGCCTGCCCGTGATCCCCGTGCCCACCCATGCCTCTCCCATCCATACAATCTAAGTCTTACCTGAGCACTTACCTTTTCACGTCCACTTCCTTGCTCTGCTCCCGTCTGACTGAGACCAGCCTGTCAATCAGGCCGGCCTCTCGGACGGCAAACCCACAAAAAAAAAGATGTCCTTACGTCAAAATCATAAGGATGTCCAGGAAACCCGTACTTCCGGGTTTCCCGTCTGTAATTCACTGCCCCCCCCCCGCCCCCTTCCCAGCTCTGAGTCAAAATCCTGGCCTTTGTGAATTTCTTAGTAGCTCGATATGGAGAATCTTAAGCATGATTTGATTTGCCCACATGTCGGACACCTGACTGACCAAAAAAAAATCCTCGTCCACATTGTTTAATTCCACTCGGCATCAAATGAACGAAAAAGATTTACTAGAATGATACCAGAATTGAGAGATTATACCTATTGGGAAAGATTGAACAGGCTGGGGCTCTTTTCTCTAGAAAAGAGATGATTGAGGGGCGACCTGATAGAGGTATTTAAGATTATGAAAGAGTTTGATCGGGTAGATGTGGAGAAGATGTTTCCACTTGCGGGGGAGACCAGAACTAGGGGCCACAAATATAAGACAGTCACTAATAAATCCAATAGGGAATTCAGGAGAAACTTCTTTACTCAGAGAGTGGTTAGAATGTGGAACTTGCTACAGGGTGTAGTTGAGGCGACTAGCATAGATGCATTTAAGGAGAAGCTAGACAAGTACATGAGGGAGAAAGGAATAGGATATGTTGATGGGGTTAGATGAAAGGAGGTAGGAGGAGGCTCGTGTGGATCTTAAACACTGGCATGGACCTGTTGGGCCGAATGGCCTGTTTCTTTGCTGTACATTCCATATAATTCTCTGAACCATAAGAAACATGTGTAAAAGTGCTTAAAAACAAAAAGTAATCAGTAGGTGGGAAGTTTGTTTTCTGTAACATTTTACTTTTCAGATTAAACCACATAAGCAGGGAAAAGAACACATAACGACAGCAATCTGCCTTTATGGAGCACCATTAGCAAGTGCCAAGGCACATCGCAAATAAACGCAATGATGCAGACGTCAAACCAGGAAAGGAGAGATTAGGAAGGGGGGCTGAAAACTTGGTCGGAGAGATGGGTTTTTCAAAATGTTTTTAATGGTGGAGAAGCGGAGAGGTTTAGGGTGGGAGCTGGACCAAGGCGGCTGAAAGTTCTGCTTTCATTGGTGAGGCAAAGGATGGGGGGAGCTGCGTTTGGGAGGGGATATAGGGCTGGAGGAGATTGCAGAAATAGGATGGGTAGACGCCATGGAGAGATTTATAGATCAGGACGAGGATTTTAAATTTCACGAGTTGATGAATGGCAGGGCAAATGGCGAGGACAGGGAGAAATAAACAGAAAGCAGATTAAATTTGTCATTACTGTATCATACTTCCAGACAGAGGTGTCTTTTTGTCTTGCCTACAGGTTCTCGAACTAAAAGGGAGAAAGAAAACTTGACAGAAACAGCGGCCGTGGCTTCTGTTCAATAAATCGCAGTGTAAATCCTTGCTGTTTTGCAAGTTACATTAAAGGATATAGCGTAGAAATGTTATAACTTGAAACAGGATAGGACCCCACTCCTGTCGCAGTGATATAGTGCAGGATGATCTGTCATCATTGGTTTCCCAATTGTTGGCCAGGGGCTGCAGAAACTATTGAGTTTATTCCGAGCTGCTGACACACAGGCAAAAGCAACTTTTGAACTGAAGTAACCTGAATTCAGTCGCTGGCCTGAGCTGGCTGGAACTGGTTTGAATTAGCTAAGTTTCGTGACAGACAAAGGAGGTGTGATAAGACACAAGTCCTTATTTAGAAAAGGAGTAATGAGGTAATGCTACCTAAGTCCTTGGGACAGAGCCAATGAGGAGAAGACACGGACTAGGCGAGCAAGCCTAAACCAACGGGAAAGAGACAGCACAGCTTGAAGAGATAAGATTCGGAATAAGAATGAAGAATCTCTGGCGTGGAGCCAGCGAAGACTCCGAAGACCAACCATCGCGGAAGTGGAAGAACCTACGTCAGGGACGTAGAGACGATGTCGAAAGAGAGGGAGAACGTAACGCCTGGCCAGCGTCAGCTCTCCTTTTCGGGTATTAGCCTTTATATTCTGTGACCACTCAGGGAGTGTCAGAGAAACCTAGTGGGTGTGCGTTTAGATCCTAGTTTGGGTATAAAACTGTATAACCTGATGCAAACTGCATGTCTATATCTAACCAGACGTATAAGCTATATGTATATGATCTAACAACGTGAATAAAGTGAATTGAGAGTTAAGAGAGAATTGCCTCTTCTCTTTGTACTAAGCCAATAACCGTAACCGGTGACCTCCGGTCAACATATAATCAAACTGAATTTTTCTATGAGGAACAGTTTCCTTCTTTGTACAAATACATCTTGTTTACAGAAAGCATTGCTGTTGATGTATGTTATACCTGGCTGTTTAACACTTAATTACTATTAACATTGTGCAAAATGATCTGTTAACTATATGCTTCTCCATAATGTTGAACCATTGTTAAAATTGGGATTTTTCTATTTTTATGTACATCCATTTATATATATAGATAATTAATCCTAATTATTTTAATTACAAACCTGAAAAACAGCTTTATTAAAGATTTTTTTTTAAATGAACTAAATTAACTCTCCATCCCCAGCTTCCACCTGTAGCACTGTAGAAATTCACTTTCAGATTTATTATTCCTTCACTCTATGCTGTACCAAGTACTAAATCAGCATGATTCATCATTGCTTCTCACCCCAGGCACTAGTTAATCTTATTTTCTGGATGGATGGTGTACGCTCTGGTGGATAGGTAGGCAATTTGGGATTTTCGAATCCGACTTAGATAGTTTCAGCAAGTATTGTTTCAGTTGCAATTGATAGAAGAGAAGCTGGGAACTTATTGGAACTGTATTCAGGGTTAGTGCCTACAGCTAATAATTAATTCTTATAGATGTAGTGGATAGTACCAATTATTAGTTGATGAGCTATAAAGAGCTAAGTGACTGAAGAGGCCACAAGGTACACACAGTGACATTGTTTGTAATACTGTTTATAATGAACTCTTGAGAAGATGTGTATGCCCCTCTCACCTTTCGCTTTTGCCTGCTTGATGGGCACTTCTCAGTTAGTATAACTTCAGACAGTTTGTTCTGTGTCCCGAGGACCATGTTTTTCAACCCCTCATAAACGTTAACAGTAATGTGGTATGTTGTATGTTAGTTCTTGTTTCAGTGCACTGCGTTTTGCTTCTTTGATAAACTTGGACATTCAATCTATCAAACAATATGTTTCTTTATTTCAGTTTTTTTTGATCTGCGGTTTGTAATATCTCTGATAATTGCGTGAGCTGCTTCAGATTAGACACGCAAGGGCAGCCAGTCTGACCAACGCCAAGTCTTTTATTATTGCCTGTGCCTCTCCACCCATGCCTACCCCGGGACATCTCCAGGTCAAACTGGTACTTCCTTGATTATAAGCTGCTGTTTCTTTCTCTCCACCAGATAGCAATAATCTCCATGTATGTTTTATGTATCCGTATTTTACGTTTGTCATTGAGCCGTTGTCACAAAGATGGACAATTCAGTTATCACCATTTCAGAGTAAAAGGTACCTTCGATCCTGAGTGCTTTGGAAAGAGGTTTTTTAAATATCGGCACACAAGTGCCAAACGATTCATATGAAAAGCCTTTGCTATTTTATCTAGGTATTATCCTGCTTATTTTAAATGGATTGTGCCTCTGTTAAAATAGCAGACAAAAGAGTTTCGAACAAAGACGTTAAGCATTCTCACATTATTTGAAGAGCCATATCATGAGGCAGAGAGTTCTGTAACTGAGGTTCTACAGGACTTTGCAGAAATAACTACTGAATCTCGCTATGAACCAAGTTATTGGTGGTTTACTATTCATCAACCTCTATTTCCATCTCCAATAACCTTGTGTATAATATTGTGAGACATCGCATAACAATTTGTACCCTACAGTTTGTTCAGTTCTTGTGGAAAAACTAAAATAAAAAGTTATGCTTTTAAAAAAATATACCTATATGCAAAAACTTAACCATTTATCATTATCTGCATAACAGCCTCATCCAACCCTGAGGAGCATGATGTAACCCAACAATCCAATGTGGATGGAGCAGATAAACATGTGGAAAAAATAGGGAAGGAGTTGGCTGAGCAGAAAGCAATTGGCAGAAAATCAATAGGTCAGAACATTTGCAATTGTTTTCAATGTATTGTATTGCTCTTGGACAGACTGGTTCATCTTGTACCTGCTGAGAAAAAGTATCACTAGACTCATTACAATGGAATGATGTTCAGGGCAAAAAGTTGCCTACTGACAGATTTACATATTACAAGGATGGTTATAACTGTACTTCAGTAGAGGACAGTAGGAACATAGTATCATAGGAACAGGAGTAGGCCATTCAGCCCCTTGAGCCTGTTCCGCCATTCAATTAGATCATGGCTGATCTGTATCTTAACTCTATCTACCCGCCTTGGTTCTGTAACCCTTAAAACCCTTGCCTAACAAAAATCTATCAATCTCAGTTTTGAAATTTTCGATTGACCCCCAGTCTCCACAACTTTCTGAGGCGGTGGGGGGGGGGGGGTGGGGGGGGGTGGGGGGTAGAGAGTTCCAGATTTCAAGCCTATCAAGTAACTTCATCCAATGCCTTGTCCTGCACTTTCATACTCAGTTCTTCAAATATCACCTATTGCCAGAATGGAGATGATTGGGTAATTCCCCCGTCACTCACGCCTGGAGACCGCACTGCTATAAGTGACTAGGATTGATTTCACGCTCGTAATTTGCATTATGTAACTATCCTCCACTCACTGCGTTTTGCTGGAGAAATCACCCTGCTTTTATCAGGAGATGTTGCTGTAGTTTCGGTCATGAGTTCTCGTCGAGACTCTTTTTAAGTAGACTCTGTTTGCTGTTTGCTGAGTAAATAGACGTTGTTTGTTGTAAAATAGATTGCTATCAGTCCCGCCCACCTCGAACTCATTGGCTGACTCAGTGGTATCAATAGACACTAGGCAGCAGTGAGCTGCTCCAGGCTGTGCATTTCACTCTGCCCCCCTCAGAGAGATCTCTGTGTATTTATATGGGTGTGCATCTGTTTTCTTTTTACATGTTCATAGAATCATTACAGCACAGAAGAAGGCCATTCGGCCCATCGAGTCTGTGCTGGCTCTTTGTAAGAGCGATCCAGTTAGTCCCATTCCCCTGCTCTTTCCCCATAGCCCTGCAAATTTTTTTCCCTTCAAATATTTATCCAATTCCTTTTTGAAAGCCATGATTGAATCTGCTTCCACCACCCTTTCAGGCAACGCATTCCAGATCATAACTACTCGCTGCGTTAAAAAAAAGTTTTACCTCATGTCGCCTTTGGTTCTTTTGCCAATTGCCTTAAATCTGTGCCCTCTGGTTCACGGGCCTTCCGCCAATGGGAACAGTTTCTCCTTATTTACTTTATCTAAACCCATCATGATTTTGTTGGGACAGCACCAGTGGGTGTTTCCATTTTCTCATTGCATTAAAAAGTTTCTAAAGTGCCCAAAGGACCCATTTGGCTTCAGTTCGTTTGGGAGTCCGAGGGCTGAACCTAACTCCAGAATGTTTGTGGGACAACATTCATCGGAGAAAGAAGGGTTGCAACAGGCACCTTAAAAGTAATGTTTCTGCAAGGATTTGGAAATCTCAAAAAAATTCCAAGGTGATTTCAGAATCACGCAGGTGCAGATTTTGACTGAGAATTAACTAGCATTTATAAATGTTACATTTCCCTTGTGCGTTTGTAAGTACATATCCATCCATTGTTTGGATGTGTGAGCCAATGCTGTATGTTTTCCAACACTATTAACTATGTTTTTAAGCAACCTAGTGCTCTGTTCTAGTGAATAAAGCCTCCCTTTAATGGTCCTGATGGATAACATTCATTTCTGTATATCATAAATGGTTAATAATAAAAGAAACCTGCAGAAAAAAATCATAACAATTTTTTCTAAAAGTCTTTGTCTTGTTGAATTTCTCCACCAATTTTTTCCCCTCCCCCATCCTCTCATCTTGCTTGAGCACAGTTCCAGGGTGACTTGTCACCCTTCACTACCTTGCTTAAGTGGCTTTCACATTAAGTACTGGCAAGCGTGCGAGATGTCTTTGCTGGGCCTGGTCCTGTCCTCACCTGACATCCACACATTAGCAGTTCTGGCAGGGTTTGCTGGATGGCAATGAGGAGCAGGAACTCTTTACTGACATTTCCCCTTCCCAGCCTAGAGGCACTGATGCCACAGTGAGGCCTAGCACCAGATTGAAAATCTGAACGGTATTCAATTCATTAAATACTTATTTTGCAACATTTCTTCACTGTACCTCTGGACATCTGTTAAAAGTAACATCCCTGGTAATTACTGTAAAATGTCTGTAGGAGATGGAGAAGCAGAAAGTGAAGAGGAAGATGATGATGATGAAGATTCCAAGAAATCCTCTATGGATGAGGTAGGCCGAACTACTGCATAAATTATATTACTTTGTGATATCTGCACAGTGCTCTTTTCATAGATAGAGTAAATTCTGTTTAGGGAAGAGATAGTCCAGAAACCGTGATTTGACTTTATTGTCTGAAAGGTTCAATTTGGAGTTGAGTCCAAGGTTGATGGTTAGCACCACTTCCCACCTGGTGACTGCTGAATTTTTTGCTGGAAGCCACAATCTGGACTAATGCACAAGGTTCTCTGGAAGCTACTTTTATACTTGCATTGTCAGCCTTGGTACAATGGGAGCACTCTCACCTCTGAGTCAGTCGGTCAAGAGTTCAAGCCGCACACCAGAGACTTCAGCATATAATCTAGTATGAAACTTCAGTGCACTACTGAGGGAGTGCAGCACAGTTGGAGGTGCCATCTTTTGGATGAGTCGTTAAACTGAGGACCCTGTCAGGTGGATGTAAAAGATCCCATGGCACTATTCGAAGAAGAGCAAGGGAATTATCCTAATGTCCTAGCCAACATTTATCCCTCAACCAAAATCACTTATAAAAATAATTATCTGATCATTTATTTCATTGCTGTTTCTGGGACCTTGCTGGTTGCAAATTGGCTGCTGTGTTTCCTACGTTACAGCAGTGACTACACTTCAAAAGTACTTCATTGGCTCTGAAGCACTTTATGAAAGTTCTTTGTTTCACTGTTTTCGTTCAGATTTGAGGAAACCATGGGGCCATCATCGCTGAGCTTCCTCCCAACACCTACACTACTATCTTTTGCACAAACGTAACACTTCTGACAAGTTGCTATTTAAACATTTTTTTAAATATCCCGTTTTGTACAGTTCTTCCATTGTGTTTGATGTTCAGCTTCAGACCCGCTCAGAAAGGGCAGATGTTGCTTGGTCGTCACGGTGCATATTCTGAAAGCTGTAAAGGAACCTGAGCGCAGCGTGTAAAAGATTATGTAAATATGGTACATCATTTACTCACCAACTGTTGGTCAGCAATTTTCAATCATTAAAATAAATGTTGTATTTCTTGAAACTAATTATTATTCCTTTGATATGTATTATAGTGGGTTGCTTATACAAAACACTTCCAAGAAAATTATGACTTTATTCGACCAAATCTGTACTGGGACCATAATTACATAATCGTAATTTAAAATACATTTGTGGCATATCTGGCATTTCATATTTGAAGTGCAGCAAAATGTGGGATATTTATGTGAACTATCAGATCAGAGTACAAATGAACCATGGGATAAAATAGAAGGGACTCCAGTATTAAAAAGTCAAATATTTGTCTTGTACTGCTTCAATTAAATGTGTAGCTCAATTAAAGGGGCATTATATTCACAAAAAAAGTGTTTGGCAGACTTTTTTTGATTCTAGAAAGAGAAATTACAATTTTTGGCACCTTGACATCCTGTGCAGGTGACAGACTTGGACACAATTTATATAATGCTCAACAAAACTGCTTCACAAAGTCACTGCTCTTCCAATATTGATGTGTTTTATATTCTTTGATTGGAATAACAACAACTTGCTTTTATATCATGCCTTTGACATAGCAAAACATCTCAAAACCCTTCACAGAGGCGTAATCAAACAAAAATGGTTTGCCGAGACACAGAAAGAGATATTAGATGGGCAAAAAGGACGAAGCTGCAAAAGCTTGGTCAAAGAGGTGGCTTTTAAGAAGAGCCATAAGGCCAGGAGAACAATAGTGATAGGGGATTCTATAGTTAGGGGAACATACAGGCGTTTCAGCGGCCGCAGACATGATTCCAGGATGGTATGTTGCCTCCCTGGTGCCAGTGTCAAGGATGTCACTGAGTGGCTGCAGAACATTCTGGAGGGGGGAGGGTGAACAACCAGAGGTCGTGGTCCATATCGGTACCAACGACGTAGGTAGAAAGAGGGATGAGGTCCTGCAGGCAGATTTTAAGGAGTAAGGAAAGAGACTAAGAAGCAGGACCTCTAAGGATTACTCCCAGTGCCTCACGCTAGTGAGTATAGAAAAAGGAGGATAGAGCAGATGAATGCGAGGCTGGAGAGATGTTGCAGGAGGGAGGGCTTTAGATTCCTGGGACATTGGGACCAGTTCTGGGGGAGGTGGGACCTGTACAGGCTGGATGGTTTGCACCTCAACGGAGCTGGGACCAATGTCCTCGCAGGGAGGTTCGCTAGTGCTGTGGGGGGGGGGGTTCAAACTAATTTGGCAGGGGGATGGGCACCAGGATGTAGCATTGGAAAGGAGAAACAAGGTGCACAAAGGACTGGAAGAGAAAGATAGCACTAGAGCAAGAAATAATACGGTAGTAGATGGGATCAGACTAGGAGAGAGTACAAAAAAGTCTAAGATAGGTTTGCAGTGCATGTGTGTAAACGCACGAAGCATGGTAAACAAGGTTGGTGAGCTGGAGGTGCAAATAGCCACATGGGAATATGATGTTGTGGCGATAACGGAGACCTGGCTCAAAAATGGGCAGGATAGGATACTAAATATTCCTGGATACAAGGTGTTCAGGAAAGATAGGGAAGGGAAGAAAGGAGGGGGTGTGGCAGTATTGATCAAAAAGAAAAAAAAGCAGGGACTCAATGGGCTGAATGGCCTCCTTCCGTGCAGTAACCTTTCAATGATTCTATAAAAAAAAGGAGATGGAGGTGAACGGACAGAGGGGCTTAGGGAGACAATTCCAGACCATGGGGCCTCGGTGGCTGAAGGCACGGTCGCTAACGGTGCAGCATAGGGGATGGGGCTGATGCACAAGAGGCCAGAATCACCTGAACAGAGAGTTTGAGGATGGGCATTGTGGGGCTGGAGGAGGTTACAGAGAAAGAGAGGGGCAAGACCATGAAGAATATAAACATGAGGATGAGAATTTTTAAATATGAGGCTTTGGGGGTCCGAGAGCCAGCGTAGATCAGCAAGGACGGGATCAAAGAGTGAAAGTATTTTCTTCCGCCATTTTAAATATAATTTTGTCCCCAGTTTTTGTTTTTTTGTGCATTGTACATCATGTCTCAGCTGAGATCCATTGGCAACCTGCTCTTCTGCTCTTGCTACAGTATCAATGACGGCCTTGAGCCAGCCACTAAGATAGGCACAAAAGCCTACTTGCCCTCCTCCCTCACACCTTTACCCTGTGAGGGAATGCCTCACCTCTGCTCTGTGCCTTCTCAATGGAAAAGCCAAATTTACCATGTGGAGGTTACATGGACACGTGTCCCAGCACCGCAATGTGAACTGAAGCAACAACACTCCCGCGTCATCTGACTGAATAGGACAAAATTTGCCGCGGCAGGACGTCTAATGGCGTCTGCAGTTAGTTAGATTTGCCCTTGCACGTTTAGGATTTAAAACTTTTTGCATGGCGAGTCGCTGAAAGTGCGAGCTGATAACATCACAACGAGGGACACCGGGCATCTGGAACCTGAGTGAACAGGGCAAGCAACTGGGTATTTCCTGAAGCAATCAGATTGAAGGAGTTTATGATTCTATGATTGTGAAATTAACAGCGCAATGACTGAAAAGGAAGTGTAAATTAAAGAGGGTGAATTCAATATCAAACCAGGTACAGAAAGAGAAATAAAGAGAGGGAAAGAAAGATTGGATTGAGAGAGATAAAAAAAATTAAATTTAAAATTTCACATTTTTAAAATCTCCAACAATTAAAACCTAAAGGAATAAGACTCCTCACTTTTAATAGTTAATTTTCAGTGCCAGAAAGGTTGTTTGGCAGTAATTAACACTTATCGCGTAGTTAAAGGGTACTTCGACTGAAATGGACAAGACTTAACTTTCTGTGACGAATTTAGTTCGTATCCACCGCGCAAATACAGGAACTTCAGGCCGTTCGATGCATTTCAACGGTGAGGCAGGCAGCGAGATGAGTTTTTGCGAAGCTAACGGGGGAACGGCGCATCTCGGACAGTTACGTTTGGATTTCCGGGATTAACCGCGCATCAGCCCCTCGCCTGAAGTCGCTGTACCATTTACGCATAAATAACGGTGAACGCCATTCGCCTCGCTGTTATTCCGACAGCAAATTATGGCCCGGTACGTTTTTGGATTTAAAGCTACATGTCTTCATTCGCAGGACCGATATCCTCGGACTTGAAAAGCAGTATGTTCTGTAGGACCTGCATATTTATAACATTTTGACTTGTATTGCAGGGGACAGCTGGATGTGAGGCCAGTGCCACAGAAGAAATGTCCAACCTGGTTAATTACATTCAACCTGTGAAGTTCGAGTCCTTTGAGGTGGCGAAGAGTGAGTGGCTGTTTATTTGTCAACTTGCACACTGAAGAATATCACGATTTGCTGCCATCATTTTGAGATTTGACTGGGGCGGGGGGAAGGGGGTTAGAGCTTATTGTCGGGTTGAACCGGGGAATTTGGAGGGGAAGAACAGTGCCAGCTTATAACGGGGAGAGGGGGGAGGAATGCAGATCCAATTGAGGGGGAAGAGAATGTAGAGTACCGGCATGAATCGAGAGATATACCCTGGATTTTCCTCTAAATCACCGTCCAATTTGGATCGGTAAATGGAGTAAAATAGGTTCTTCGAAGCTATGGCTTCAGATCCACTGCTTAAAAAAAACTGTACCTGAATTGTCATCCCAAAAAAGCCCCAGTGCCCTTTAAAGGCCACCAGGAGCCCACTCCGACTCGTGGCTAATCCCGTCAACACTTTTCCGCCAACTTCTGCCACTGTATAAGTGACAGTAGGAGCTTCAGGGAGGTATCCCTGAGGTGGATCCCACATCCAGGAGGCCATTTTGTGTCCTGTTGGTGTTATTTAGCCTGCATATCGATCTCGTAAGTACTTTGGAAGTTTCGTCAGGAATTTTGCTGTTAGTTTCACTTAGTTTTGCTCAAAGTATCGCTTTGCGTTTGGGACATGGGTTTGCCAATAGGATGACTTCAATTTTTATGCTATGCTGAGGAGAATGCAGATATGAATGAGGTTAGATTTGAGGCTGTTAGAGTCAGGAATCACAGAAAGAATCTCTTCTCTCACTCATACCCACTCACCAGGGTCTACACACCAAGAGGTTCTTACTTAGATTTTTCTGGCCATCAGTGCTTCAGAAGCTGTGCCTCCCCCTCCCTCTTAGAGTTTACAGGGGAAATATTGCAACAGCCGACCTGCAGCACACTTCCAGGGGGAGAGCAACAATGTCCGTACTAATCAAGTTGCCACTGCTTTGAATTTCTTTGCATCTGAATCCTTCCAGGCAGCATCAGGTAATCTTTGCTACATCAGTCAGGCAGCTGCTCACCAGCACATCAAGAACGGTGATTGGAGGGGTTACTATGCCTCCATGTACTGGCTCTGGAGGCAGTAGAGTGCCTGTATGAACCTGTGGGGGTGGGAACAATATTTGAAAGGCGGCATACAATTCTAAATGTTTTGCCTGCAGCCCTGACTAGAATGATTCTATGGCTAATAAGATCAGGTTCATATCCTCTATTTGATAATTGGCATTTCTGCTTGAAAACAAAAAATAATTGAAGTAACAGATTATCTGCAGCTACTGGGAGAAAGAAGGTTTAAGATATAAAGAAAAATAATTAATTGCCAAAGTGCAATGTCCATGTTCATTGTCAACTCCAAAATGGAAAATGCATCAAATAAAGGATTAGAAATCAAAGTTTTCTGCGGGGAGAGGGGAATTTACCTCTAGACTCTACTTGAAAATAAATTTAGTGCCTTCAAAGCTTATATTCCCTTTCAGGCTGTCATGTACTTATGTTTTTTTCTTCCAATACAAGTGAAGCAATGTTGAGTATTTCTAGAGCATAGTTTTTAGGTCATGTCTCGCTGCACATTCAGTGTAAGTGTTTGTTTTTAAGCGTCAGGGGCGCTTTTGAGTTGACAGCTTTTGTTAGTGTTCTATTCATAAGAATATCGTTGACAGGACTGTAAAGTTGCCCTTTCCTTTAAGATGTATTTTACAAAAGAGCTTTCTTATTTGTTTTGGTAGGAAATATATAACTGGCTAATTTCCTGTTGCCAGGGCATTCTTTACATACGAGTGCAATATGCAATGTGACTACAAGATAATCAAAATGGTTCTTTCAGACTCTATAGCAATAGTTAGAAGACATATAATAACATAATTGGTTTATTCATCCTGCTCCGTTACGTTAATATCCTTTTTGATTCATTGACTTTTAATCATTTTCTTCCCTATTTTTATCAGACCAGGACTGTTTGGGTCAAGAGTTCTTTGCCTTTGAATCTCAGTACCCTAAGGCCAAAGATTAGCCTAGCATAATTGCAGGCAGTGTACTGTCAAACATATGACTACTGGCATGAGACAGTGAACCACAGCTTTCAAAGATAGAGTTATCCCTTGTTGAGAATTAGATAAGATCATTACTTTTTTTTTGCCTTAAACCACATGATTTGTGAGACAAACAAGGAGTTTCACATTTTCAGGCTGTACTGATATTTTTTTGGCGTCATGGTGGTTTTGAGATGTAAATGTGTGTATTATTCTGGAGTCACACACTGGTGTTAAGTACCACAGATCAAAGGCAATGTACAGGTCAGCAACTTTAGTAGCTAAGTACAAGGAAGATCGCAATTCGCTGGCCACTCGTCCTGAATTCTTTTTTGGGGATTGTTATGGAGATGTGGGCATTTGATTTTAATTGGGATTTTGAATTGATAGTCCGCATTTGTCCCACTTCGAAATTTGTTATTATCTGAATGCTACACACACACACACACACACACACACACAGAGTTTCACTGGATTGCTGGGAAAACTGGAAGTTCAGATCTATTAACGGGTAAGATTGTTAAATTACTGGATCAGTAATCCAGAGGCCAAGTCACATAATCCAGAGAACATGAGTTCAAATCCCACCATGGCAGTTTGTGAATATGAATTCAGTTTTTTTTTTAATTAAATCTGGAAATCAAAAAACTGGTATCAGTAAAAGTGACCATGAAGCTTGTCAGATTGTCATTAAAACCCAACTGGTTCACTAATGTCCTTTAGGGAAGGAAACCTGCTGTCTTGACCCAGTCTGGCCTATATGTGACTCCAGTCCCACGGCAATGTAGTTGACCCTTGACCCTCTGTAGTTGCCTAACTAGCCACTCGGTTATATCGGTTCCAGAAGAAGGCCTACCATCACCTTCTCTGGTCAACTAGGGATGGGCAGTAAATGCCGGCCTTGCCAGCGATGCCCACATCCTGAGAATTGATTTCCAAAAAATGTTTTAAATATCGTGGGATATGGAACAACCAGGCTACCGCAGAAAGCACATATTGGGGCAAATTTTTGTGTGACCGTTTCCATCAGGCAGGAGATTGGCAGAGTGAGCCCTCCTATCGCTCGCTGGAAGAGTTCCGAGGCCCGCCAAACCTTCAGGGTCGAGTCTCATCATCGTTCCGTCGGCGAGCTGCTCGCGCACTTGGAGCAACTCACCGCTCGCAGGGGGTGGAAAATCCCGTGGCTCCACCATGGAGTCCAGCCAGTCCAAGTAGGTTAAGTGGTGGGGCAGGGGGGGGAGGAGGCAATCCCAGGGGAAAGCCGGCGAGGGTTGAGCGTGCCTCAGCCACGACTCAGTTGGTAGCACTCTCGCCTCTGACACAGAAGGCTGGCACTTCAGTGCAGCGCTGAGGGAGTGCTGCACTGTCGGAGGTGCCGTCTTTCGGATGAGACAATGTCCTTACCAGTCAAGTCGCCACTGCTGTTTGTTTCTATTTTTTTCAGTTTGCATTTTGGGATTTTTGGATGTCATTACTGACGAATGGGAATATTTTTCTACTTTAGGCAATCAGCGTCACCTGAAAATGTCCATCTGTTTGACAGTTAGGAGCTAGAATGAGGGAAAGGAGGCAGAGCCATAGAGGAGGGATTTACCCCAACTCCTTTAGGTCAGTCCCTCTCTCAATATCAACAGAATATGCCCGGTGAGATGAGGTGTACCGATCTCCACTTGGGTGGATGTGAGCCCCAACCATGGCTAACCCCCACCACCCCCCCCACAAAGAAAGCTCCCGCCATTTTTTTTTAAATGGCCGATCCGACCCTCTTGTTGAGAAGGTTGGGGTAGAGGGCTGATCAAACTATCCCTCTCCACAAAGGGCAGGCGAACACTGCAGTTTCCAGCCACCATGGACATCACCTGATGTGACATTTGCAACCCCCCCTCTCCCCCCACAATGACTTCCCACTGACCTTGCAAACCTCTCCAGGGTCAGGGCTGGAGGAAGTCGGTGGGTGTAATCCCGACACAACTGTCAAGATCGTGTCCTGAGGAATTTTGGCCCTTTAATTACTTTCCAACGCCGACAGTAAAAAGCAAAGGGTGGCGGCCTCAAACTTTTGGCCGGTTCGGTTCTTACTTGCGAAACGGGATGAGGAGGTAAGGAGGAGCAAGCATGCTTCGGACAGTGTATTGGCAGCTGAGGAAAGTTCTGCGGAGGATTGGCCACGGTGATTGACGAAATGGGGAGAAACTGGAAAATTTGCCCCAGAGACGAAGGTGTTAGAGAGAGGTGACCAAAGGTTCTCTCACCAAGCAAGAAGCTTTTACCTGTAGCCTGTCCAGGAGTGGGAGAGAGGTACGAGGAGAGTCTCGGCGGATTTGGGAGCAGTATTTGAACTTTTGGGCTTTCAAGAGAGTTGTTGGAGGGGAAAAAAAGATATCTGTCACGAAAGAGGCAAGCAGACTTCCAGACTTCTTGCGTTGGATGCAGGAGTTCCATTTGAGGTCAGAGGAGATGCTGAGGCCAAGGTTGTCAGCGGTTGAAGAACAACATGGCGACGCTGTCCTAAGAGGTGGGAGATGTTGGTTAGACTCGTGAGAGGAATGAAGAAACCATGAGGTAGAAATTGATCGTTGGCTGGAGCACAAAACGGCCCACAGCGAATCGGCCGCCCGTTAGACACGTGGCTCGATTTTCTTTCATACAGACTGTAAAACAGGCGGCCCATTCGCCGTTGACCGTTGGTGCACCACTGCCCATTTTGACGTTTTAACCCTATTCCTTTGAGGAACTGAGATATTGAAAATTTTCATTGCCCCCTCAAACGTCGTGGTGCAGATCAAGATGAATGGAGAGCAGTGGGGGCAAAGCAAGTGTGGAGAATGGAATGAACCAAAACTGTTGCCAAACACTGCAGCCTGTTCAATGGCGCAAACTCTTGCAAATCAGCTCGATCCAAACTTGGTGAAGATTTACTGGAGGCAGTTGTCAACTATTGAAGTTGAAATCCGGCAGTTAAAAATCGGGCGGGCGGAGGATGTGGGGGGGGGTGAGGGGTGCAGGGGGGGGTGCACCTCGGCCACCGGATCAATGCCCAAGGCTCGCCTGCTGCAATTTTCAGGTGGGTGTGTGCAGGGGCGAGCGGCAGGCCCACCTGTTTCCGGCATTAAATATGCCAACCGGGGCCCTGCACCAGGAGCAGCTCCGAGGAACTTTTCGTCTCTGAGTCAAATATTAACACCTTATGTGTGCAGGCCAGGTTACGGTCTCCACATTCTGAGGCGCTCAGTTTTCCTACCAAAAAAAAATCAGAGTGACATTTGTGTTTAATGTAATTATATTTGTATCCAGCAGAGGGACCCTGTCAGTCATTTAATAAGCTTCAGGGTCGTGTGGTCAGAATAGTCGAAAGTGGAAAGACGACAGAGACGGTGATTTTGAAACAGAGTGGTTTCTTTACAGTTTTATTCAGAACCCATTTCCACAGACACATTGCTGAGGTGGATTGGGGAAACTATCTGTTTGAATGCACGTGGTCCAAGAGTACGAATCAGCACCTCAGTGATACCTATCCTGCTTGAATTTGCTGCACATATTTGCCTTTCCTAAATTGCGCTACGCTGGTTCGAAGTGGTTAAAGAAGTTTGAAAGGATATTAATCCAATGACAGATCGCTGTACCAAGCCTGAAGAGGATTCTGCTCCCGCTGTCTAGGCCCTAAACTCTGGAATTCTCTCCCCGAACCTCTTCACTTTGCCGACTCTCTCTCTTCCTTTGATAAATGTAAGGAATCTTACACCAGGTTATAGTCCAACAGTTTTATTATCCTCCTTTGATAGGCTGCTTAAAACCTACCTCCATGACCCACCTGTCCTAATGTTTCCTTCTTTGGCTCAGTGTCAATTTTTGTCTGATTTACGTTCCTGTGAAGCACCTTGGGACATTTTACTACGATAAGGCGCCATGTAAATGCAAGTTTTTGTTGTTAGTTGCGTTAGAAGCAACAAGAAACCTTGGGTACTCTAAGCAGCGATGGGTATGACCGTCCCAAAGCAACACTAATCAATCACGTTGTCTGAGAAGACTACTATCTATGAGACAATTGCCTCTCGCCAGGCTCAACCCAACATGGGCGGGGAAAAGGACCATGTTCATGAGGCAATCAGCAGAATAAGGACCGCAGGCACCAATCGCAGATTGTTAAAGACTGCGCTTTAAAGGCGTTACATTGACGCACACGACAGAAAAATGTGATCTGAGTGAAGTGCTGGACTTAGCACGGTCAATTAAGGGCAGAAGATGCAGAAAATACACCGAAGGCCACTGGCAGGAAGTTAAATATTGCGCAGTGGAAACCAAACCAAAAGGACAAGGAATATTGGGCTTGAAATTCGGCCGCCTAGCGCCCGTTGTTTTGGCGCTACGCGACCTCCCGAAGTGCCAAGATGGCGTCTTGGCTGCGCGCGCATGTTTCCAGCGTCACGTGCGCCAGACGCCATCTTGGTATGGTATTAGCGCCTGCGCAGAGACCGAACGCCGGAAGCATGTAAAGTAAGGAGAAAATGGATACAATCAGTGCGCAACGCTGATTTTAAGAGAGAGACACCATTTTGGAACTTAACGCTCAACGCAGTCTTAACCCCGACCATCTGAACGTGCCTTAGAGTGCCTGGAGGATCCCCACCAGCACTATTTAAAGGGACCCATGCAGGATTTACAGGTTAGCTGCTGGATTATTGTTTCTGGCTGCTGATACATTTGTAAGTTTTTGGAGGTCTCCGATATTTGAATACCAGGACGTGGGGACGTAGCCTAACATTTAAAGCCAGGACGTGCAGGAGTGAAGTTAGGAAACGCTGCTACACGCAAAAGATGGTAGAAGTTTGGAACGCTCTTCTGCAAATGACAGCTGATGCTAGCTCAATTGTGAATTCTAAATCTGAGATTGATAGATTTCTGTGAACCAAGGGTATTAAGGGATATGGGGCTAAGGTAGGTATATGGAGTTAGGTCACAGGTCCAGGATCTCATTGAACGGCGGAACAGGCTCGAGGGGCTAAACGCCACTGCTACTCATGCCTCCTGTTATGCACCACCTTCGCCCGCAAGCAAGCGGGATGTGTGTCTGGGTGATGTGCCTGTCATGGTTGAATAGCTGCCAGTGTGTTTGGTCTGTGAGCTGTGGGTGGGCAGCCACAGTGGTAATGTGTAAGGGTGAGAGGAAGCATCTGATTGGAAGATTGAGTACATGGAAAGAGTTTGTTGGTATGTGGGTGATGGGTGTGTAGTGTGTGGAGCAGTGGATGCGGCTAGTGGTGCAGTCGGTAGGAGACGCCACTTGACAGTTGACCTCACTCACCTTGACCACTCATGACAAAGCATTGAACTTCTCCCTGCACTGCATCCATGTTCATTGTGCTGTGCGCCTGGCATTGACTTCATCTCCCGCTGCCTCCCACTGCCTTTTGGGTATATGTCTGGAGGGCCCCTTGCCCTCCCCCCACCCTCCGCCGATATAGGATGTCCCTCCTTCTGTCCACCTCTTGCACCAAGGCCTCTAGTGCATCACCAGAACCTTGGTGCACGGAGTCTCACAGGCCTGGTACCAACTCGGACCGGCAGATTGGTGAGGTCTGGCATGCAGATTGGAGGATGTGGGATTTAGTAGTGTGCAACCTTTATTCAATGTTTTAACATAACTCATCAGTTTGTAAACACAGACCTGCATCTGTGTTTTACATGTGCGATGTCTGATCTCCGTTCTGACTCCATGCAGACAGCAGACTGTTATTTTCAGCAAATAACAGGTACCGGCTACCTTAAGAGATTTTAAGAGACAGTCTCCCTTTAAGAGATTGGGGCTCCCCCTGCTGGTGGAAAGTGCAAATTGCATTGAATCGTCATGTCAACGCTGATCTCCAACGCTGCTTGAAGGTAAGTCCTCAAGCCGGACAAAAGTCTCGTCCTGCCTGCGCAGGAAGCAATAATGGTTAATAATGGATTGTGCTACCCGCGCCCGGTTTTTGAGGTTATCCAATTTAACCCCCATTATTTCTGTGATGGTATATATCCATATAAGGGCAGAGAGACGTTATGGGAAAACGATCCATTTTTCAGACTGCATTTTCTTGTGAACAAAAAGTCTGATAAAGAGCCAGAAAACTAAGATGGAAGAGTAGAAAGAAGACACGGACTCCGTGTCAAGTAAGGATGCATCAATTGTGCTACAGACTGAAAATTTAACGTAATGGTGGATTCAGGTCACCCCAAATGTCGTTGATGTTTGTAGCTTTGAGGGAATTGAGCAGAGGTGCTGATACCATGGGAAAAGTTCAGTGAAGCTGTTTCTGAAACTTTGTGACATTTTTTCGTCAAATCGTAGGAGTGATACGGGCAGAAGGGAGAGTCACAACTGGTGAAATGTACAAAAATGTCAGCCGTGGCTCAGTGGTAGTGCTCTCACCTCTGAGTCAGAAGGTTGGGGGGTTCAATCTTCACTACAGAGACTTGAGCACAGAATCTAGGCTGGAACCTCACTGCAGTACTGAGGGCATTGTCAGAGGTACTGTGTTTTTCAGATGAGACGTTAAACCGAGGCCGCGTCTGCCCTCTCAGGTGGACATAAAAGATCCCATGATACTATTCAAAGAAGATCAGGGGAGTTATTCCAGTGTCCTAACCAAAATATATATCCTTCAACTAACATCAATAAAAAACAAAATATCTGGTCATTTATCTCATTGCTGCCGATCTTGCTATTGGCTGCCAGGTTTCCCTACTTAACAACTGTGACTACACTTCAAAAGTACTTCTTTGTCTGTAAAGCAGCTTGTGACGATCTGAGGCTACGAAAGACGCTATGCTTTCAATAAAGTATAACGCTGGCTCTCTCCTAAACATATGGATAGCAGAACAGTTGCAGTTGTTGAGTATAAGTAGCAGTGCTGATAAAATATTTATGAATTTCCAAACATCTCCAAGGCATTGGTAAACTGAAGGGTTTGCGAGTGAAACTACATATAGAAGAATCTGTGCAGCCTTTACTCAAATCAGTCTCAAATGATACATTGGGTAGAACTTTGGGATCTTATCCGTAGCTAAGACATCCCAGAATGTTATCCGCCAAAGATGACATCCCTGGAGTCATGAATGTATCAGATGCTGTCTTGGTAAGTCCACGCACTGAAGTGGAACGCGACACTTAATTAAGAACTGAAATGACTGAAAGCAACAGGCTCGCATTTACTCATCAAAATTGTAAACTTAGTAAGTAGTAACCTTCCCCTGGTTAGGAATATAGAGAAGATGGTCTGTCAATAGACACAAAGGAGATGGGAGCTATCCAGAAGGTGGTTCCACCACCTGGTGTCACTACTATGAGAAGCTCACTGGGGTGGTCACCTACAATTCGTACTTTATCCTTAAGCCTCCGACGGTCACAGAAACTACCACAGGAACGAAGAGTGAATGAGGTGAACTTCCAGTGGATATCAAACATATCAAAGCCTTGCAGCAGTTGGAATACTTACTTTCTAGTAATGCTGTTGTGTAGAATTTGATTCCCAATAGAGGTTTTTAAAATTATCCAAGGTTTTGAGGATAAACAATGAAACATATCGGCCTGGATTTTCCTGTTTTGGGTGGAGTGTAGGCTAATTAAGTAGATTTAAAGTGAAACAAGAGTATTCAAGTTGATTCATGTGTCCACTATTCTGACAAGGAGCCTATTCAAAAATACACTAAAGCCTTGTTAAAAGACTCGTGGGATAATTGTTGTGTAATGCAGTATGGCGTTTTGTTCTTACATTTTTGTAATACTTGCTCTCTCTAGGTTTACTCCTTGTTGACATAGAAATTGATACAAGTTTTTTTCGTTTATTACACCATGTTAACTCTTGGGACACTGCCAAGCAATAAAATGATTGACACCATTTTCCTCCCCCTCACAAGGGATTAATTCTGTTTTATTAGTGCCACCCATCACAGCAATAACGCTCCCAACAACCGGCTAAGGGCAGAATAACAGACCATTAATTTTAAGATTGCAAAATGTTCTTGCTTGGTTCACTTTCCCCAGTTTATAATATGATTTGAATTCCCATATTAGATTACATCTTGTAACTCACTCCAAAGCATGCAGCGTCCAAGAATCATGAAATAAATCCTAAATTGTTCCAGCGACGGTGCCAAGCTGTAGCAATCGCCTGTCCCGAAATCTAAAGATAACTGTTTGATGAGAGGTGAAAATTCAGTGTTTATTGGATATTTGTGCTTTATTTGTAGAGAATAACAAGAGTTTCGAAATGTCATCTTTCGTGGAGACAAAGGCTTTGGAACAGCTGACCAAATCTCCAGTGGAATTTGTGGAGTATCCTTTTTATGTGATTGTACACGACCAGAGCCCATCTTATGCACTGACTGCACTTTCCATTAACCGTTCGTTAAAAGTAATTCGATACAGTTTAGTTTAACAGGGAGAGATGTTCTCCAGGGAATCGTGCGATATTAACATACAAACAAGATATTAAACCATTTAAAATAAACGGGTTAATGTCTACTTTAAAGCAGCACAGATAAAGGAACTTCAGATACGTCTATTAATGAGTTTGTGCACCAATAGCACACTGTGCCAAAAATGTGCTTCAGGTTCATTCAGAGTATCTATGTCAGAGTGTTACATTGGGAGTTGGCCTGACATTGATGACATATTTTATTCTGTAATTTTTTGACTACACTTTTTTAAAGAAAACCTGCAAAATGTGTTTACTGTCAGAGAAAGATGGCAGGAACTCCTGAAAAATGCATGAAACACCAATGCATCGGAACACGAAACTGAGTGGAGGAGTTGTGTTTTTTTTCGGGGGGGTGTGGCGGGTGGGTGGGGAGGCGGGGGGCATGTGGGGGGGTAGGTGGGTGGGTGGGGGAGAGGGTGGGATGAAGGGTATTTTGAATTTTAACATATGTTTTAGTGGTGGAGTAGATTTTTAAACTATAGATAACAATCTTCTCATTCTGAATCCAAATGACCAGTGGCCCGCATCCTGTCCTGTTCAAAAAAAGTGATTGTAAAAAAATTATAAATTTATATTTACATAATTATATTTATATATTTATGATTATATAAAATAATAAAAAAGCTGTTCATCTAGATTATGACCACCGGTTGGAGCTGCATCTTAACAGACACTGTAGCAGTAGCAAGAAGCAAATGTGATTCGATTAGTTTTTTCTTAGATGCCCAAATTTTTAAAAATTGTTTTTATTAAGTATAATGCAATAAGTTAAGGATGTGATACATATGTTTAGGCAGTTTATTCAGTACTTATACACAACATGCACTGCTGATCAAAAAAGATTTTTCAATTTCGATTTGATAGCAGTGTTCAAAATCGTGAAGGGCTTTGATAGAGTAAATAAGGAGAAACTGTTTCCAGTGGCAGAAGGGTCGGTAACCAGAGGACACAGATTTAAGGTGATTGGCAAAAGAACCAGAGGCGACATGAGGAAAAAAAATTTACACAATGAGTTGTAATGATCTGGAACGCACTGCCTGAAAGGGCGGTGGAAGCAGATTCAATAGTAACTTTCAAAAGAGAATTGGATAAATACTTGAGGGGGGACAATTTACAGGGCTATGGGGAAAGAGCAGGGGAGTGGGACTAATTGGATAGCTCTTTCAAAGAGCCGGCACAGGCACGATGGGCCGAATGGCCTCCTTCTGTGCCGTATCATTCTATGATTCTATGAATTTGTAAGTCCCTTTCGGAAGCTCCTGTTTTAACTTTTTTGGAAACGAAGGGGGAAAATGACAGGATCAGATTTTGTAGGTTCACCTTTGACTTTAAGGCAATTTCTAAAAGAAAGTCTTCAAGAAAGAAATTTTTCCACGATGTGGAGTTTCTTCCAGAGGCGTTTGGTCTTTAACAATTGCATGTTTATTGCTGCAGCAAGTTTCCTGAATCCAACTTGTTTTGGTTTTCCAACTGTCAAGTATTTTAATGACCTCATTTAGTGCCACTTTTACTGTTTTGGTAGGGGAACCATAGTCATTGGGGCAAGAACTTTTTTGGAAGCTTTATTGCTTCAACACGGCACGATCTTCAACCCTGGGATGGAGAAGGTCCAAAATAATCCTGTGTCATCTTCATTGTGATTGTGCCATTCAACTGATGCACTGATGTCCTGACGATGCGGTTAACTCACTTTGATGGGAGACCATTGAACGTGTGACAAACTGCTTTGCCACCATTTACACGGTGCCCACCAGATTGCAATGCCAGCCATCGAACAGTTCTTCTCCTGAGTGAGTGTGATTCTTTCGAGGGTGTGCGCTCCCGAATTATGAAGAACGCACTGACTTGTGCGTTCTGCAGACAGCCAGTCACCAATTCCCCGGTTCCTCTCATGGTGATTGTATTTGTAGTATCCTTTAAGCTTCCATCTGAAAAAAATCCGAGTCCTTCATTTTCTGTTTACTTTTCCTTAGCAAATGCTCTGCAGATATAATAAGAGACAGCTGAGCCGCATTTATCCAAAGGGAACCCGAGTGGATTCCTCTAACTACATGCCTCAGGTATTTTGGAATGCTGGATGTCACCTGGTAGCCCTTAACTTCCAGACATTAGGTGAGTAACGCTGTGTAGAAGGTTCAGTTACATGAAAATGAAGCGTCTGAGCCAAATCAGCACTTTTAGAGATTAACTAACAGGAGGGTCATTTTCGGAGGCTCTGCTCCCAGCGTGGAGCCATGCCAGCAACAAGTGCGCGTCGGAAAAGTGGGGAGGCAGTGTCGCAGTCCTGAACCGAATGCTGCGCTCACCCCAGGCGAGAGTACTCATTAAATTACACTCATTAAATTAAATTAAATTCCATGTTTTCGAAGGGTATGCTGATAGGGTTAGATGAAGTAGGGAGGGAGGTCACTCGCGTGGAACATAAACGCCGGCATAGACCAGTTGGGCCGAATGGCCTGTTTTTGTGCTGTGGACTCGATGTAATGGAGCCTAGTGCGTTCATTTGACATTGTCAGTGATAGAAGCATGTGATAGAAGCACTAATATTATGATTCAACTATCAGGCTGTCAAATCAAAGAAAAACAATTTAAAATGTTTAATAGGAGCCTCTGTTGCCTCTCCATGACCATTATTTAGCAACTGGGTGGGTGGGCTGAGCAAACTATAGCTGCATGTTGTAGCCCAAAATTTTTAAAAGACCCTTATGGAAAATGAGATCACAAAACGTTTATCTTTTATTTATAAAACAAATTACAAATACAGCTGCTTCAAAGCCAAATAAGATAAAATGTTCAAACAAAACGTTTTGTTTACATTGAATATCTACCCGAGCCTATTAAAAACAGTCTGGTGTGGAATTGAACCACATAGGCTTTGTGCTGAGTTAGTTAATCTCACCAGAATTCCACATTTGGCCTCAGTGTTGCTAGACAAAGAAGGGAGGGGGGGGAAACAAAGATAGATTTAGTGTGCTTCCACTCCTGATTGTTACTGGACGGCGCCAGTATAAAATGCACTGCACACACCTGGGGTGATGATGTTGCTGGATGACATTCACTAATAAGGCTGCCATGTGAAGGATTTGGGTGAGATACCAGAAGGTCTCTGCTGCTCGTGGAAATTCAACCCCAGCACGAAACACTGCATTCAGGAGAGGAGGGAGAAAACGGAAAGGAAAAGGAGGTGTAAATCATCACTACTTTTTGTTTTTTGTAAACAATTTTACAACACCAAGTTATAGTCCAGCAATTTTATTTTAAATTCACAAGCTTTCGGAGGCTTCCTCCTTCCTCAGGTGAACGTTGTGGACCACAACATTCACCTGAGGAAGGAGGAAGCCTCCGAAAGCTTGTGAATTTAAAATAAAATTGCTGGACTATAACTTGGTGTTGTAAAATTGTTTACATTTGTCAACCCCAGTCCATCACCGGCATCTCCACATCACTTTTTGTTTGTCATCACAAAATTCTGACGGGTCCCAATGCCCATAGTTATGGTCAAATGTAAGGAATCTTACAACACCAGGTTATAGTCCAACAGTTTTATTTGAAAATCACTGTTGGACTATAACCTGGTGTTGTAAGATTCCTTACATTTGTCCACCCCAGTCCATCACCGGCATCTCCACATCATAGTTATGGTGAAAGTGCTGATTTGAATTCCTTCTTTTTTCATTTCTGCATCAACATGATACGCCATTTATACCAAAAGGAAAAATCAAAATATGATAAGTAACAAGCATCTTTACTTTCTTTCTTCAATAATTTACTCAGACCTGGCTATGCAACTGAACATGGGGATGTTTGAACACAATGGGAAAAGTGGCTTCCGCCTGAAACCAGAGTTCATGAGACGGACAGACAAACACTTCGACCCTTTCACTGAAAGCACCGTTGATGGGATTGTGGCCAACACCCTTTCAGTAAAGGTGTGAAGCTCTCATTTTTGATGGTGATTTTAAAAGGTGTTTATAACGTTGTGGGGGCAAAATTGGTTCTCGACAAAAACGCTAAACGGGCGATAGTGAATTGGCAGCACGTTTTACACCAGGTATTGAAAACAGGCAGTCGATTCACCATCACCTGAATCACGTTTTTACCAAGGACCAATTTCACCCCATAAGTATCTGAATTCATCTTGGTTTTTGTTATGAATCAAAACTTTAAAAATACATTTTTATTAAATTTGTACTCCAATTAAATTATCAGTTGTACGAATACGAACTAATAAACCTTTGAAATGATCAATTTCTCGAACAATTGATATATCCCAATGTCGGTCACTGTATTCCGAACTTTAGATTACCCAAGCATTACTTCCACACCTTCTACTCCACTGTTGACTCTCAGTTGGGTGCAGTTTTGATGATGTCATGTTTCGGGACTTTTTCAACACTTTTACGCAGAAAGGATTTGCAAAAAAAAAGTTACTTTCAAATATTGAGGTTTTTAAAGCAAACTCTATTTACACAAGTTTAAAAAAAAGACACTGAGACAATAGGTGGTTAAAATGCGGATGGTTAGCTTTGATGTTGTTTCCCCATAGACTGTAAATAATAAGTAATTCATTAGCCTGTCTTGCCAATTAATAAACACCTCACACCCATTATGTTGGGAAGTCTCTGGACCTGGTTGCTTTGGCAGCCCTTCTTTTCTGGCTATGATTCAGGTCACTAGGGAGTTCTACTGTTACAATCCTGGGCTACACTACTGTACAATTAGATATTGGGCAGTATGGGCACACCCCTAAATTTAAACTGCTCAGACTGCTTAGGGGCATGAGTAGCACTGCAGTACCTGAGAGAATGTACTGACAAGACCTGAATTTGCAAGTGCCCTTGGATACCACTGACATCTGAGCCCTTTTCTCAAAGCTACTATTAGCTAAAATATATAAAAGTATTTCATAGAAATAAAAAATCATATTCAAATACTTTAGCATCTGTAGTTGTTATGTTACCATCCTAAAATCCTTGACTATTTGTCCATTATGCTTACTTACTGTGCAAGTGTCTCTTAATTAATGGTGTATGCTTGAGATTATACAAGATTATACAAGATGGAAAGAAGTGCGCCTGAAATTCAGGCGCACAAATGCAGTTTCTGTCACACTTCTGGCCAGGTTGCAGTGACGGAGAGGGAGCAGCTCTGAGAAAATTCTGGCCATAGGTTTCACGTTCATTATATTCCACATGGCATGTTGGGCTGGGGGTAAGTTTAGTAACTCGGAAAATCAGAAGTATGAGAGGTGGGAAGGGGCGGACAATTGCGAGGCCCAACATGGAAGATACTTGTGATGGACCAGATCCACGGGCACATCAGACTCAATGGGGTAGAGTTTCCATTCGTTGACACCAGTGATATCAGTGCAATCGGCCGAACAGTGCAAAAGATTGGGGAATTTTAAACGTAAGTGAGTTACACGCAAAAATCACTTCCGTTCGTGTTATCCGTGATCTTTTACTCTGCTTTAAGTTTCAGTTTACCCAGATCAGGCCCCGCCCACAAAACCGGCCACGCCCCCAGGTCGACATTGCCAGTTTCCGCCGATTGGGCTGGTTCAGGAAGGCTCTTCATATTGAGCTCATCTTCTGAGGCGCACAGGCACTAGTAGGCACGTTTTCAAAGTTTTTTCATATCAAAAAATATTTAACTTACTACGAAACTGATGAGTGTACACCAATGAAACTACTAAATGGTTCAGTATAGTTTTTTAATGTCATTTTGAGTGATTTTAACTCAGGTTGCTCACAGGTGGAGGACTGGACACCCTTATTAAAATTGCTTATTTTTGGTGATAAACCCTTTTTCAGCTGTATTAATAAAACTGTAGCAGGTTACCACTCTTAAATACATCAAGGCACAGTTTTTAATGGAAATGAAAAAAAAGAAATGATTACATTCTGTTACGCTGCCCGATTGCGCTGGTTCATGGAAGATTTTACATTTGTGATAATGCAAATGAATTTTATCGGAAATTTGAACTGTGATCTAACCAGTGCAATTTCAAGCGCATTTTGGACGCAATTTCCCGATTGCGTCCAAAGCGGAAACTCTACCCCAATGAGTTTAACGTTTTACAATTGGTTGGTAAATGTTAACGGTCAATGGTACTGACCTACATTGGAAATAAATAAACAACTGAATCACCTGGTGAATCTGTTTACGTCACAGTTATAGCCTTCCCTGAAATGCCTCCTTTAATTGAGGGGTTAAATTATTTTCTTTCTTACCTGCCCTGAACAAAATCCGTTCCTTGTGCTCTCATCGCTGATTCTTTCTCTGCTTTAAAGAACTGAAGATGCAGATGGAAAGGTGATCTTCTCAGGCAAAAGTCCATCAGAAAGTAGTCATCCTTCTTTGTGTGGGAATCTCTCTGATTCTCATGGTTTGCAGTGTTTAGATTAACTGAGGTCGTTGGAGCGCACCTTAATTCAATGAACGATAGCCATTACACCTTTACTCAAGGTAACGAATGTTAGATCGCTATTAAGATATATTTTTTGTTGTTTCCTTCAGATACTCTCTGGTCAGTTTCTTTCTGACAAGAAAGTTGGGACTTACGTGGAGGTAGACATGTTTGGTCTACCTGTGGACACAAGACGGAAAGCTTTCAAAACAAAAACATCACCAAACAATGCTGTGAATCCGATCTGGGAAGATGAGCCTATTGTGTTTAAAAAGGTTTGTACTTTAACTTTTGAGTCAATTCAATATAGCAATATTTTATTCAACCATAATTAAACTTATTTTTTTTTTAATTTGTGATTCTGAGACAAAAGGCAGCACGCATCATCTCAAAAAAGTATATACACACCAATGTTTAATCTCTGGCACATTGCTTGGAAAGTTATACAATTATTTAATACCAGTGGATCTCCATGGCATTGCTCATAATAGATCAGAGTTTACACTGTTGCAATAACGCTGCTGGGATGGGGAGGAGATACAAGGAGGGATATGCTCGGAGTCAATTAAGTAATTGTTTTTCATTAGTTCCTGGAACACGTTGGCAGATCTTCCATGGCATTGCTCACAGTGAGTCAGAAGACACACTGTTTTGTTTTAATAATGGTGTTTTCTTCCATGTAATGCACAAAAAACTACGAAGCCCACAGATTTCTCCAGCCGCTTTCCCCATTATTATATTTTCTACCTCTCAATTACGCTTTGCTGCTGTTTTACTTCGAGTCGGTCAACAGAGTGTGATGGCTTAAATGAGACATGATGTGGAGATGCCGGTGATGGACTGGGGTTGACAATTGTAAACAATTTTACAACACCAAGTTATAGTCCAGCAATTTTATTTTAAATTCACAAGCTTTCGGAGATTTTCTCCTTCCTCAGGCAAATGTTTCAAGGGCTCCTTGAAGCCTACGCATTTATACATATAGAACAATACATGGTGTTTACAGACTGCCCCTGCAACTGCCCGTTGCCAAGGCAATCACCGTGTTCAGACAGAGAGGTGTCACCTGCAGAACCCCCGAATACACATTCAACAAAAAAACAAACAGGGAAAAAAAACAGAGAAAAAAAACACAGAGAGAGGCAGAAACATCCGGAAGGCAGAGAGAGCCAGCAAATGACCCATTATATTAAAAACAGATAACATTTGTTCGCTGGTGGGGTAACGTGTAGCGTGACATGAACCCAAGATCCCGGTTGAGGCCGTCCTCATGGGTGCGGAACTTGGCTATCAATTTCTGCTCGACGATTTTGCGTTGTCGTGTGTCTCGAAGGCCGCCTTGGAGTACGCTTACCCGAAGGTCGGTGGATGAATGTCCATGACTGCTGAAGTGTTCCCCGACTGGGAGGGAACCCTCCTGTTTGGCGATTGTTGCGCGGTGTCCGTTCATCCGTTGTCGCAGCGTCTGCATGGTCTCGCCAATGTACCATGCTCTGGGGCATCCTTTCCTGCAACGTATGAGGTAGACAACGTTGGCCGAGTCACAGGAGTATGAACCATGCACCTGGTGGGTGGTGTCCTCTCGTGTGATGGTGGTATCTGTGTCGATGATCTGGCATGTCTTGCAGAGGTTACCGTGGCAGGGTTGTGTGGCGTCGTGGACGCTGTTCTCTTGAAAGCTAGGTAGTTTGCTGCGAACGATGGTCTGTTTGAGGTTGGGTGGCTGTTTAAAGGCGAGTAGTGGAGGTGTGGGGATGGCCATAGCGAGGTGTTTGTCCTCATTGATGACATGTTGAAGGCTGCGGAGAACATGGCGTAGTTTCTCTACTACTCGCCTTTAAACAGCCACCCAACCTCAAACAGACCATCGTTCGCAGCAAATTACCTAGCTTTCAAGAGAACAGCGTCCACGACGCCACACAACCCTGCCACGGTAACCTCTGCAAGACATGCCAGATCATCGACCATGCAGACGCTGCGACAACGGATGAACGGACACCGCGCAACAATCGCCAAACAGGAGGGTTCCCTCCCAGTCGGGGAACACTTCAGCAGTCATGGACATTCATCCACCGACCTTCGGGTAAGCGTACTCCAAGGCGGCCTTCGAGACACACGACAACGCAAAATCGTCGAGCAGAAATTGATAGCCAAGTTCCGCACCCATGAGGACGGCCTCAACCGGGATCTTGGGTTCATGTCACGCTACACGTTACCCCACCAGCGAACAAATGTTATCTGTTTTTAATATAATGGGTCATTTGCTGGCTCTCTCTGCCTTCCGGATGTTTCTGCCTCTCTCTGTGTTTTTTTTCTCTGTTTTTTTTCCCTGTTTGTTTTTTTGTTGAATGTGTATTCGGGGGTTCTGCAGGTGACACCTCTCTGTCTGAACACGGTGATTGCCTTGGCAACGGGCAGTTGCAGGGGCAGTCTGTAAACACCATGTATTGTTCTATATGTATAAATGCGTAGGCTTCAAGGAGCCCTTGAAACATTTGCCTGAGGAAGGAGAAAATCTCCGAAAGCTTGTGAATTTAAAATAAAATTGCTGGACTATAACTTGGTGTTGTAAAATTGTTTACAATTAAATGAGACAGGATGTAAATGTGTCGTGTACAGTAAGGGCACTTTATATGCCAGACTTCAAGTATATGTAACCAGCAGAAGTTCTAGGGTGTTTTCACAGAAGAAGGCCATTCGGCCCTGAATATTGGCTAGGACAACCAGGGAAAACTCCCCTGCTCTTCTTCGAAGTAGTGCCATGGGATCTTTTACATCCACCTGAGTGGACAGGCGGGACCTCGGTTTAATGTCTCACCCGAAAGACGGCGCCTCCAACAGTGCAGCACTCCCTCAGCACTGCACTGGAGTGCCAGCTTAGATTTTTGTACTCAGAGGCGAGAGTCCTACCCACTGAGCCACGGCTGATATTTTTCCTCCCAATAAAGTAGAGAGAGATTCCTATAGGGTCACCCATGGCCCCAATGTGTAGGGAGGCAAACGAGAAGTGGTTGTGCCTAAAGACATTTCAATCACTGAGTTAGACATTAAAAAAAAGGTTTTTTAAAAATCTTGAAAATATAAGTCAAAAGCAAACATTTAAATTGCTGACTGCCTTTTAAATTTTTTTTCCACCTGGCATAGACTGGCAACGTTGGATGCTCAATTCACATGAGCGAAAGTTTGAAAGAGTGTGGTTCTGGCAACAGGAAATAGTACATACATTGAAATGGTATCTTTGTGGCAGGAGCTCCAAATCCAACAACAACTTGCACTTATAAAGCGCCTTTAACGTGGTGAAACATCCCAAGGCACTTCAGAGAAACGTTATTAAACAAAATGTGACACTGAGCCACATAAGGAGGTATTAGGACAGGTGACCAAAAGCTTGGTCAAAGAGGTAGGTTTTAAGGAGTGTCTTAAAGGAGGAGAGAGAGGTAGAGAGGTTTAGGGAGGGAATTCCAGGGCTTAGGGCCTAGGCAGCTGAAGGCTTAGCCGCCAATGGTGGAGCGATTAAAAGCGAGGATGCGCAAGAGGCAAGAATTGGAGGAGTGCAGCGATCTAGGAGGGTTTTTTTTTATTCGTTCATGGGATGTGGGTGTCGATGGCCAGGCCAGCATTTATTGCCCATCCCTAATTGCCCTTGAGAAGGTGGTGGTGAGCCGCCTTCTTGAACCGCTGCAGACCGTTTGGTGAAGGTTCTCCCACAGTGCTGTTAGGTAGGGAGTTCCAGGATTTTGACCCAGCGATGATGAAGGAACGGCGATATATTTCCAAGTCGGGATGGTGTGTGACTTGGAGGGGAACGTGCAGATGGTGTTGTTCCCATGTGCTTGCTGCTCTTGTCCTTCTAGGTGGTAGAGGTCGCGGGTTTGGGAGGTGCTCTTTGAAGAAGCCTTGGGGAGTTGCTGCATTGCATCCTGTGGATGGTGCACACTGCAGCCAGTGGTGAAGGGAGTGAATATTTAGGGCGGTGGATGGGGTGCCAATCAAGCGGGCTGTTTTGTCCTGGATGGCGTCGAGCTTCTTGAGTGTTGTTGGAGCTGCACTCATCCAGGCAAGTGTAGAGTATTGCATCACACTCCGGACTTGTGCCTTGTAGATGGTGGAAAGCTTTGGTGAGTCAGGAGGTGAGTCACTCGCCACAGAATACCCAGCCTCTGACCTGCTCTTGTAACTACAGTATTTATGTGGCTGGTCCAGTTAAGTTTCTGGTCAATGGTGACCCCCAGGATGTTGATGGTGGGGGATTCGGTGATGGTAATGCCGTTGAATGTCAGGGGGAGGTGGTTAGACTCTCTCTTGTTGGAGATGGTCATTGCCTGGCACTTATCTGGCGCGAATGTTACTTGCCACTTATGAGCCCAAGCCTAGATGTTGTCCAGGTCTTGCTGCATGCGGGCACGGACTTATTCATTATCTGAGGGGTTACGAATGGAACTGAACACTGTGCAATCATCAGTCATCAGCGAACATCCCCATTTCTGACCTTATGATGGAGGGAAGGTCATTGATGAAGCAGCTGAAGATGGTTGGGCCTAGGACACTGCCCTGAGGAACTCCTGCAGCAATGTCCTGGGGCTGAGATGATTGGCCTCCAACAACCACTACCATCCTCCTTTGTGCTAGGTATGACTCCAGCCACTGGAGAGTTTTCCCCCTGATTCCCATTGACTTCAGTTTTACCAAAGGTTCTTTGGTGCCACACTCGGTCAAATGCTGCCTTGATGACAAGTGCAGTTACTCTCACCTCACCTCTGGAATTCAGCTCTTTTGTCCATTTTTCGACCAAGGCTGTAATGAGGTCTGGACCTGAGTGGTCCTGGCATAACCCAAACTGAGCATCGGTGAACAGGTTATTGGTGTGTAAGTGCCACTTAATAGCACTGTCGACGACACCTTCCATCACTTTGCTGATGATTGAGAGTAGACTGATGGGGTGGTAATTGGCCGGATTGGATTTGTCCTGCTTTTTGTGGACAGGACATACCTGGGCAATTTTCCACATTGTCAGGTAGATGCAAGTGTTGTAGCTGTACTGTCAGCGAGCACAGAGGAGATGGGAGAACGGGACTTGGTGCGAGTTAGGATACAGGCAGCAGAGTTTTGGATGAGCTCAAGTTTATGGAGGGTGGAAGGTGGGAGCAGCCAGGAGAGCATTGGAATAGTCAAGTCCAGAGGTAACAAAGGCATGGATGAGGGTTTCAGCAGCAGACGAGCTGAGGCGGGGGCGGAGGCAGACAATGTTACGGAGGTGGAAATACCTACCAGAAAATGCACAGCATGTTCATTATGGGCAGTGATTTGACATAAGTGTCCCCTGCCCATAACTCTGGGGTAGTCACACTCTCTTTATGCACCTCTGTGGGTTTGTAATCAAGCCAAAAATCAACCTTGTAGTTTTCAATCTAAAGCATCTTTCTAACTTTTGTGTCCTCTTTTGTCCTTCCCAGGCTCGAAAGGCATCGAGCACTTTTTAATTAGTTCAGAGGTTTGGCTTCATTTGATTCAGAGTCCATTTGTACAGGATATGTGCAGGACATTTATTTCGGACTGTTGAACAGGATTCTTCAGCAGTTCAGCTGACTCAACCTGAATAAATTCCTGCATGTACGTCAGCAGCTCTCTTTTTTTCTGGTGTTTGAAAAATGACGCTGACTGTTGGAATATATGGATCTGACTATCAGAGTCACAACCCTTGATTTTTTTTTGCCAGTCTGATCACCAGTGGGAGTGTGATAGTGTAGGCAAATTTTTCCGATGTTGAGACACAGTATCGTATTTATGGCGGACTCACATTGGTATTGCCGCCTAAAATTTGGAGCTCACCACTGAGATTGGGGGGAAGGGGAAACGGGGGAAGTGATTATTGCAGGAATCGGATGTCTGCGGCAGCTTAAAGGGCCAGGCAGCCATCCCCAAATGAAAATATGTCGGTGCCTCTGATAAAGTTGTAAAAAAAAAATCTGCCACCGTGGAATTGTTCACTGATCATTCCTTCGTCAATTCACCTTTGTCTGTGGCATTTTTAAATACTTTAATGGGTTATTTAATGCATCTGTCGTAAGTGAAGCCAAATAATCACTGCACATGTTAAATTGGGCAGCGATCCAACATAATGGGTCCCAACCCAATTTTCCACTCCTGCATGCTTCATTACAACTAATAATCCAGTGGGATTTGAGAGGAAAATCCTGCCCAAAGTCTTAATCGAGCTCAACTTTTGTTCAATATCCTTGGATTCAACCCTTACCTCCTGTCCATTTGTATTAAATTGATCAATAATTGGCAAAATGGGGGTCTGTAATCTGGGCAGAACAAGATTCTTATGTGTATATAGTGCCACATACATATCAAGGCTGAGTCCACTGAACTGCTGCTCGTGTGCGCTAAACTTTATCCACATCAATATCAGACTGATCATTAGAACAGGAGTAGGTCATTCAGTCCCTCGGGCCCGTCCCGCCATTCAATTAGATGATGGCTGATCTGCACCTCAACTCCTTTTTCCCGCCTTTGTTCCCTGTCCCTCGCTAACCTTAGGGCTGGTGGTTAACGAGCAAACTGGTAGGCCGGGTAACAATCTGGGTGAGACGGCCAGGAGGCACTCTGGGTGGGTGATCAAGCCCACGTGCTGGCAAGCAATTGGGTGGGCAAGCAGGCAGAAGCACTTGGGGCAAGCGAGCAAGGGGCAGGCCTGGGAGCAGTCAGGGTAGACAGGCAGGAGACCTTTACAAATAATCTGCCTCAATTCTCCCCATTGGTTTTCCCCTCAGCTGCATAATGACAAAGTGGCCCCGTCATTCATTTGTCCAGGAAAATAGAGCATGGAGGTAAAGTGACGAAGCATTTGATTGCTGATTTGGGTTAGCAAGAATGCATTGAAGTCTAAACCCAGGCCTGCACATTCAGAGTAAAAACCAAACCAGAGTAATGTTCTCCAGTGAGGGGGTGACAGGGAAAGTAAGAACAGTAAATAAAAACATTGCTGTGTTAATTAACATGAATTGCATAAACAAACAACCTCCTGTGAATATTTATTTACCTCAGATAAATTACAAAAGTTCATGTCTCCATAAAATTCAGTTACCTTTCAGGCTTATGGGGTTTTCCATCGCTAGTGATAGGATTGCTAACCAGCAAGTCTTGGTATGTTCTGTGAATGGCTAATATTGCTGCCAATTGTTTAAAAAAAATCATGGAATGTCGTTACGCAGCCCCCGCGCCCACCTACAGAATGTGTTGATGAATAGACTCAGAAGGGTACGTCCTTCAATCCTGCATTCTGAGCCCAAAATGAAGAGGAGGCACATTCCCACGAGGCAGAAGGGCAACTAAAGCCAGAGCTCCCTGGATGAGAAGAGAGAGAGTGAGTGAGATGAAACAGAAAAAATGGGCGAATGGCAGATATCACGTTGATAACACAAGTGAGAATCAGGCAGAATATAGAAAGTTCAGAGGGGAAGTGAAAAAGGAAATAAGAGGGGCAAAGAGAGAGTATGAGAATAGACTGGCGGCCAACATAAAAGGGAATCCAAAAGTCTTCTACAGGCATGTAAACAGTAAACGGGTAGTAAGAGGAGGGGTGGGGCCGATTGGGGCCCATAAAGGAGATCTACTCTTGGAGGCAGAGGGGATGGTCGAGGTACTAAATGAATACTTTGCATCTGTCTTTACTAAGGAAGAAGATGCTGCCAGAGTCTCAGTAAAGGAAGATATAGTTGAGATACTGGATGGGCTAAAAATGGATAAAGAACAGGTACTAGAAAGGCTAGCTGTACTTAAAGAAGATAAGTCACCCGGTCCAGATGGGATGCATCCTAGGTTGCTGAGGGAAGAAAGGGTGGAAATTGCAGAGGTACTGGCCATAATCTTCCAAACATCTGTAGATACAGGGGTGGTGCCAGAGGACTTGAGAATTGCAAATGTTACACCTTGTTCAAAAAAGGGTGTAAGGATAAACCCAGCAACTATAGGCCAGTCAGTTTAACATCAGTGGTGGGGAAACTTTTAGAAACGATAATCCGGGACAGAATTAAGTCACTTGGACGAGTGTGGATTGATTAGGGAAAGCCAGCACGGATTTGTTAAAGGAAAATTGTGTTTAACTAACCTGATAGAGTTTTTTGATGAGGTAACAGTGGGCAGATGAAGGCAATGCAGTTTATGTGGTGTATATGGACTTTCAAAAAGCATTTGATAAAGTGCCGCATGGTAGGCTTATCGTCAAGATTGCGGGCCATGGAATAAAGGGGGCAGTAGCAACATGGATACAGAATTGGCTAAGTAACAGGAATCAGAGAGTAGTGGTGAACGGTTGTTTTTCGGACTGGAGGGAGGTGTACACTGGTGTTCGCCAGGGGTCTGTGCTGAGACTACTGCTTTTCTTGATATAAATGACTTGGACTTGGGTGTACAGGGCACAATTTCAAAATTTGCAGATGACACAAAACTTGGAAGGGTCGTAAACAGTGAGGAGGATAGTGATAGACTTCAAGAGGATATAGACAGGCAGGTGGAATGGGCGGACATGTGGCAGATGAAATTTAAAGCACAAAAATGTGAAGTGATACATTTCGGTAGGAAGAACGAGGCGAGGCAATATAAATTAGAGGCAATATAAATCTAAAAGGGGTACAGGAACAGAGAGATCTGGGGGCATATCTGTACAAATCGTTGAAGGTGGCAGGGCAGTTTGAGAAAGCGATTAAAAAAACATACAGGATCCTGGGCTTTATAAATAGAGGCATAGAGTACAAAAGTATGGAAGTCATGTTGAACCATTATAAAACACTGGTTCAGCCACAACTAGAGTACTGTGCCCAGTTCTGAGCACCACACTTTAGGAAAGATGTGAAGGCCTGAGAGAGGGTACAGAAGAGATTTACTAGAATGATTCCAGGGATGAGGGACTTTAGTTACGTGGATAGACTGGAGAAACTGGGATTGTTCTCCTTGGAACAGAGATGGTTGCAAGGAGATTAGATAGAGGTATTCAAAATCATGAAGGGTCTAGATAGAGAGAAACTGTTCCCATTGGCAGAAGGGTCAAGAACCAGAGGACATAGATTTAAGGTGATTGGCAAAAGAACTAAAGGTGACATGAGGAAAAATGTTTTTACACAGCGAGTGGTTATGATCTGGATGCACTGCCTGAGGGGGTGGTGGAGGCAGATTCAATCACGGCCTTCAAAAGGGAACTGGATAAGTACTTGAAAGGAAAAAATTTGCAGGGCTGTGGGGGTAGGGCGGGGGAGTGGGACTAGCTGGATTGCTCTTGCAGAGAGCCGGCACGGACTCGATGGGCGGAATGGGCTCCTTCCATGCTGTAACCTTTCTATGATTCTATGAGTTAATCAGGAGGAACCAAGGCAATTGGGAAGTATTAAGGCATCTGCAGAAAAAAAATACTAACAAAGCCCAACCCAGTAATTCGAACTCCAGCCAAGAATTCCAAATTGAGGCTGAGACTCCCAACACAGGTTAGGCTTCTTCAAGAAAATATTTTCCAGAGTCCTCCTCCTGGCTGCACAAAAATTACTACAGCCCAGCTGCTGGCATGTGCTCGCTGACTCCACGCCCATTTGGAATGCGAAGATTTCCCATTGCTGTTTCATTTCATTCGTTCATTTGCTGCTTGTGGGACTTTTCCCACCAGAGATTTGGTGAGATGCGCTCGCCTAAATTACTGACTGCACTTCAGAAGTAGTCCTTGTGTTGTAAAGTGGCTGGGACGTCCTGAAGATAGTGATAAGTCTGTACCTACGGAGGTTCCTTTGTTTTTTCGTTTGGAATGGAACCATATTGCCAAGGAGATTTTCATCATGGCTATTTGGGAGCCGCTTGAGTGCAACTGATTGACTAATCAGTTATAAAATTCTTCAAACATCAGGAATAGTTTTAATTACAGCTTTAATTGCTGCTTTAATTACTGTAACATTAGCCCCAACATATTAAAATACATCAAATACAAACGTAACAAAAAAACTTCAACTCTACTTGTCATCCTATTTCCCCCATTCCTCCTTTTCTATTTTCTATCTGTCCAGTTTTCTTTTACATTAAAGAAATTGGCAAAAGAACCATGAGGGAAACATTATTTTACGCAGCGAGTTGTTACAATCTGGAACGCACTGCCTGAAAGGACGGTGGAAGCAGATTCAACAATAACTTTCAAAAGGGAATTGGATAAATACTTGAAGAGGAAAAATTTGCAGGGCTATGGGGAACGAGCAGGGGAGTGGGACTAATTGGATAGCTCTTTCAATGAGCCGGCACAGGCACGATGGGCTGAATGGCCTCTTTCTGTGCTGTATCATTCTGTGAATCTATGATTCTATGAATTTGACCTTTTTAACCTTATCTATGCTATCTTCCTTAACTATGCTTCCCCTTAAAAAAAAGTAAGTTTAATAAATTTTACTTATCTGTTCTCTTCTTTCTCCTGGAGAAAGTTCACTTTGGAGGTTGAAGCATGTTGAAGGAAATGGGGTTTTCATTGGCTGACCAGCCTTGAAGGATCTGTTTTTTCAGCCACTTGAAATTCCAGATGTAGATTTGCCAGCCTAAACCAGTAAAGGGCTGCCAAATAGGTAGACTTGTCAATATGGCAGTGCCCAGATAACTAAACCTGTTTTGTAAATTTTTTTTTTTTTATTACAGACAGAAAAGAAAATAACTGATTAATCAGAACATATTTTGAAAATGTGGTACATTTAATCATTTACAATATGCTTCTGAAAACTTTTTTTAAAAACTGTTTTCAAACTCTTATATTATTTGAATCAATATAGTTCAAGCGGTCTCATTAATTCTCTGCAATTACAATGATTTCCTAAAATGTGTTTTTTTTAATGGAACATGCTCAATCCCATTCTCAGGTTGTTCTGCCATCTTTGTCTTCATTGAGGATATCTGTCTATGAAGAAGGAGGTAAATTCATAGGCCACAGGATATTGCCTGTGCAAGCTATTCGACCAGGTAAGCACAGTCACGCTCCGTGTATGTTTCCACAAATGTTTGTGAGGTTTTATTTTAGTACAGTTGACCATCTCCTCTCTGTAACGTTACTCCTTGCTTTATTTTAGGTTATCACTATATCTGTCTAAGGAATGAACGAAACCAGCCACTGATGCTTCCTGCTCTCTTTGTATACATAGAGGTTAAGGATTATGTCCCTGATACCTTTGCAGGTATAAACAACAACATCAACAAATTGCATTTATATAGCACCTTTAACATTGAAAACATCCCAAAGCGCTCTACGGTGGGAGATTTTTAAAAAAAGGAACTCCATGTTGTTTTAGTCATTGGAACACAATGCACACGATATCGACATTGTGTGGCTGAATTTCTACGGCTCACCTTTTCGGGGGTGAATCCGGTTGGAACTTTCGTCCACCCCAGAGTCGTTGATTACTTTTGGGGAAACCACCTTTTTAATTTTTTAATCCCCCACTTGAGGCATTTAGTACCGGCCTCCCCTGCATCCAGAGTTGGTCTGGGCACAGATGACAGAAATATGTTTTATGACGTCTTTCCCTGTGTTGTAGTGCATCGTTATACACACCCGCCCATTTCTGGGTGAGTGCAGTATATGCCTGCTCCCAAATTGAAGGGAAATTTTGACAGGCAGAGAAAGGGGCAAGGACCCAATATAACTAGGTAGCCACATAACATTGGTCCACATAACAGTGTTTTTATGCTGACTTCTTGGAGGACATTCAGGGCTTGAGTGTACATCAGTCTACATCTTCCATTAATATTCCCTCCCTGTGCAAATCTAGTACTAATTCCTTACTATAAACAGGGAATCCTGGATTATTTGTAACTTCATCTGAAGACACTTAATGGCCGGTTTTTAAAGCAAGCTATTTACACGGAAAATAAGAGAAGCTCATGGTGATGAAACTTCTTCTAGGCATTAGTTTCGAATATGTTTCATTTATCCTTACAGATGTGATCGAGGCATTGTCTAATCCTATTAGATATGTGAACCTGATGGAACAGAGAGCACAACAGTTAGTGGCTCTAACTCTAGAGGACGAGGAAGAAGAAAAGAAAGATGTAAGAGATGCCTTTGTCCTGTCACTGCACAAGTACACAACAGTAATTCTGTTTAAAGCAAATACAGTGTTACATAGAATGTACAGCATAGAAACAGGCCATTCGGCCCAACTGGTCTATGCTGATGTTTGTGCTCCATGCGAGCCTCCTCCCCCACTACTTCATCTAACCCGCAATCTAATCAGCAATGTGTCACAAAAGATATTATACGCAGCAGAACTGTTCCTTATTTTCTCAAGTCATGATTACTTGATGGAAGATTCTCCTGCTCACAATGTTTAAGGCTGTTTCTACTCTATAAGTAGTGAATTTTATTTTATTTATTTACTGGTTAATCTCATGTGGCAATGCTCAGAGACTATTATTATTCTCTCCCTCCCTGTAATTGTCTTTCTGTTTGTATTCCACTTTTTTTTGTCTCCCTCTTTCTCTGTAGAAACGCTCACACATTTTCTCTCATTATCATGTCTGTATCTCTGTTTCACTCTTTTTCTCTATCTCTCTTCCTCAATTGGACTTTTCCCCTGTCTTTCTATTTTGAGACTTGGAAAGGAGGACATCAATGCTGAGGCTGGGTAAGTAGGAAGACTAGGGCAGGGGAGTGCAGGGAAGCAGAGGTGGGAAAGAGTGGGGCCTAAGAACAAAGAGTCTGAGGCCTACTGCTTGAAGGAGCACATTGGGGTTGGACACTTAGAGAGCAGACCAGACCAGGCCAGGCCAAGCTGCGAAAGCAGCCCCTGCAAAACAGTACAGGACATGGAGAACGATGCTCACAAACTGAATGTTGCATTTAATTAGTCGCTAGTAACCACATGATCAACAATACAGAGGCCAATCAGAGCTGAGACAAGGTTCGCACAGAAACTAGATGACTGGAAACGAATAGGTGGATGGGCAGGCAGCGGATGGACACAAATGTTTACTTATATATAGATTTTAAAAGATTAAGCATGGAGAATGGAATATTTCCCATTTTCTGGCATCCTGGTGCTGAAATACAACAGAGCATAATAGTATAAAAACCCTTAGCACACTCATCTGAAATTCCTCTCTCCAGGGGTTGTTAAACCTCTTATTTTAAATAGTTAGCACCTCTGCGAAAATGGCAGAGAGAGGGATTTCAGAACAATGAATTAGTCTTTGTACGCTAATATCCCAATTTCAGGGATCCAATGTCAACATCAAGTTCTCCCTGGTTAGCTATAGCACAACCAGCTGCCAGAATAAATCTCCCATTCTGTTACAACAATGTGCCTCATCTCCAGCCTCTATGCCCTACTCCATCAGTATGACATTTTTGCATTTGGGTTTTCCACACCAAGCATCCTTGTGACCTCTCCGAGTGAGATTATCGGTCCAGTGCTAATTAATGCCTAAAGTTTGGTGCTACGGGACCACGCCAGTAGGAATTGGGATGTCACTTCCAAACTCATTTGAATTTTACAAGGGACTCGTATCCAGCAGGGAGAAACTTTCCAAAACAACCTGAACTGGATTCAAATTCAGGTCCCAGAGGTGTTGGTGCTATGCATTACCCCACTCAGAACCTCCCCCCCCCAGCTCCCCCACCAACCTTTTAATTACTGTTTAGGATCATATTTTCATATGACTGGTTACTGGTCTACTACTTAATACCGGTGAAGCAGTTTCAATTAATTGTCTGTCAAAGTTGTCCTTTCCCTCAATTCCATTGAAGAAGAATCATAAATTGAACCAGTCAGTTGTTGGCAGGCTTGCAGAAAAGCTAAGATGACAAATCATTTTCATGAGCCTGCTGGCAATTGCAGAGTCCGTCTGAAAGATCCATTAATCATCGGCAAATAGTTTAATTCTTCTGGTGGAACATAAGCGCTGGGCTGTAAATCTGGACTTGTGTGCAGCAATGTGACGTGCAACCTTGGCCAATCAGCCGTACCGTGTATATTGCGACTTTCTGCATTAAAAATAAATTGTTATTGGGTTGGACTCTTTCAAAGTTCTGTTCCTTCGTTCCATCTTTGCATTTCTTAGTTTTGTGAAGATAAGTGCTGAAATTATTTCAGTTTTAATTCTTCAGTGAGAATCCCATGCACTAAACCCTCACTGATTAACGATCTGTACATGGCCAGTTTCCATATACCTTTGGGGTTTTTGAAACTCGTCTTAAATTAGGCTTTGGATGGGGTTAATTTCCATTGGAATAGAATTGAAAAGCAGGGAGGTTATACTAGTGTAGAACCTTGGTTAGACCACACTTGGAGTACTGTGCACAGTTCTGGTTTCCGTGTTACAAAAAGGATATAGAGGCACTGGAGAAGGTGCAAAAAAATTTACAAGTATGATTTAAAACCTGAGAAGTTATAACTATCAGGAAAGACTGAACAGGCTGGGGCTTTTTTCTCTAGAAAAGAGGAGACTGAAGGATGACCAGATAGAGGTTTTTAAAATAATGATGGGGTTTGATAGGGTAGACGTTGAGAAGCTGTTTCCACTTGTGGGGGAGACCAAAACTAGGGGTCATAAATATGAAAGTCACTAATAAATCCAATAAGGAATTCAGGAGAAACTTCTTTACCGAGAGTGGTTAGAATGTGGAATTCGCTATCACATGGAGTAGTTGAGGCAAATATCATAGATGCGTTTAAGGGGAAGCTAGATTAAAGCACATGAGGCATGAGGGAGAAAGGAATTGAAGAATATGCTGGTAGGGTGGGAGGAGTCTTGTGTGGAAGATAAACACCAGCATAGACCAGTTGGGCCGAATGGCCTGTTTTCTGCGCTGTAATTTCAATGTAATGTAATAGTTTGAGAGTGTATTTCATTGCAGGCATGAATCTGCTATCTTGATGCGAGATCTTCTTCAAGCAGATCACATGGATTCATATAATTAGATTTTGGGTCTTTTCTGTCAGACTTGTTTGCCTAATGGAAGAAATAAACATTTTTGCCCACTTTACCCATTTGTAAAGATAAAATTGAGGGGCAAACAAAGATGTTGAGTGATTACTAACATTTCTTCTATCATAGTCTTCTTAATTTTTAATAACTGTTTTAGGACCCCTTGCCAAAATTGCCGGGCCTGTTCCACTCGGGATTCTTAAGCCGAGGGAGACTCGGCTTTGTTGAATTTGTGAGCCTTGCTTTGTTGAGTGCTTTAGTATTTGATGAGGTAGTTGATCCAGTGAACTTTTGCACCTGTGGGCTGACAGTTCGTTAATCCGATATTGTAACATTTTATCGTAATATTAAGGTACCAAGTGTACTGAGTGTAACAAGTTTTTGATCCATCTGACACAAGGCACCTGGAGTAAGGGGGAAGGTCTCTGTTTACACCAGGACATGTCCCTTCTAATCACCGATGTGACCTAAAATCCCTCTGTGGTCCGTTCATGTGCACATTTTGGCTGCTGCTTCGGAACTGAGCCCTTTACTTCTATGTCTTCTTTTTTCTCTCGTCTCCTCTCAGGCCCTTTCTCCCCCATCTCCTCCCCTCCCGGTCGCCCAGTCATTCCACATTTCATTTTTCTCCTCTTGGGTTCTTTTCCCCCGCTACCCTCAGTCCCAACCCCAACCCATCACTACTCCTCTGCCTTCCTGCTCTGCTGCTGCCACTCCAGGCTTGAATCGTCCTTTGATAAGTCTACATCGACCCTCTGCCCCTCTCTTGGCATTCTCCGAAGGGCCCATCGAGGCATCCATCGCTGCCTTCTTGTGGGCAAACTGCCCCTCTGTCGCCGACTTTCCCGACCAAGGTGCCCGCTGGGGGGCTAATCTCGCCAACCTCCATTCCGCCCCGCTCGCTCACTGGCTCCTCAGATGCTGCTACTGGATCAACAATCACCACCCTTGTCTGCATTGCCCTCCAGAATGGCCGTTCGTTCGTGCACAAGGCACTTGCCATCCACAACCTTTTTGTGGACAATTGCATTGATATCATGACCTTGACTGAAACTTGGCTAATGGGTGGTGACACCTTGCCCACATTTTCACTCCATCAAGTCCAAGGGGCACAGAGTTGAGCATATCTGACCGCACAATTGGTTTAGCCATCCGTCACCAGATTTGGGTGGACCACATCAAGCGTTATCGGGCCACGCTCTCCCTAACCCCATTCAAAAAATATTTTAAAGTTCTTCGGCTGTTTTTTTTTTTGAGCGGGCTCCAGCAGTCCCTTCAAGGGTCGCTCGTTAAGCCGCTCAACACCTGATACAAATGGGCAGAGCGTACGTCACGCGTGCTCCACCCATCTTTAACCTAAGAATTGCAACACGGGTCCTGCAACCAGCGCAGGGCTCCGACTTGCATATTTAAGCCGTCTCCCCCCCCGCCCCCCCGAAACAGGTGGACGTCCTGCTCACACTTTTACAGGCCCGGCTGAAAATTGCATCAGGTGAGCTTTGGGCGTCAATGAGGCGGCTGCGGTGGAGGCCATTTTCAACTGTTGCCCGCCTATCTTTTCAGGCAGCAAACGGTGTTCAACAGTTGAAAAAAAACCCCCTCAGTGCCAGCATCTGGCTTGGTCAGATCCAAATTAAAGTCTCTCTGCATTGGCAGTCACTTAATTTTCCATTAATCTTCCCTTCCTCCTCCACTCCGTAGCAGTTTCTCTTGCCAGAGAGTGGGAAAAAGATATGGAGGTAGGATTTTCCCATCACTTGTAATGCCAGTGAAAGACTCATATTATTAATATTATAGACTTACATTAATATTATAGGCCCTGTCAATTTGATAGGGTACCTTCACCATGGCTGTGGATTCTGGGCATGTCTTGCTTCCATCTGGTGCCTTTTTTTTTCTCACTTTCCAAAGAGCAGCACTCCCAGCAAGGGCAGGTGTCGAAAACTTAATTACCTATTATACACAATGCATTAACTCCAAACACTTAATTCAGACAAGTAAGAATTTATTAAGAAACTTGTACAAGTTGGAAGTGTATCTCAATCAAGGGTTGAGACTACGACTTCAATTCAAACAAAGAAACGGTTATCTTTTATACACTTAGTTCAGTAATGTCTGTCTATCATTGAATATGGGCGTACATGTACACTCTCAGTGGTCGAGTGGTTCGTCAATCAAAAAAATAGGGAACCCACCCTATGACATTCATAGCTCATTCCTGCTTTGGCACGAGAAAACACTAACTCCCTAAATTCCGAGCTGGTTAATCACAGAGCTGAAGTCAGAATCAAGGCTACATGGCCTCTCAAGAAGCTGTATTCTCATTATATTATAAGCCAGCAATACCCTTATCTACATGGGGGGAGGGGGGGAGGCCAGACAGTACCAAGCACCTGGACAGCCAACTTAATTATCAACGTACCAAGGACAATTGTGTCTTTCTGTGAGTGTGTATGAAATTGTAACTACCCTATGTATGGGAGTCAAGGAGTTAACATTGGTCAAATACCCATCATGCTTTTCTCTTTTATGGTCAAGTGACTGTTCATCAAGTGACTGTTCACGTATTTCTACATTAATGTGGTCTTTATAGTTTTCCACATTAGTGTGGTCTTTATAGTTTTCCACATAGGCTGTGAAAAGTATGAATAGAAGAGAAAAAAAAACGGTGAAACAAGAAGAAAGCAACGAGGAGAGAAAGAATGATAAACAGAAAGAAAAAAGGCAGAGAGAGAAAGGGCAGTGAGAAAATGACAGGAAAAGATAAAAAGGCGATAAAAAATAAAGGAAGAACAATGAAGAAGGTTGTGGGGCGAAAAGGTGATAGAAATATATGAGCAGTTTTTAAATGATGTAGTAGTCCTTGCTCTCATTACTTTAAAGCTGAGAACGGCAGGGCTCCATGCATGTATTCGCTGCTCACTGGCCAATGATCTTTAATAATCAAAATAGCTGACAGCATTGTACTACAACAGTCTACCAGAGTTTGTTGCAACTTAAGCTTAAACTTACCTTTTTTGGACGGGTTTTTTGCTTCGCCTGCTTTTTGTATCTCTCTCCGATACCCAATGAGGTACGATGAACACCTCTTCAAGCTGATTACTGATGGATGATTGGCTGGAAGCACCTCTTCTTGTGGTTGCCAGGAGACATGACTCAGTCGCTCTAATGATAACTGAAGAATTTCGGTGACTCAGAGCTTTTGAAAGAGACTGCAAAAAAAAACACTCACAAATTTCCCCATTTTGGAAAAGGACGTGCGTGCAATGCCGGGTGATGGTGAACTGCGTCAAAAGATGCCCACCTTCAGGCTTGATCAAAACCCGGGTGGTGGCCAGCAACCATCAGGCAAGTCGGTGGTTGGAATTTCGGGCCTCGACCAAAAGTTAGTGAGTATCCCTGGCTAAACCTTTGGTGTGTGGTGAGGCCATAGTTTTTTTGAGAATGTGGAATATTATATCCTTATTGAGTAATTGTTCTGATCATCTATTCTTTGATTAACAAGAGAATGTATTCTACAGCGGTCCATTTTCTGACTGTGGAGATGCCGGTGATGGACTGAGGTGGACAAATGTAAGGAATCTTACAACACCAGGTTATAGTCCAACAAATTTATTTTAAAATCACAAGCTTTCGGAGATTATCCCCTTCGTCAGGTGACGAAGGGGATAATCTCCGAAAGCTTGTGATTTTAAAATAAATTTGTTGGACTATAACCTGGTGTTGTAAGATTCCTTACATTTTCTGACTGACCACCTTCTGTCAACCTTTATCACATTGTAGGTGAATAGCTGTGTATATTTGACCTAAGTTAGGTTAGAAGTGGTTCAGCTATTTTTCTACGTTTTACCATGGCAAGGCACAGACAGGAGTCAGGTTTACATTGGAACTACCAATCCCAGAGTGCTGGCTACCAGATACATTCGCAGCTGCCAATGCTCGAATTATACAGTCTGGCTGCAAATGTGACTCATTGCCAGGGAACGCTCTGGGCGGGCATGCTTACTGACACGCACGTACAGAGTTCTGATCCCAAACAGTAAATTTTGGGCATTTAAATAAGTGCAAATTTTGAAACCAGGCCTGGCAACAAACTGGAGTTATGCTTCATGTGGTGTCCAGCTGAAGTAGAAGGAGATGTACTATTTCAGGATATTTTACACTGCTCACGTCTGGAGATAGAATCATACAGCACTGAAGGAGGCCATTCAGCCCATTGTACCTGTGCCGGCTCTGTGAAGAGCTATCCTTTTTTGTACTTGATTGAGCTCTTTGATCTTCAACCTGCCGCCAGGACTCCCTGAGACCCTCTGGTCCACATGGATCCCAGAGCACAGCCTTGCACCCCATATCTTCAGGCTGAATGGCCTCCTTCTGTGCTGTATGATTCTGCGATAGGTGAGAGGTACTCTTTCAAGATATTTCACACTCCTCACGTCAGGACATGACTTCAAAGTTGAAGTGCCACTTTCGCATTGGCCACGGAGTAGAAACCGCTTCACAGCAGTGCACGAGTGGCAGAACCTAAGACGGTCATGATTTATCTTTATAACACATTCTGTTTTTGCTTTACAGGGCAAACTTGCAGATCTTGTACTCCCAGAGAGAAGCTGCACTCAAAAGGAACTCAGGTCGGAGATGAGGCTAGGACGCTGTAGCACTGACTCCCCAACCTGCTTCCCCCTTTTGAGTGCAACTCCCCACTGGGGACACACAGGATCAGTGAGTTCACCCTTGTGTTTATTAAGGAAAACAAGCAAAAGAAAACTTACAGTCCTGCAGGCAAATACCGATTTTCAAGAGATATCTACTTTGAGTTGCTCCTCAGCACTGTATTTAAAAATAGAAGTTTCCCAAAAAACCTCATTTTGGAGCAGGCTTTAAAACTGTTGAGAAGGTTAAAAACTGATGCAGTTAGAAAAACAATTATGTCTGAACGGTAACTAACGTATTTAAATGTCTGTGCTTTCCTAGAAAGGAAAAGCTTCAGAAATGTAATAATCAATGGTTATTTCATTTGAACCGTTTTAAATTATGTTGCTAGTGTCAGCTGATTTTTGTTTTGTTCAGGTGCATTAAATTGATAAAAATATGGTAAGTAGCCGGGACAAAGGGGCTTAGTATGAACTGCAAAATAAAAGTCGTGAGCTATCCTGTTCTCTTTTCACAGCATATAAAAATTGCATTGCCAGTAATCTATAGTAAATATATAAATTATCATTCAGTTATGAATCATCAAACGACAAATTGATCTGAGCCATTCCTGTCTATGCAATTTAAGCGAGAGTCCTTGCACTGGAGGGACAAGGTAATGGCACGAAAGAGCTTTTCTTCCCTGCTCATTGGCCGTAATTGCCATCAAGGAGTGAAATGAAAGCTGCCTGAAGATCAGATCCAAGCTGAAGCACACAGGACCACTCAATCAGGCGCCATGGCAACTGGTCATCAGAATTTGGCCATCGCAATGACTAAATTGCCTACAGAGAGTGTATGAGTTTTCGAATGAGGGGAAAATGAAGTGTGTGTGTGTGTGTGTGCATGTGAGCTACTGCAGACTTGCCGTTTACAAGAATAATCTGCCCAGCATTCAGACGTCGACTGTGTAAAACTGCAAACAGAAACAGCGAAGGAGCGAACAGACTGGATAGAATGTTGAAACATGCTTCGCAGAATTGGATATCACAATTATGTTTACACAATTTGCAGCAAAACGGAGGTACTGTTCCTGTTAAAATGTATTGACGGTGCTGACTGATTAATTTGAGGTAAATTTTAAAACTTGCTCCAGAATCAAACCCTCTATTCGTATATACCGGGGCAGTGGGATACTGTCGAGCACCGATGTTATCTAGCAGCAATCAGAGAAAGAAAATTTGTTTTTGCACTTCTATCAATAACATGGACGATCGTTCTGCTCCCTGTAGGTTTTTTTAAGCAAATTGTTAGTGTACAGTAGTGACTGTTTTCAATGGGATTGATGGATTCCTTCGTTCTGAAGGATGAATGAACTGTTCCTGTCTTTCCCTCAGGCTGAACCTGTTGACATTCCCACAGAACCTAATAATGATCCAAAGCCAGCTCCAGCAGAAAACGGTGTGAGTCCCACACCTGGTCTAACACCCAAACCCCCCACCCAAGTCACCCACGTTCAACCAGCACCAGGTAAGTGAGTTGATGCTTAATGGATTTTTGTTTTTAAAAAAAATCGCGAAGAAATAAGCTTTTTCAGCGATCATGAGCCTTGTTATTCATCAAAATCGTTTTGCATTGTTTGTTAGCTGCAGTCAAAACAGCCGGTAAGGCAGAAGATCTCATACAAAGCGTCTTGTCAGGTAAGCTGTTAACAAACTCTGTGCAACACAAGGACTTAAAATCGTGTCCAGCCCACAGTCCAAATGAAGGCTACTGATAAAATAATAAAAAATATAGAAATAAAATAACAATGAAGTGCCTGCGGAGTTCATGATAAGTTCTAGGATGGATTTTTTTTTAAAAAGGCTTGCATGTATCCAAGTTTACACAGAAGCAGACAAGACAGTGTAAATTCACTGAAAAGGTTCACACATAAGGCTGAAACCTTGTCATATAAAAACCTATGACTGCTATGTGACATATAATTGTCATTTAACAATCATACGTATGATAAGATTACTATATTTGTCCGTGTATGATATTGATAATCAATGTCCGTAAAACCATATTTTTGCACTATCGCATTTAAAAGGACTTTGTCTTAGTGAAAAGTGGCTTAGCAAACTTATTTTTTTTGTTTGAGTTGAAGAGCCAAGTTATGTCTCATCTTTTGTGACAGTGAGCTTGCACACAAGTGGTGCAGGTAATGCCAGCTACACGATTTACCTCACTGCATCATTGGCTTATAAATAAATAAAAATAGTTTTACCAAGGGCTTTCTTGTGAAGCACAGCTCCATATAACTATTACAGTTCATTAAAAGCAATTGGCTTGTGTATAAATGCTCGTCACTTATTGACCATAGACCAATCTTCATTAGTTTTAACTTGTGCCTCTATCTCTGTAACCCAAGCCTGGAAATTGCAGTGTGCTGTTATCATTTTCAAACTTGTTAACGCATTCCTTTGTCTGTTATTTTAACAGAGGTGTTAACTCGTTTAGCATCTCCATTAAAGTGGCAGGCAAAGGAATCCGGGCGGAACATGCATTTGTTGCTCAGCACCATTTCAAGCCTTTAGACTCCTGTTTAAAATGGTCGAGAATATCGAGAAGGGAGAGAACGGAGGCTTTGTAGAAACTTGAATGTAACAAACTTCTCTGTCCATGTGAATTATACAAAAGTAAATTTGACTGTACTTTTAGAAAGCTGATGTATTATGCTGAGCAGTATTTCAAGGAGTTGAATCAGATAAAAAAATAAAATTACTAGTATTTCAAAATAAAAAAATGTAGGGTGCTCAGATGTATACAAAATGTATAAAGACAAAATTAAAACACATGCTAACTTCCAGTGCACATTTTTATTCCCTTCACCAACATCTTTTAAAGAGCAGGCACAGGCACGATGGGCCGAGAATGGTCTCCTTCTGTGCTCTAAGATTCTATGACTTATTTAAGGGCCGCTTCTAATAATCTTAATCTTTTCAAATTTAAACGAGTTAGTCATTTTTAAGTGCGTCGTCATTGAATATCAGGGATTCATACACTCCTGATCGTTCTCATCGTAGTCGAGGTTTCACTGAAGATGCATTGTAGTAATTTTACATTTTATGTGACAGTCTGAGTAGTTGCGGTGAGACATTTACTAAAGGCAGAAGAAAAAAAAAAACTGCGTTTGATGTGATAAACTGGTTTCTATAAACTGCTGCAGAAGTGGAAGCCCAGACCGTGGAAGAGCTCAGACAACAAAAGGCATTTGTGAAACTTCAGAAAAAACATTACAAAGAAATGAAGGAATTAGTGAAGAAACACCACAAAAAAACCACAGACCTGATCAAAGAACACACGGCAAAATACAACGAGTTTCAGAATGAGTATTTAAGGCGCAGGGTACTTCTGGAAAAATCAGCAAAGAGAGATGGTAAGAAGAGGTAGGTGCACCATTCTCAAATACTTTTGGGTAATCACAGTGGGGCCTTGTGTGATTTCTAACTTGTTGCATTAAGGGCTCTTTTCCCCCCCCCCCCCCTGAAATATTTGCTGCAGATATCACGTGATAAAATAATTCTTTGCAAGCCTATTTTAAAATAATACTAAGAAGTGTGGTTTTCTACGTGCCTTTATTATGGCTTATTTTTAGATAATAGAAAACGATAAGTCCTTTTTTATTCCTGGCATGTTCAGTGAGTCACCTTTTGCATTGTTTGTGAAAACTAACCTTGTTCACCTACCCTCATATCAATCTGTGGTGCTTAAAATGTGAAATATTTCACATCACAGCGGCTGAAAAATAACAAAAGATTTTTCGGATATGATCCACAATGCAGTGGAATTAAATGATTTATCGAAAGACCTCACAGTAAACAAATTTTCTCGGCTGTTTGTTTCAAATTCGGGTATCGGAGAGCCAGAACACTGGAAACTGATAGAAAAATATCAGATACATTAAAAATAATTGCCCATTCATAACGTAAAATAAAACCACTGGTCTGCATGGACTAATAAAAGTCTTGAATTTGAAATGAAGCAGGGAAAAGCACTGTGTCCACAACTAGCTACAGTTTCCAAGTGATCATGTGCATTTGCTGCAATTGCAATTGTCATTCTAGATTTATTCAAAGCACAAAGCTGGTTTAAAATTGATCCTATATTTTTGATTCTGGGCAAAATACGCAGCATTTCTTTATGAAAAGGGAACTGTCGAAAGGGATCATGAAAGTGTTTATTTAAACACAGGCATTGTCAGGTGGAATGGTTTAGAATGGTATGGGGCTCAATTTTAAAATCAAATTGCGGGTGCATTGGGGGCGAAAATGGCAAAATTCCCAAGCGGATGAGGAAGCCAGCCCCAACCCGCCGACTTCTGTTTGCGCGCCCGCTTCACAAGTACAGAAGTCACGCCGGCAATTAAAGCCAGCGGGATGATAGTTAAAGAACCAAATGTACCTCATTGAGGTACTTAAGGTACTTTATTTCTGACATAGTAGTTAGTTAAAACGATTTTAAACTTACCTGGGCGGCTTTCCCACGGCTTCCGATTCACGCCTGGTGAAACCAGGCAAAAATAAACAAAATAAATTAAATAAAAAACCATTGCACAAAGTTTAAAAAACAAAATAAAACCCACATTTCCACCCTGCTCCAATGTCTGATGTCCCTCTCTCCCCCCGATGTCTCTCTCTCCGATGTCCCTCTCCCCCGCAATGTCTCCCTCTCCCCCGCAATGTCTCCCTCTCCGATGTCCCTCTCAGCCCCTGATGTCCCTGTCCGATCTCCCCCTCCCCGATGTCCCTCTCCGATCTCCCCCTTCCGCCCCCCCCCCCCCCCCGATCTTCCACTCTCCCCCCGGATCTTCCCTCCTTCCCACCCCCCGCCCCGATCTTCAGCGCCCGACACTCTCTTTTCCAGTGCCGGATGACGTCTCGCTCTCTCTCTTTCTTCCCCCTCCCACCTCGGCGTTGCAGCACCTGTCGGCAACCTGCCTGTCAATCAGATTATCTGCCAGGGGCGAAACTCGGAAACAACTTTAATCACCATCGATTACATTGCGATCGGGTCGGAAAAGTGACGTTTTTTTAGTTCGGGTTTGCCACGCACATCTTCACCCGCCCTCATCCCCTGCTGCCAACCCACCACCATTTCAAAATTGAGCCCATGGAGTTCACAGTGAGAGAGAGCTGCAGTAACATTCACAGTTAACATGAAGTTGGAGCACTCTCCGTTAATGACTGTACCTCCGATGCTGTTAACTCTTGCTCCTTCTCAGCATCAGTGACTCCCCTATGAGAGGTCCTTCATTGATAACATTAGCACTGAAATTTAAGTAAATGTTTTTTAATATTTGCCCAAATTTTCCTGTCAAAATAACGGTGAGGTTAATGGCGCTTGCCATTATTTATGCACAAATGCTACAGCAACTTCAGGCCACGGGCAAATGTGCGGTTAAACTCAAATATCGAAAAGTTATTGTCCGAGTTGTGCTGCTCTGCCGTTAGCTTCGCGAGAACTCATCTCGCTGCCTGCCTCACCATTGAGATGCATTGAACGGCGTGAAATTCCTGTATTTGCGCGGTGGATACGAACTAAACTTGTCACAGAAAGTTAAGTCTTGTCCATTTCAGTCTAAGTACCATTTTAACGACGTGGTGAATGTTAATTACTGCCAAACAACCTCTTGCGCACTGAAAATTAACTATTAAAAGTGTGGATTCCCATTCCTTCAGGTTTTAATTGTTGGAGATTTTAAAAATTTAATTTTTTTTCACCTTTTCTTTCTGTCTCTTTTTTCTCTCTCTGTTAACCCAATCTTTCTTTCCCTCTCTTTATTTCTCTTTCTGTACCTGATTTGACATTGAATTCACCCTCTTTAATTTACACTTCCTTCTCAGTCCTTGCGCTGTTAATTTCACAATCCTTCATTCTGATCGGTTAAGGATATACACAGTTGCTTGCCCTGTTCACTCAGGTCCCAGATGCCCTGTTGCCCTTGTTGTGACATTATCAGCTCGCACTTTCAGCAACACGCCATGCAAAAAATTTAAAAACCTAAACCTGCAAGGCCAAGTCTAACTAACAGCATATGCTGTTCGATGTCCTGCTACAGCAAATTATGGCCCCATTACTTTGAATAGGAGCTGTGAAGCCTGGGTGCACATTAAAGACGTAATTTTGCAAGGCTCTGCTCCCAGCATAGAGCCTCATAGACTGGTGCATATGCTATATGGTGTTATAGCCCACGATCCACACCTCTCTCTGGCAAGGAACCTCACTGTAGATGGAGCTTCGCAAAATTACCCCAAATTGCAATTGTGAACATTTTGGACAGGCAAATGCAAGGTTTTATGGAACTCAAAAAAGCACAGAAACAGATGCAAAAAAATGAGGCATGCCAAAAGTTAAATAAATCTGTAATTTTGACTAATGGATTTCCATTGGGGTTCCTCTCAGTAAGTCAGGACATATGCTGCTTTATTCTGTACTATGAAGCATACTAGTATATACGTATTATTATATAATATTAGCTGATTTAAATGGTGTTGTGAACAGCACATAGGATGAAATGCTATTTTATCGTGACAGGAACATTATACCATAATGCGTATTGGACCTGGTTACGTGATTGGATGCACTGTAGTGCTGGTGCCAAGGAGAGGGGGAGGGGGAAAACATATAATCAGGTGATTCCTCACTAAGGATCTTTTTGCAACCAGAGCACAACTGAAGAGCAGAGAGCAATCACACTTTCCGTTCAATCCCTTCATTAAGCCTTTGAAAATTCTGCCAGTTCGTTCAAGGTACCTGTTTTGCGTGTTCAGTGTGCCAAAGACAAAGACAACCATTTAAAATGGGCGCTGCTTTGAAAACTCCTTTATCCATTTTGGGCATTGCACTCGAGGGGAGATTTCCTGGGTTTGCTCCGTTGTAGCTGGAGGTATTTGATGACTACTGTGCATTGGTCTTTACTAAAGAGAAGGATATCCCGAGCAGCTGAATCCTAAAGTGATTTGAGAGTGAGGTGAGCGATATTGTGATGGATGAAAGGAAAACTTTAGATCGTTTGGTTTGGCTAAAGAAAAGCAAAGCACCAATGTCGAAGGGGATACATCCTAGGATCCTGAGGGAGGAACTAGCCGAGGCCTTAGAAACGATAGGGTAGATTTTCAATCTCCGCCTGGCAGGAACAGTGCGGACAGGAATTTAAGATGGTGCGTGTGCGAGGGAGGGGGTGGGAGGGGATGCGCTGCGTTCCTGATGCATCCCCACCATCTTTACTTGACCTTAATTCAGAGACGGGAGGGAGGCCCACTCCTGGCGGGGGATGGGGGGGAGGGAGGACCTTCTTTACATTGAAAAGTTGCCGCCCAAAGACATCATCGGCATCGCGACAACATTTTAATGTCTGGATTCGGGAGGTCCACACGGGGCCAAATCCCACAGCAGAACCATAGCGGGGGGCCCCGAGTGGCCAGAAGAGGCCACGGTAAGTTTTTTTTGAAAAATGACTTTTCTGTGGAATCCTTGTGGGCCAAGAGGAGCAGCACTGCTCCCTCAGGCTCCGCAAGGAGCCCTTGGTTCTCCCCAATTCCAGCCTCTCCTCTCCCTCCCAGCGCTGGCATCTGCTGCCAAAGCCCCTGCCCAGTGTTAACATTATGCTGGAGACGGTTCCCTCGGGACCCTGGTGACCTTGGGCTTCAGACCCGATTTGTGCTTCCGCCTGCCGGCCCTCTTGTCATCCCCGCTTGTTTTGGGCGGGAGACTATCCTGGATTCTCTAAATGAGGCCCAGGAGTTAAAATGGCCTGGGCCTTCACGCTGAGCTCCCTGCACCTCAGGCGCCCTGAACATTCCCCCAGTTAAAATCGACCCCTATATTTCAGGTCTCTTATTAAGCGTGGATGTGCGCCAGAGGACTGGAGAGTGGCCGATGTAGTACCCACGTTTAAAAAGGGAGACTGTGTTAATCTGACTAATTTACAAGCCACTTAGTTTAATATCTGTGATGGAGAAAATTTTAGAGTCTGTAATTAAGGAATGTATGAACACGTATCTGGATGAGGAGAAATTAGTTAGATGTAGCCAGCGCAGATTGCAAAAGGGATGATCATGCGTAACAAAGCTCCTAGAATTCTTTGAGGAGGTAACACATATGGCAGACGGGGTGGGGTAATGCAATGCTCCTGACCCCTGTTTGATGGCTGATGAATTGGGTGTTAAGGTGTCAGCCGTGGCTCAGTGGTTGCATTCTTACCTCTGCGTCAGGAGGTTGTGGGTTCAAGTCCCACTCTAGAGACTTGGGCACAAAATCTAGGCTGACGCTTCAGTGCAGTACTGAGGGAGCACTGCACGGTCGGAGGTGCCGTCTTTCCGATGAGACGTTAAACCTGCCCTCTCAGGTGGATGTAAAAGATGCCATGGCACGATTTTGAAGAAGAGCAGGGGAGCTCTCCCCGGTGTCCTGGCCAATATTTATCCCTCGACCACCATCACTGATAAACAGATTATCTGGTCATTATCACATTGCTGTCCGTGGGAGCTTGCTGCTTGCGAGCTGGCTGCCGCGTTTCCTAGATTGCAACAGTGATTACATTTCAAAAGTACTTAATTGCCTGACAAAGCAGTTTGGGATGTCCTGAGGATGCGAAAGGCGCTATATAAATGCAAGTTCTTTGTTTCTTTCTGCTGCACGCAGTGAGTGGTTGCAGGTTTGACTTGTTTGTAACTCTAGAAGACAACAGTGTACAGGCAGTCTTAACACTATCTGTAGCACCTGTAGGACAAGTGAACAGACTGCACACTTCAATTGTACAATCTACCCACTGGAAAATTCGATGCCATGAAGTGGTACCTGTCACAATATTACATCAGTGACTGCACTTCAGAGGTACTTTATTGGCTGTAAACCACTGTGAGAATTCCTGAGGTCGTGAAAGGCACTATATAAATGCAAGTTCTTTATTTCCTTTTGTCAAAGGGTTCCACATTTTTTGCTCATACTTGCCAAACGGTCACACTGCCTTTCAGCGCCTGGCATGCATACCCATACTTCCAATAGGACGCACACTTAAGCTGCAACTTACAACTGAGAGCCCTGTGACACTCACATCACCCGTGGGCATCATACAACAAAGGACTGTAATACAAACCGGGTCACTCATTGACACCCCCGCCACCCCAGGGGGATGGGCTGAAGGTTGGGCACATGGCAGTCATCAGTGACCCATTTTGGAAATGCAACAGTGCAGTGCTTTCGGTCACATCCTGCTCGACAGCGGGAAAGGAGATAAAGCTTTGGATTTGCTGACTAGTGCATCAGTTATCTATTTGATGCAGGCAGAGGCAGCACGTTACCTGATATGGCAGTTCCTAACCAGTATTGGACGATAGGCGTAACTGTTGAAGGCTGTGGCGGCCTGCCAACCACTGGCACTGCCATCCCTACGTTGCATGTTGGCTACAAGTATCCATGCAGCAGATGGTGAAGCTCTGTCCTGCTGATCCAGATCACCTTGAGGCAATCGTCCTATGCCATTTGGCAGGTAGTTTTGCCAAGATTTCCAGATGGTTTGGGCCTTGTTTATCTCTACGGCATGCTTCTCGTATCTCAACCATGAAATACCATATTTGAGGCACTTTAGCTACTTAATGAGTTTAAGAAAAGGGACCCAAATTTGTTTTGAGCAAATAAATAGTAATAAAAATATGGAAAAAATCCAATAAAAATAGCACTGTACCGTAAACATTGCAAAGAAAAACACACAAAGTCAATTTATGCCTTCGGAATTTCCCTTGCTCTCATTTCAAATGAGTACACAAGGAAAAAAGAGCAAACCTGTCCAAATCCTACTGAATTGTGTTAGATGTTCATTGAAATATTTCTGCATCAAATCTGAGGTCTTGATGAGGTTAATACACAAAGGGCACGTCACTTTACCAAACGTAGAAGAGCGTTGAGTTGCAGCCTGGAATGAAACTGGCAGAGGGCTCTTTCAAAGAGCCAGCACAAGCACGGTGGGCCGAATGGCCTCCTTCTGTGCTGTATGGTTCTATGAAACCCAGGGCCTGCTCTCCCAATTCAGCGCTCCCTCTTTACTGATTGTGCATCTGATCTCCCAGTGCAAAGGACCATTGAATTGGCTCTTTAAATAGTTCTATTTCTTTTATTTTTCAAATTTCAAGATGTTCATCCCTTCTCATAGTTAAAGAGTTCTCATTGGTAGCAGCGGGGAAGGTTTTGTATTTTTTTTTAGATATTTGATTGTTTCATTTCTCTTTTTTGTGGAATTGATAGATTTTTTTTCAATCTTCGTTTTTAGAGATCTAATTTTTTTTTTCCTCTTTTATGAATATTTTAATTTCAGCCACTCTGGTCAAACTGTGAAAACAAAGAATGGGCATAGTACAGGTGTGACACGGAGTCTGAGACATGAATTGTGACTAGTGGATCTCCCATGGCATTGCTCATATTGAGTTGGAGGATATGGTAATACTGAGAAAGGCAAGATCTTGGGATTTGACAGCTCTGTGCAGGGGGCAAGAGGTTTGGGTATTTTGATAGCAGTCGGGTGGAAGAAGTCTTCAGGTTTGGTACTGTGAAATGACTAGCATGGTTAAATCTTTATTAAAAATTATAGTGTCATTCTCCGTATAAATAAAAGCAAGCTCAGATACTGAAAATCACCTGCCTTTCTTTGTCCCTGTTGTTGCCTGAGCTAGACACTCTGGAATTTTTTTTTTTAAGTTCAAAAGGATTTTTAATAAACTTATACTCGAAAACCTTTTGAAATTCGTTTTTTCCATTGTGATAATACTGCCACGCCCTGAACAGGGACACAATTCAAAATTTCTACTGAAAAAAATAAACTTCTTTAAATAATTGTTTATGACTTTTTGAAGTGTAAACAACAGAAAGCACAAACAGTGTAATCACTCCCTTTCTGATTTGTTTCCAAAGTAAAAATGAAGCACTTGATCATTTAAATGTGAAATTTTAGCAGAAGAAACACTCAAGTTATTCTGCCATCTTGTTTAGAAAAGCAGATTTTTTTTTAATTCGCTCATGGGATGTGGGCGTCGCTGGCGAGGCCGGCATTTATTGCCCATCCCTAATTGCCCTTGAGAAGGTGGTGGTGAGCCGCCTTCTTGAACCGCTGCAGTCCGTGTGGTGAAGGTTCTCCCAAATAAATTCAGAAATCTTATTACAGCATGAGGAAAGGCACTTCTCTTGCAATGAACCATACTGGTGCGTCTTGAGAAATTCTGGGATTTCTAGTAGCGCAGGTATAGTTGGCAACTCCCTTCAACTGACAGGCTGCCAGACATGAGGAACACATCAATTACAAGCCCAGGCTTTTGAGAAGGGCTGAGGTCTCCAAGTAAAAACATTAATGAATGTACTCAAAGACGCAAATGATAACTTTATAGGTAAGTTTAATCATGTTATTGTGAAATATGTATTTTTAAAATGTTTTTATTTTGTTAGCAACCTTATTCCGAGCCTTTAGTCGGCAGGCTGGGTGAGAAAATTGGCGTCTGAAAAACATTTCAGAACGTATTTTGGTTTGTTTGCTCTTTCCTTTCTTTAACTGGTAGCTCTTGACTGTCCATGTTTGATTTGTTTTTCTCCGAGCTTTTGATACCCATTCCTGCTCGCTACTTGCTGATTGGCAAGGTGACAACCTGTTCAGTTGTAATTTATTGCTGTATTAGGAAAATAAAATTTGAGTCATTTAGGGGAAAATGTAGCACAGAAATGTACGTGTGATGAGCACAGTGTGACAGGTAAAAGGAAGTAAGATGCTCAAATGAGACGTATAATCCTTTGTGTGGATGAAACGTCATACTTTTTATTAATATACTAAGAGAATTCCCCTGTCTTTGCTTGAGGTAAGTGCAGTGATATGCTGCTTTATAAGGACAGAGACTGATGCCCTGCGATGTATTATTTCTGTCGCTAGGTTGAAGCTGTGACCCTTTTAAGGTGATAAAGTCTAATTGCTATTAAGTCGGCACTGGGTGATTTCATTGAGTTTAATTGCTAAATAGACTTCAGGTTAGAACCCTGACTTTGTTTGTCTTTTTTTAAGTATAATTTTGTGAAATCAATTAAGGGGCTGCAGATATTCTGACTCCAGTGTTTTCTCTTCCTGGAGAGTATCTCTGTACATTCCAAAGGACTGTCGTTGTTTCTTCATACTCTTTTTAAAGTATGACACCTGAAGTGTGACTGAGAAATATAACAGACAGGAAATGGAGAAGTATCACAGGCAACAAATGTGTACTAGATGCACCACAGATATATATAAAAAAAAAATATATATATATACACACATATATAAGAGATAATGGGGGTAATTTTGACTTTGTGCAATAGTGTTAAATGAGTGATAGTGAATCGGCAGTCCATTTTACATCTCTCCTGGTTTTTATTTCCATTGAAGTCAAAATTACCCCCAATATGTGTGCATGTATACATACAACTGCCCTAGTAGCACACTAGGAATTTTGCATGAGCACATTATCCAGATTGCTACTAGAAGAAATTAGATGATTTAGATCCACATTTCCTCCCTGAGCGAACATCAGTACCATTATCTGGGCAGGCTAGGGCAGAATTTGGGGTACAACTTGGAAACTCAGAGTTCCTGCCTCATTGTGTGCCAATTCTTAATCCTGGTGAATTTGGGTTTGAGTGTATAATGTTTGGGTAGAACACCATTCAAATGAGGAAAATATGTTTAATTTCCTCCATTTGCACCCTACCCACACAGGAGAAATTATAATGGAGAATAAGGAAATGGCAGAGACGTTAAACAAATATTTTGTCTCTGTCTTCACAGTAGAAGACACAAAAACCAGACCAAAAGTAGCGGGGAACCAAAGGTCTAATGAGAGTGCCGAACTTAAAGTGATCAATATCAAAAGAGAAAAAGTATTTGAGAAACTAATGGGTCCGAAAACCGCCAAATCCCCTGGACCTGATGGTCTACATCCTAGGGTTTTAAAAGAGGTGGCTGTAGAGATAGTGGATGCATTGGTTGTGATCTTCCAAAATTTCCTAGATTCTAGATCAGTCCCAGCAGATTGAATGGTAGCAAATGTAACTGTGCTATTCAAAAAAGCAGGGAGAGAGAAAACAGGAAACTACAGGCCAGTTAGCCTGACATCAATCATCGGGGAAAATGCTGGAATACATTATTAAGGAAGTGGTAACAGGGCACTTAGAAAATCATAATATGATTCGGCAGAGTCAAAATGGTTTTATGAAAGGGAAATCGTGTTTGACAAATTTATTAGAGTTCTTTGAGGATGTAACTAACAGGGTAGATAAAGGGGAACCAGTGGATGTAGTATATTTGGATTTCCAAAAGGCATTCGATAAGGTGCCACATAAAAGGTTGTTACGCAAGATAAGGGCTAATGGGGTTGGTAAGATATTAGCATGGATAGAGGATTGGTTAACAGACAGAAAGCAGAGAGTAGGAATGAACGGGTCATTTTCAGGTTGGCAGGCTGTAACTAGTGGGGTGCCGCAAGGATCAGTGATTGGGCCTCAGCTATTTACAATCTATATTAATGACTTAGATGAAGGGACCGACTGTAATGTATCCAAGTTTATTGACGATACAAAGCTAGGTGGGAAAGTAAGCTGTGAGAAGGACACAAAGAGTCTGCAAAGGGATATAAACAGGTTAAATGAGTGGGCAAGAAGTTGGCAGATGGAGTATAATGTAGGAAATGTGAGGCTATTCACTTTGGTAGGAAGAATAGAACAGCAGAATATTTTTTAAATGGTGAGAAACTATTAAATGTTGGTGTTCAGAGAGATCTGGGTGTCCTTGTACAAGAAACACAGAAAGTTAGCATGTAGGTACAGCAAGCAATTAGGAAGGCAAATGGCATGTTGGCCTTTATTGCAATGGGGTTGGAGTACAAGAGTAAAGAAGTCTTGCTACAATTGTACAGGGCTTTGGTGAGACCACACCTGCAGTACTGTGTACAGTTTTGGTCTCCTCATCTAAGGAAGGATATACTTGCCTTAGAGGCCGTACAACAAAGGTTCACTAGATTAATTCCTGGGATGAGAGGGTTGTCCTAAAATGAGAGATTGAGTAAAACGGATCTATATTCTCTGGAGTTTAGAAGAATAAGAGGTGATCTCATTGAAACATGTAAGATTCTGAGGGGGCTTGACATGGTAGATGCTGAGATTGTTTCCCCTGGCTAGAGAGTCTAGAACTAGGGGGCACAGTCGCAGGATTAGAGGCCGGCCATTTAAGACTGAGATGAGGAGGAATATCTTCACTCAGAGGGTTGTGAATCTTTGGAATTCTCGACCCCAAAGGGCTGCGGATGCTCAGTCATTGAATATATTCTAGACTGAGATCGATAGATTTTTGGACTCTAGGGGAATCAAGGGAAATGGGGATCAGATGGGAAAGTGGAGTTGAGGTCGAAGATCAGCCATGATCTTATTGAATGCTGGAACAGGCTCGAGGGGCCGTATGGCCTACTCCTGCTCCTATTTCTTATATTCTTATGGCACGAGGGTGCTTGTGTGTTGCTAAGGGCTTGGGAGAGGAAATTAAATGTTAAATGGCCAGTTTCCATACCACAATCAAATCTAATATTCTACTTTAAAGTTGAGAGCTTAGTGTGAGCCCAATCCCATTTTAAATTTTCACACATCAGTCGGTCCGGGATATTTGCTGCTGCTTTAATTTGTATCCCATCAGCATGTGCAGCACTGTTAGTGGAAAAAATACACATTTCAAGGACCAGTTTATCAGCATATTGAAATAATATAAATGTGGTATGATGTGTCAGGACTAGAAAGGATGAATCAAATATTTATATGTTTCTTGGTGATTTGTATTAAAATTGTACGGATAAACTTATACAGCAATTTAAGGTAAAGCGATGCAGCACCACCTTGTGGCCAGACTCTTTCCCCGATTTCTAGTCCGAGGTTCAGCTTTGGAGATGATTGATTTCAAAACACACTGCCCTTCCACATCAGTGCGAGCAGCAGGTACTGCAAACAGATACAAACGGCAAAGCAGCAGCTCTGCTGTATAATGGCAGGACTCAGCTGTGCACCGACACTCCAAACGGGAACATCTGACACTCTGGAGAAAACCTCGAGCTGCTCGCAACTGAGACGCAGTTACTGCAAGAAGATTTCATGCAGAGATATTAAAATTCCCCGGCTTAAGGTGGTCCAAAATGTTTCCTTTCCTGCAATAAATGCTACCTCAAAAAGAAATAATGAATGAGGGTCATTTTAATTTTTAATCGCAGGGCGGAAAGATAATTGGATGAGGTGTAAAACATGTTGCCGTTTCACTATCACCCATTCTTCACCCAGCAAGTTAAAATCACCCCACTGATTAGTGAGCGATATTGATACAGTAAAATGTTTTTGCACGTGTTCCCTTTAATATAAAGGCCGTGTTAAACTGTCCTTTCTCTTCCCACATGCTGATGGACCTGTTGTGTACTTCCAGCATTTTCTCATTTTACTTCAGAATTGCAGCATTTACTGTGTGTTTTGTTTTGTTTTGCATTGAATTACATAGAAAGTACAGCACAGAAACAGGCCATTCGGCCCAACAGGTCCATGCCAGTGTTTATCCTCCACATGGGCAACCTCCATCCCTACTTCAACTAACCCTATCAACATATCCTTCCATTCCTTTCTCCCTCATGAGTTTATCTAGCTTCCTCTTAATGCCTCTATGCTCGTCGCCTCAACTACTCCTTGTAGCGAGTTCCACATTCTAACCACTCTCTGGATAAAGAAGTTTCTCCTGAATTCCCTATTGGATTTATTAGTGACTATCTTATATTTATGGCCCCTAGTTCTGGTCTCCCCCACAAGTGGAAACATTTTCTCTACGTCTACCCTATCAAACCCTTTCATAATCTTAAAGACCTCTATCAAGTCACCCCTCAGTCTTCTCTTTTCTAGGCCCCAGCCTGCTCAATCTTTCCTGACAATCTCTCGTTTCTGGTATCATCCTAGTAAATCTTTTTTGCGCTTTCTCCAGTGCCTCTATATCCGTTTTATAATATGGAGACCAGAATTATTCACAGTACTCCAAGTGTGGTCTAACCAAGGTTCTATACAAGATTAATATAACTTCTCTGCTTTTCAATTCTATCCCTCTAGAAATGAACCCCAGTGCTTGGTTTACTTTTTTTATGGCCTTATTAACCTGCATCACTACTTTTAGTGATTTGTGTATCTGTACCCCCAGATCCATCTGCTTCTCTACCCCATATTATCCCTGTGTGTGTATATTTAACGAGTTCACCAGGTTTAATAAGAACATAAGAAACAGGAGCAGGATTGGCCATACAGCCCCTCGAGCCTGCTCCGCCATTCAATAAGATCATGGCTGATCTTCCACCTCAACTCCACTTTCCTGCCCGATCCCCATATCCCTTGATTTCCTTTGTGTCCAAAAATTTATCGATCTCAGTCTTGAATATACTCAACGACTGAGCATCCACAGCCCTCTGGGTGAAGAAATTTTTTCACATCTCGGTCCTAAATGGCCAACCCCTTATCTTGTGACTATGCCCCCTAGTTCTAGACTCTCTAGCCAGGGGAAACAACCTCTCAGCATCTACCCTGTCAAGCCCTCCAAGAATTTTATAAGTTTCAATGAGATCACCTCTCATTCTTCTAAACTCCAGAGAATATAGGCCCACTCTACTCAATCTCTCCTCATAGGACACCCCTCTCATCCCATGAATCAATCTAGTGAACCTTCGTTGCACCCCCTCTAAGGCAAGTATATTCTTCCTTAGGTAAGGAGACCAAAACTGTACACAGTACTCCAGGTGTGGTCTCACCAGAGGCCTATCAATTGCAGCAAGACCTCCTTATTCTTATACTCCAAACCCCTTGCAATAAAGTCTGACATACTCTTTGCCTTCCTAATTGCTTGCTGTACCTGCATGTTAATTGTCTGTGATTCGTGTACAAGCACACCCAAATTCCTCTGACTACCAACATTTCTTAGTCTCTCACCTTTTAAAAAATATTCTGCTTTTCCATTCTTCCTACCAAAGTGGATAATTTCACATTTCTCCACATTATACTCCATCTGCCACCTTCTCGCCCACTCACTTAACATGTCTATATCCCTTTGCAGGTTCTTTGTATCCTCCTCACAACTTACTTTCCCACCAGCTTTGTATTGTCAGCAAACTAGGAAACATTACACTCGGTCCCCTCATCTAAGTCATTAATATAGATTGTAAATAGCTGAGGCCCAAGCACCGATCCTTACGGCACTCCATTAGTTACAACCTGCCAACCCAAAAATGACCCGTTTATTCCTGCTCTCTATTTTCTGTCCATTAACTAATCCTCAATCCATGCTAATATATTACCCCCAATCCCATGAGCCCTAATCTTGTGTAACCACCTCTTGTGTGGTACCTTATCGAATGCCTTTTGAAAATCCAAATATATTACATCCACTGGTTCCCCTTTATCTTACCCTGCTAGTTACATCCTCAAAAAACTCTAATAGATTTGTCAAACACAATTTCCCTTTCATAAAACCGTGTTGACTCTGCCTAATCATATTATGATTTTCTAAGTGCCCTGTTACTACATCCTTAATAATAGATTGTAGCATTTTACCTGCTACTGATGTCAGGCTAACTGGCCTATAGTTCTGTTTTCTCTCTCCTACCTTTCTTGAATAGTGGGGTTACATTTGTTACCTTCCAATGCACCAGGACCATTCTAAAATTTAGGGAATTCTGGAAGATCACAACCAATGCATCCACTATCTCTGCAGCCACCTCTTTTAAAACCCTAGGATGTAGGCCATCAGGTCCAGGGGATTTGTCGGCTTTTAGTCCCCTTAATTTCTCCAGTACTTTTTCTTTAATAATTTTAATTACTTTAAGTTCCTCACTCTCACTGTCCCCATTATTTCTGGTATGTTTTTTGTGTGAAGACAGATACAAAATATTTGTTTAACATCTCTCACGTCTCCTCATTTGTTTCGTACTTTCTGCCGTTAAATAATTTACCTCGTGAAAATGTAAAACCTTTTTCAAAGTAACATAAAATCAGAATAAATTGTTTAAAGTCAGCAGGAGCTTTGAATGCAGCATTTACTAATGGAATAGAAACAGAATGTTTTTTATATAATATAAAAGACCACCTTCAGAAAGAAACAGTGATGATGCTGGTAAACAGAAAATGCTCGTCGCAGCATCTGCAAGAGAAAATTGACTATTGGCCCGTAAATTGCTCCAAGCAATGAACCAGCAGTGCTCGCCGCTCACTTGATTTAAATTCACCTGCTAAGTTACCGCGTTCTTTTTGGCGGCAACTTCCTTGAACTGCGAGTTCAAATAACATCTTTCCCGGGCGGTGTGAGTGGTGAAAGGATTTCTAAGGCCCCTCAACCGATCAGCTTGAAGCAAGCCACGCTGTGAGAACCAGGAAGTGTAGTTCATAGACAAACAGCGCAAACTAAAAACTCGGGTGTGCTCGATAAGGTATTATAAAATGACATGGAGAAAGTAAAATAAAGAGAGGATAAGATTAAATGACTGAGCTAAAGGAGACAGAAGGATAAAGTTTATAAAAAAAAAATTCATTTAAATTTTTCTTAAATGTCCAGAAACTATTAAAATCAGAAGTAATGAGACTCCACATTTTTAAAAGTTAATTTTTAGTGCCAGAGAGGTTATTTGGCAGTCATTAAGACTTACCACGCTGTTAAAACTTAGTTTAGACCTAAAAAGCTGAGCGTACTTGTTTTTGTGGCGCGATTAGTTCGTTTCCAGCTGGGCGGAGAGCAAGTGGGCGCTGATCCGTTGATTTAATTGATTGCAGCCACAAGGTCCCTTTAAGGTGAAGCTGACAGATCGCCGGCGGACCAGGAAGAGCACGTTCTGGATTTCCGCGTTTGACTGCGCATGCGAGGTTGCTGGAACTTGCTCTTCGATTTCGCCACTAATAGGGCTCACCGTTATTTTGAAAGCAATTTCTGGTCCATTATTTCAGCTGGGCTCTTCATTAGAACTGAGTGCTACGAAGGCTCCCAAACTGATACCATAACCTACCTTTGCCGTTTAGATAATGATTGGTTTGCTGTGCATGTGGAATGCAGTGCCAGATGACTCTGTGCAGTTGATTTTTTTTTTCCCCCATGTGATAATACAAGTACGTTTCGATTTTTGTTTTTATCATGTCAGGCCTGAATCTGCAAGTCCAGAACATACCTATTCAAGCATCGAGCAAGAACTTTCTGCACTTGATGCAGAAATGACACAGAAATTAGCAGAGCTGAAAGAACACCAACAGCAACAGCTATTGAACCTGAGACAGGAGCAGTATTATAGCGAAAAATATCAGAAACGGGAGCATGTTAAACAGGTATATATATATATATATACGTATGTATATCTTTAATGGTATCTAATCCTCAATCCAGTCATTTCCATTGGTTTTTGTGCTACCTACAAATCAAGTAATGACAGATTAGATAGACTACTTATTTTACATATACATATATAGACACGTACATACACACACACATATATCTGCATTTATTGCCCATCCCCAGTTGCTTTGAGAAGGTCGCAGTAGGGCTGCCTTCTTGAACCGCTGCAGACCGTGTGGTCTGATAGATATTTTTTATCCAATTTAGGGATGTGGGAAGTGGGCATCGCTGCCAAGGCCGGCACTTACTACCCACCTTGAGTTGCCCTTGTACAACTGAGCGGCTTGCTCGCAAGTCAGGCCACTTCAGAGGGCGGTTAAGAGTCAACCACAATTGGGTGTGGGATTGGAGACACATCTAGGCCAGATCTGGTAAGGACGGCAGGTTTCCTTCCCTAAAGGACATTTAGTGAACCAGTTGGGTTTTTCCGACAATCTGACAGCTTCATGGTCATTTTTACTGATACCAGCTCTTTATTTCCAGATTTTTTAAAAACAATTAAAATTTTCAAACTGCGATGGTGGGATTTGAACTTGCGTTCAATGGATTATTAATCCAGGCCTCTGGATTATTAGTCCAGCAACATAATCACTACATCACCCTACCCATAGATAAGGCTTGTCAGCTGGTTAGTGGTAAAACTAATGCCAGTAATGTCATCACTAAAATATAATTCCCCAAGGCATATTGCTCATTGGGGCCAATTGAACTGAAAACCTATCTATATAGGAATACACACATAACAAGAGACCTTTTATCACAAATTGGCCCTAATTTGTTTCTTGGTTAGAGCGAAGCTAAATCAAGATGGAAAGTTGGCTGATTTCCATCAGTGCCGAATTCCCACATTTTAACATTGAGTCCTGCACATGAAATTAAATCTTCAAATTGAGCATTAATTGTTCTGTCAGGGAGTTGAGTGTTTTTTTTTGTTTTGAAAAGTTATTTTGCTTGAGACCGAGAGAAACGGAAATGGGGTTTGTGTAGGACCTGCACAGGGGTTGGTTTCATCTCTGTACAGCAGTTAATATTGTATTGGAAACGAGGCTCAATAAGCTCTATCCTGTCCAATCTTCGGGCCAAACTTCATCCATAGAGCTGGGCTATGTTAGCTTTGTAGTATCTATGCTTGTTCAGTGCAGAAGAGGGTAAAAAGTTGAAAATGGGGACAAGGCTGCTTTGGGTGTAAAGGTCTTTTTCCCCCAGCATCAATGTAACTTGCACCATTCTGCCTGTTGAACAAACAATGCCTAGTTCAATGCTAACTTCTTCATTTAGTCGTCCTTATTGTAGTGGAATTTTCAGCTATTCTGCTTTAGATGCCTACGTGGCAATAGTTGCTCCACTACAAAGTAATTCAATGCATGTGAAGCGCTTTGGGACATTTGTGAGAGGTGTGATAAAGTCTTATATAAAAGCGTCTTCCTTCTCTTAAAAGTTATTAAAATAATTACAAATATCTGTGAGTGTACAGTCAGCACTGGAAGGGTTTCACTGTGAACAAATGTCCTTTGGTCCAAGATTTAACATGATATAAAGATTTTGCATTTGTTGCTCAATTCTATGTAAAAACACATTCAATGTCAGAATTGGATTTTACTTTACAGTTTCAGTGTCTTGCTTTTGGGATCATCCTTTTCAACCAATGCAAACACCATTTTCCCTCATAATCTTCCTTTTCTCTCACCCTGCCTATTTTATTGTCTCTCCGAGCTTTCTTTCCTCTCCTGTTCCTCCTAGGCTCCAGCTATGCATTTCACACAAATTCCTCATTACATTATCGCCATGTTGAAATCAAATATATATCACACTGTCTCCCACTTTAACTCATTCTTTTCCAGGATATCAAAACTGTGATACTCCTTACGTCCCTCGGTCTTCCACAATCTATAGTCCTTTAAAACTCAAGATCAGGATCATCTAACTGCTATTTCAATTTACCATCCCCTCCCCAATTTTCTCTTCAACCTTGCTCGTGTCCTGCACTGTGCTCTTTGGCCTTTGTAGGTTTATTTTCAGCCGATGAATCTCTTCATCTTGATTGATGTGACGTGTAGCCAGAATTCATTGCCTTAGTAAATAGTTGACGTTACACAGCGATGACATTTATGTGCTCCTGAAGGTGCTAACTTTCTGAAGATTTGATTTAGAATCGTAGAATTTTACAGCACAGAAGGAGGCCATTCGGTCCATCATGTCTGTGCCGACCGAGAAAGAGCTATCCAGCCTAATCCCACTTTCCAGCTCTTGGTCCGTAGCCTTGTAGGTTACGGCACTTCAAGTGCACATCCAAGTACTTTTCAAGTGTGATGAGGGTTTCTGCCTCTACCACCCTTTCAGGCAGTGATCCCCACAACACTCTGGGTGAAAAAATTTCTCCTCAACTCCTTCCAGGAATTATTTTAAATCTATGAGCTCTCTGCTAAGGGAAAAAGATCCTTCCAATCTACTCTATCGAGGCCCCTCATAATTTTATACACCTCAATTAAATCTCCCCTCAGCCTCCTCTGTTCCAAAGAAAACAACCCCAGCCTATCCAATCTTTCCTCATAGCTAAAAATCTCCAGTCCTGGCAACATTCTCGTAAATCTCCTCTGTACCCTCGCTAGTGAAATCATATATTTCCTGTAATGTGGTGACCGGCACGGACTTGATGGGCTGAATGGCCTCCTTCCATGCTGTAACCTTTCTATGATTCTATGATTCTATAACCAGAACTGTACACAGTCCTCTAGCTGTTGCCTAACCAGCGTTTTATACAATTCTAGCATAACCTCCCTGCTCTTATATTCTATGCCTTGGCTAATAAAGGAAAGTATCCCGTATGCCGCCTTAGCCATCTTACCTACCTGTCCTGCTACCTTCAGGGATCTGTGGACATGCACTCCAAGGACCCTCTGTTCCTCTACATTTCTCAGTATCCTACCATTTATTGTGTATTCCCTTGGCTTATTTGCCCTCTCCAAATGCATTATCTCACACTTCACCGGATAAAATACCATTTGCCACTTTTCTGCCCACCTGACCAGTCCGTTGATATCTTCCTGCAGTCTACAGCTTTCCTCCTCACTATCAACCACACGGCCAATTTTTGTATCATCTGCAAACTTCTTAATCATGCCCTTTACATTTAAGTCTAAATCATTGATATATACCACAAAAAGCAAGGGATCCAGTACTGAGCCCTGTGGAACCCCACAGCCTTCCAGTCACAAAAACATCTGTCTACCATTACCCTTTGTATCCTGCCACTGAGCCAATTCTGGATCCAACTTGTCACTTTCCCTTGGATCCCATGGGCTTTTATTTTTCTGACCAGTTTGCCATGTGGGACCTTGTCAAAAGCCTTCCTAAAATCCACATAGATTACATCAAACGCGCTACCCTCATCGACCCTCCTTGTTTCCTCCTCAAAAAATTCAATCTAGTTAGTCAGACACGACCTTCCCTTAACAAATCCATGCTGACTGCCCTTAATTAATCTGTGCCTTTCTAAATGACTATTTATACTGCCCCTCAGAATTTTAACCAATAATTTGCCCACCACCGAGATTAGGCTGACTGGCCTGTAATTATTCGGTCTATCCCTTTCTCCTTTTTTAAACAACAGTACAACGTTAGCAGTCCTCCAATCCTCAGGCACTACGCCTGTAGCCAGAGAGGATTGGAAAATGATGGTCAGAGCTTCCGCTATTTCCTCCTTTGCTTCTCTTAACAGCCTGGGATACATTTCATCCAGGCCTGGCGATTTATCTATTTCAAAGATGCTAAACCCCTTAATATTTCCTCTCTCACTGTGTTTATCCCATCCAATATTTCACACTCCTCCTCCTTCACTACAATGTCTGCATCGTCCCCCTCTTTTATGAAGACAGACGCAAAATATTCATACCCACGTCTCCTGCCTCCACACACAGGTTATCTTTTTGGTCTCTAATAGCCCCTACTCTTTCCTTAGTTATCCTCTTGCTCTTTATGTATTTATAAAATATCTCTGGGTTTTCCTTGATTTCCATTAATTATGGCTTTTTTAACGTTATTATTTGTATTTACTGCAGATTTATTAACGTAGAATCTAATCTACGGCCCTCCTTCCCGGCCTCATACTGAGCATCAGTTCCATGGGTGCAAGGGGCCCTGCAGTACCTTAACCACAAGATCATTCTTGACGCATGAGTCTAGACAACAGGGGCTCGATTTTAAAAGTAAAAAACGGGTGGGTTAGGGGCGAGGGGGGCATTGAAAATTGCCACCATTTTAGACCCGCCCCAAACCCGCCCATTTCCAGTTTTCACAGGGGCGGGACAAGGGGCGGGCAGCCAACCCGCTCCCAGGAGGCAGGTCGGGCCTTAAAACCTGTCAAGGAGGCTTCAGGCCTCCATTTTTAACTAATTCCCCATTTCAACCCCAAAATCGTAAGGACAGTCCAGGTAACCCGTAATAACGGGTTTCCCGACCTCAAATTGACCCCCCCCACCCCCTTCCCAGCTCCATTTGAAAATTGAACCCCAGGTGTCACCAGGCTGTTTGATTTTTTTGGGAAGCATCATTCCTGAATTCAATCTACCCCTCACCCAATGTCCACAAATATACACAATCCAGCGATGGTCACTGGATGGCGATCAGAAGCGGAAATCCTGATTGATTTTTTTCCCCCTCTCTATCTGGGTGTTGCTGAGGCCAATTCTCATGCCTCTGTCCCAGCTGAGATCAGCTAACTCAGCACATACCAAGGACGGAAGCTGGAACCTTCCTAGTCTTTACAGTTCAGTAGGTATCAGCCTTGGCTCAGTGGTTTAAGCCCCACTTCAGAGACTTGAGTACATAATCTAGGCTGACACTTCAGTGCAGTACTGAGGGAGTGTTGCACTTTCGGAGTTGCCGTCTTTCGGGTGAGACGTAAAAGGTCCCATGGCACTATTTGAAGAAGAGCGCAGGAATTCTCCCCTGTCCTGGCCAATAATTTTCCTTCAACCAGCATTGCCAAAAAAACAGATTTTCTGGTCCTTTATCTCATTTCTGTTTGTGGGATCTTGCTGTGTGCAAATTGTCCGCCACATCTGCCTACATTACAACAGTGACTATACTTCAAAAGTAGTTAATCGCTGTGAAGGGTTTTGGGACCTCCTGGAGTGATGAAAGGCACTATATAAATGTAAGTTCTTTCTTTACCACACCACTGCTTATTCTTGCACAGGATGTCCTCATGACGCACAGCTTTTTGTAGGCTGTTTTCTTCCCCACAGCAGTAACAATCTCTCTTTAATCTCCACCTCAAAAGAACACTCCATATGGCACTAGTGTCACGTTTTCATTTCTCACAGTCGCCTTTAGGAAGCCAGTTTAAATGGGATTGGCAATTTAGTTCCAGTTCATTTTGTGTTATGGACAGTTTGTGCTGTAGACTCATGCCCACAAGGAACTGCATTGAGACTGTACAAACTCAGTCATGTGAATGTCTTATAGGCAGCTGGGAGAGGAGATTTCATCCCATTAGTCTGGGCTGGATACAAGCCAAAGTCACAAAAGTTGAAAGACCAGTTTTTTTTTTCTTGTTATCTCCAAGGGTATTTCCACTTCCACCACACTTTTGTAGATTCTTTCCAAACCATAAACCACTGTTGCTCACAGTGCAATTCCCCTGCTGCTCTTTTCATGTCAGCCTGGGGGCACACAATGGGTGAGAAGTCCCTCACTGATATTTCTCATCATCTCCTCTTGGTGCCTCCCTCTGTCGGCAGCTCAAATTGGCAACTGAGCGTTAATCCTCCAACAGGACACCTGAAAGCGGCATTTAAACCAAATACATTGTCCAATACTTTAACTTATTCTTCTGGTAACAAAATATCTGCTAATGTCCAGCACATATATTAAATTAACCATTTATCCTGACATAGTTGTAAGCTGATCTCAAAAAGATAAATGCATGTGTGAGCTCTGTATTAACTCATTGATCTCTCAGAAACTAAAGGACAATAAAAATTTCAAAATATAAAATGATATTACTACTGTATAATATTTGTTACCCTCAATTCACAAAATACATGGTGCCTCCTTCATTCTTCTACTTGTCTTGACCTCTGTCTCCTCTGTGATCTCCTTCCTCAATCCCGTACTAACTCTGGTCTCTCTTTTATCACTTTCCTACTGTCTCCAACATCCCTTCTCTGGTCCTGACCTCACTCCTCTCACCTTCTACTGGCCATAACCCATTCTCACTTCTCTACTCACCCCTCAGTTGGCTCTCATCTGTCTCCTTTCAAAAATGTCAAAATATAACATATTTTAATACTGCACAATATTTGATCCCCTCAGTTCACAAAACACATGATGCCTCCTTCACTCTTGTACTGTCCTTGACCTCCCTTCTCTCACCTCTCTATTGGTCCTAACTCCTTCTTCTCATCCCACCACGAGCCCTGATTTCCCTCCTCTCACTTAGATACAACACTGACGTCCACCCACCCCTTTCCTGGCCCTGACCTCAATCTTTTCATCCCTGCACTGGCCCGAACATCACCAATCTCGTTTCTGCCAAAACATCCCCCAGGGCTACTGACATAAATGAAACACTGCTCCATCACTAAACAAACTATAACATCTTGAAAGTTCAGTTAATCACTGTCTTGTCATTTGATGCATTCCTTTTTCGTGAAAAACAGTCCTAGAAAAATAAAATATAAAAATACACAGCGAGTTGTAATGATCTGGAATGCATTGCCTGAAAGGGCGGTGGAAGCAGATTCAATAGTAACTTTCAAAAGGAAATTGTATAAATACTTGAAGGGAAAAAAATTACAGGGATTATGGGGAAAGAGCAGGAGAATGGGACTAATTGGATAGCTCTTTTAAAGAGCCGGCACAGGCACGATGGGCCGAATGGCCTCCTTCTGTACCCACTATGATACATGTTCTCCCCTGAAAAAGAGTATGCAATATTTGTGCAATGTTTATATACATATCTAGATCTATATCTATATGTATATCTATATCTATATATTTATAATGTGGAGATGCCGGTGATGGACTGGGGTGGACACATGTAAGGAGTCTGACAACACCAGGTTATAGTCCAACAGCTTTATTTAAAATCACAAGCTTTCAGAGGCTTCCTCCTTCGTCAGGTCACTCACCTGATGAAGGAGGAAGCCTCCGAAAGCTTGTGATTTTAAATAAAGCTGTTGGACTGTAACCTGGTGTTGTAAGACTCCTTACATGTATATTTATATCTATAGATATATATATAATGAATTAAGAATGATATGTATTGAAACATATAAGTACAATTTTAACCATGATTTGAGTGCCGCTATTGAACCTGCTCCCACCCGGCAGGCTTGAATAAAATCGACCCCACTGACACTGCTTTAGTTCGGAGGTGGTGAGACCAGCACCACTGAGGAGGCTCCCCATATTTCCACAACCAAATCTGGCTTTCTTATTCTGACGACAGAATTGTCGGCCCAGTTTCTGTGGGACTATGATTCTGCCACCGGGACTAGGGAGCCGTTAGTTAATAATGTACATAGTTGGATCCAGTTTCCCGAATCCAAACTAAAACGGTGCCAGAATAAAATCTTCCGCCAGTGCTTGTTGCTAACCACGCGTAGCAGAGTTGGGACCTTGGAACAGAAACACGACTTTTATTTTCCTACTCGAAGGGAAATAAATTTCAGTGTAAATCACCTGCCAAAAAAAGTCTGCCGCCCAGTGGGACCTGAAAGAAGGGGAGAACCGCCCAGTGGGACCTGAAAGAAGGGGAGAAAAATGATGGCTTATCATGTCATTTACAGAGGTAAACAAATGGTTTAATCCAATTGACACACTGCAATGAAAACTAGACAATAATTTTGTTATCATTTGGTTTTAGGGGATGAAATTTCTCTTTTAACACAAGGTCAAATGAAGCCTCTTTTCTCCACAGTGAACGGCCCGCTAACTAAATCATACATTTCAAAAAATGGTATTAGCAGGTCATTAATTGTGGGGAAGAAACAGGGCTCCTCCCTTTTTTTCCCCTCAAAAAAATAATTTTCAGAAGCTCCCAACTACGAGGAGTCATGCAATACACCGTCCCAATCCCTGGAGATACAAGGTTGGGTTTTAAATACTGAAATAATGTAGTTGCATTTTACTTAGAAATAAAAGTTAGACAAAGTGTTATACAGGACAACAGGCCTGCGGTGCAAAAATAGTAAGATTTTCTTCATTACAGAAAAATAAAACCTCAATGACTGCCAGGAGGTTCAACCGTTATTAATAAGTGCTTTCTGGTTTTCACAGCTTGTGCAAAAACTCACCGAGGTATCTGAGGAATGCCAAGCAAACCAGTTAAAGAAACTGAAAGAGCTTTGTGAAAAGTAAGCCACTTCTAACATTTTTTTTTTAAAAATCTGCAGCTGAGATTTCCGAAGATAAATAGATTTTTTTTTTGCTGTTGATATTTTCAGGGAAAAGAAAGAATTGAAAAAGAAAATGGACAAAAAGCGCCAGGAGAAGATCACCGAGGCAAAATCAAAAGACAAAAACCAAATGGAAGAGTGAGTCTTTCAGTCTTGTATGAAAGCGCTGTTCTAATCTTCAAAGTAGATTCTTCAGTGGCCGAAGCAGCACCTGCCAACAAAGATTTTTCTTTAATTTAAAAGACGTTGCTGTGAAGCCAGGGGAAGCAGGAATACTTTCCCAACTCCACAGCGTCCCGATCATCAACGCCCACCGCCCCCGCCATTGCAGCGCCACGCCCGCTCCCCTCCCTGGGCTTACCTGCAAGCCAATGCTGGTGAGGTAAACTGCCCAATATTCATTTCTCCAAACGAGCGAGCTGCCGATGGAAGACGACAGGAGCCGCCCAGCAGAAGCGATCTCCTGCTACTTTCAAATGTGTAGGGCCATCCAACACTTGGATGGCTCACAGAAATGTCTGAATGCCCTCCATTTTCTAGAACTGAAGTATTAATGAGAAGCATTATTCCACAAATTGGTTCATCTGGCTTGACTACATATTTCCTGTTCAGAGAATGTGACCCCCTTGAGGATGAAATTCAACTTAAAAGCAACGTTGTAATCATTCCTTTCAAGAAAGGAGGGAGAGAGAAAACAGGGAACTATAGGCCACTTAGCCTGACATCAGTAGTAGGGAAAATGCTGGAATCCATTATTAAGGACGTAGTAACAGGGCACTTAGAAAATCATAATATGATTAGGCAGAGTCAACACGGTTTTATGAAAGGGAAATCGCGTTTGACAAATCTATTAGAGTTTTTTGAGGGTGTAACTAGCAGGGTAGATAAGGGGGAACCAGTAGATGTAGCACATTTGGATTTTCAAAAGGTGCCACACAAGAGGTGTTTACACAAGTTTAGGACTTATGGGATTGGGGGTAATAAATTAGCATGGATCGAGGATTGGTTAACAGACAAAAAACAGAGTAGGGATAGACAGTCATTTTCGGGTTGGCAGGTTGTAACTAGTGGGGTGCCGCAAGGATCAGTGCTTGGGCCTCAGCTATATCAATCTATATCAATGACTTAGATGAGGGGACCGAGTGTAATGTATCCAAGTTTGCTGACGATTCAAAGCTAGGTGGAAAAGTGAGCTGCGAGGAGGACGCAAAGAGCCTGCAACGAGATATAGACAGGTTAAGTGAGTGGGCGGGAAGGTGGCAGATGGAGTATAATGTGGGGAAATGTGAAATTATCCACTTTGGTAGGAAGAATAGAAAAACAGAATATTTTTTAAAAGTTGAGAGACTAAGGGGGTGATTTTAAACCCCAAGAACAGGTGGGTTGGGAGTTGAAAATAGTTGTTTTTTTGGTTGCGACCACAACCTGGCTTTATTTCCGGGTTTAACGTCAGCGCGTAAAAGTACAGGCTCCCCACTGGGAATGCAAAGTCTGAAAATTTTGCAGTTGCGACCCAAAAAAACAACTATTTTCAACTCCCACCTGCCCCCAACCCACCCGTTCTTGGGGTTTAAAATCACCCCCTAAGAAATGTTGGTAGTCAGAGGAATTTGGGTGTCTTTGTACATGAATCTCAAAAAGTTAACATGCAGGTACAGCAAGCAATTAGGAAGGCAAATGATATGTTAGCATTGATTGCAAAGGGGTTGGAGTATAAGAGTAAGGAAGTCTTGCTGCAATTATATAGGGCTCTGGTGAGACCACACCTGGAGTACTGTGTACAGTTTTGGTCTCCTTACCCACGGAAGGATATACTTGGTTTCGAGGGGGTGCAACGAAGGTTCACTAGATTGATTCCTGAGGTGAGAGGGTTGTCCTATGAGGAGAGATTGTGTAGAATGGGCCTATATTCTCTGGAGTTTAGAAGAATGAGAGGTGATCTCATTAAAACATATAAGATTCTGAGTGGGCTTGACAGGGTAGATGCTGAGAGTCTGTTTCCCCTAGTTGAAGAGTCTAGAACTAGAGGTCATAGTCTCAGAATAAGGGGTCGGCCATTTAGGACCAAGACGAGGAAAGATTTCTTCACTCAGGGTTGTGAATTTTTGGAATTCTCTACCCCAGAGGGCTGCGGATGCTGAGTCGTTGAGTATATTCGAGACTGTGATCGATAAATTTTTGGAAACTAAGGGAATCAAGGGATATGGGATAGGGCGGGAAAGTGGAGTTAAGGCAGAAGATCAGCCATGATATTATTGAATGGTGGAGCAGGCCCGATGGGCCGTATGGCCTACTCCTGCTCCTATTTCTTATGTTCTTATAAATCAGACCACGATCCTTCTGCGGCAAAGTAGTCAGAAATCGCAATACGTGACAGACAAAGGGAAGCTTTTTAAAGGGAACCTTTATCAGAAGTCAATTTTTATGCCACATTTGATCTTTCTGGAGTCATATTAAAAAACAGAAATCATTCCCCTATTTGGCAGTGAACAAAGACAGGAACAATCACTCACATTAGCATGGTGCCCATGAATCATCACATGCTACAAAGAACTTTGCTTTGTTCAGCAGCAAGTGACTCCCACACTTCGATTAAAAGCCTCAGTCAGTGACCTTGACATTTAATAGGGACATGAGCAGTTTTATTGCTTTTTTCACTCCAGACAAATGGAACTTATTTTCTTAAATGGAGACTGTAGCTATAGATTCAAAATTGCCAGTTGACAGCTCCCAAGGTGATCTCATTTTCTGGCTGTGTCCATCAAAAGAGCCAGAAGGCTTACTATCAACTTTGTGGAAATTAGAGATCTATTTATTATCCAAACTATACACTTTGATGGAGCACTACTTCCAAAAAAGCAATGGAGCTCCCGAGGCAGTATTTAGTGTGTATTGCTAGACTGTGTCTCCACGTTTAATTTCACTTCAGGAGCCTGAGCAATTTTTCTCCCACACAGCTATTTTCTCAGTCATTGGTAAAAGTAAAAAATGAACACTATAGGAACTGCGTAAGAGGTAGGAAAAGAAATCTTAGGTCACCACACAGAAATGTTATTTCAGTAAAAAATGATAGATGTTTATTATTAACTGTAATCTTGTTCTATCTCCGGCCTTCTTGTACATGCCAAGTTGTATCTAATGGTGTTGTATTGCATGGTACTGATCCAACTGCACTTTTAAAAGCCAGTTTTTTCTGTAAGTTTCCCTTTCTGTAAATTTTCCCCTTCGTCAGCCTGCCCTGATTCCTCTACAGCCAAGAAGGTGAGGATGTGGCTCGCTATCAAGTTACAGTCAATGATCCCTTTGCATAGACAACAGGAGGTGCCTCAAAGCCTCAAAGGAATGATTCTCCCCCTACTTCACTTCCCCTCCCTCCGCATGGAGATATCACAATCTTTCCTCAATCCATCCCTACTTGATGTAATATGGCTCAGATTGGGAACTGGCTGGAAACTTGGTTCTATTCCCACTCTGTGGCATTCTGACATGGAGCCCTGGAGAGAACCCTGAGTCAGTAGGGTCAGGGGATGAGCCATCAGCTATAACACAGCTGGAGGAAACTAGATAGGCATGAACATAGCCTTAGTGGGATATTCTGCACTGCCATCAGTCAGTCTGCCACCATAGATATCACAGGACCGTGCCATCATGCCATCACCTCTATCTCTGTAGCTGTCGCTGTTAATTCAGGTCTTCCCATTGACGAGATTTAATATAATGTGGGACGTTGTGCTATCCTGTCAATGTGCTCGCACCATGTATTGTACATGAGGGGGCTGCATTTCCACAGGGATTCTCCCTCCCGTCTGCCATAACTTCAGTGGGAAAGTCGCAGAAACCCTGGAAAAATGCCACAGACGCCATTTATGCCGGTTTTTCAGGAGTTTCCATGGCTCTTCTCCGAGGTTACAACGGGCAAGCTGGAGAAGAAACCCCCCCCACCCCCACCATGGAAATTCACCCCCAAGGAACCTAAAGAAAAAATGAAGTTGCTTCTTTCATGACGGGTTTAAACAAAACTCAATAATTGCATGTGTAATAATAGACCCACGTTTTACATTTACAAACACAGCAGGAATGGGAGTGATAGGAGCAATTTGTTTAGCTTTCTTTCTGGTGGAGATTACAATGTCTGTAAACAGCTCACTGCAGTCTCTAAATGAGTCTTGATCCTTAAACAATTGGCAAGTAAATGTCTCCACGATCTATTATTGGTTTCCTGGGATCCAGCTGTGGTAGTGGGATTCTGAAGATTTTTCTGCTCATATTCTGTGTTCCATTATCAATGGATTTAGTTCCAAATATTATTTAAGTCGAATGCAAGAAGCTGATTTATTTTGAACATGGAAATCTGAACATACTGCTGCCTAATTTAGGGATGTATTTTGTTTTCATTTTGTGCAGAAGGTATTTTTCTCTTCTTCTGTTTCCATGGTAACTATGTCGTGAATTTGGTTGCTCTGTCTCCAGCATGTGTTCACTGCATTTTAGCTCCAGCACACACCCATTACGTAAAATTACATAGAATGTGCAGCACAGAAACAGGCCATTCAGCCCAACTGGTCCATGCTGCTGTTTATGCTCCACACGAGCCTCCTCCCTCCCCTCTTCACCTAACCCCTATCAGCGTATCCTTCTATTCCTTTCTCTCTCGTGTTTACCTAGCATCCCCTTAAATGCATTCATGCTAGTCGCCTCACCTATTCCTTGTGATAGTGAGTTCCACATTCCAACCACTCTCTGGGTAAAGAAGTTTTTCCTGAATTCCCTATTGGATTTATTAGTGACTATCTTATATTTATGGTCCCTAGCTTAGGACTCTCCTACAAGTGGAAACATCTTCTCTATGTCTACCCAATCAAATCCTTTCATAATCTTTAAGACCCCTATCAGGTCACCCCTCAGCTTTCTCTTTTCTAGAGAAAAAAGCTCCAGCCTGTTTAGTCTTTCCTGATAGGTATAACCTCTCAATTCTGGTACCATCCTGGTAAACATTTTCGCACCTGCTCCAGTGCCTCTATATCCTTTTTATAATATGGAGTTAGCAATGTGATAGCATTGTCTTAGTGTTTCCTTGGGAATTTTTGTAAACATGTGAAGCTAATGCTGCCCATATTTTGGGATATAGTACAGGCTTTATTAGTTTACCTTAGAGCCACATTCATACACATTACGGAATCCACTGAGGAACATTAGCGCCAGAAGTACAGTTGCTTTATGTAATGTCAGAGCTCTAACATTGCTCTCCATGATTGATTAAAGAGCTCAGAACAAAATTTTATTTACGTAGCTGAGAATTCAACTATTCTTTCGAATGCCCAAAATCTAAACTCTGATCTTCACTGTTTTACTCTAGTAGGACGACTGTTTCCAAGTTGTGCTATGATGATATTCTTAATTTTATTCAATGTGGAGAGATTAGAGAAGCTGGGGATTGTTCTCCTTAGAACAGAGAAAGAAAAGTGGAGATTTGATAGAGGTGTTCAAAATTATGTGGGGTTTTGATAAAGTGAATAGGGAGAAACTGTTTTCCACTGGCAGGAGGATCGGTAACCAGAGGACACAGTTTTAAGATAATTGGCAAAAGAACCAGGGAGGAGATAAAGAGAATTTTTTTTACACAGCGAGTTGCTATGATCTGGAATGCACTGCCTGAAAGGGTGGTGGAAGCAGATTCAATAGTAACTTTCAAAAGGGAATTGGATATATACTTGAAAAGGAAAAATTTGCAGGACTATGGGGAACGAGCAGGGGAGTGAGACGAATTGGATAGCTCTTTCAATGAGCCGGCACAGGCACGATGGGCTGAATGGCCTCCTTCTGTGCTGTATGGTTCTATGATTATTTATTCCTTGTAACTAAGTCCAGCTTGAATATAGGAACATTTGAAAGCATGGGATGAAAATAGCCCATTCGATTCATCAAGCCTGCTTCTTCCACAAACCATAAACAATCTACGCTATCATGGACCCTTCCTCACCCATTTAATCTCCTGATTAATAATGAGGAGATCAAAAAATTGCATGCAAGTGATAAAGGGATCGGCTCTCCCAGATCTCCAAGGATTACCAAGGAAAACTCCAGAATATTGAACTATCCTCACATCTGCGCTGTTCAGCATGGCCTGCTCTTCAAACAATATTCTGCCCTCCCCAGCAGCACAGGAACTATTGGAGCTGATTTTCTTGTTCTTACCACCCCCTATGCACCATCACCTGGGAGGTTATGGAGAGAGAAGAGGGGCCGAAACACATAACAATGGGTCTGCGCGTCTCTGGCAGGCCCGAGACCAGGCGGGGGAAGCTGCCTGTTCTAATAGATCCTGAGCCTTTATGCAGCCAGGACGCTTGGAATCAATGCTCATTATAACTGGGCATCCTGGGTTGCTAAGCGATGAACCAGCAAGTAGATTTAAAGGGCCAAAAATAAGGTTGTTGTCGAAGTTTGATGCAATTTCCGGCCCATATTTCAGACTTTTTTTCTCCTGGTACTTAGGTTCTCATGAGCTTTTCTGCCGATTGTTTCAATTTCTTTTGTCCGAAACATCATTATCGGTATTAAAGAAAGAACTTGCATTTATATAGTGCCCTTAATGACCCCAGGACGTCCCAAAGGCACTTTACTAAGTACTTTTGAAGTGTAGTCACTGTTGTAATGAAATGCAATTGGAATGACCTTATCTGAGGTACTGGGAAAAAGAAAAGGAACACTAGGAAAAGGAATGCTAAGAGAATGAGACTTCTCAATAGGTGCCCAGATCCTGGTACCCACACACCTGCACCTGTAGATAGAGGTGGTCAAGCCACACTTTAACAGATGATTAGCGCATGCAGAGGCTCCAACTGACAAGCCACGTTGTGTTAGCAGGCTCATCGTTGCACCTACCTGGCACTATCTGTTGGGAAATGTCTTCACAGGGTCTGGACCAGCAGAGAGGCAGATGCAGAGCTATGCCTTCGGCTGTAATATACAACATGCAGCATAGGGTTGGCACAGCCAGTGATAGAACCGATCGGCTGCAGCCTCACGATGCATGTGGGGCTTCCGTTCCCTTCATTTTTATCTATTACCTCTTAACCCATGCCCGTTCAGCCTTGGCAAAGTTGGCTAATGGAAGAAGGTATGTTTTGAGACTTTCTATAGGCTTTCAGAATTATTGTCGCCCATTGTGATGCTCCCCTTTAATTGTCTATCCCTTTTTCAATTGCACGCAATTTTTTGATGGCACCACTAGTCTGGTCTGGATCGGTGATTAATGAAAAATAACCTGATCCATGGCATTTAACACATTACAATTCAGGAGGAATTAACATCAATTCATGACCTATTGGACACGACTTGTACCAATAGAGGAATATTTACCCCACTGTGTCCCATTGAGTATTTGAACACTTTAATCTATACCTATCCCTGTAACATCCATTCCCATTTTCAACCAAGCAGTTTGAAAGAATTAATCAGCTTCTTTGGGTGTCTATTCCATGAGTATAAACCATTTCATGAAAGCTTTATTGTGTATTGTTCATTAGGGATGGACGCCAAACTATTTGAATTGTGAGCTTAGTGACCTGAATTTGACCAGTGTAAGTTTATTTGTTAAACACCTAGTTTGGCCCAATTCTGACCACTTGGACTAGATTGCTGTGTCCCTCTGTTTACTCGAGTGCAAAGTTCACATAACATCAATTGCTTTGGGACTCTGAACAGTTTTGCTGTTCTCGTTGGTCTATTTGTTGAAGTCAGCCTGTTTAAAGTAAATTTGGATTAAAGTAAGTACACAGAATAAAGTAGTTACATTAAGTTTAAACAGAAATAAGCAAGTTTTTTTCTTTTTTTGGCGGAGAGAGAAAGAGAACAGCAGAGAAAACACTGAAGTAATTGGGGAAATAGTTACTAACATACAGAAAGTTTACTTTTCTGGCTTTCTGTTCATAGGAAGGCGGAGCAATGGTAGCAGAGAAGGACACAAGCTATAGAGTAACCAGACAGTACAGTGCTAGTAGTAAATAATACCTGAACGTCACTGGATTTAAAAGGGACGCTCTGTGACATTCAGATAACACAACTGATTCAATTTATTGGGGATTATTTAAAAGAAATTGTCACCTGAATTTGTCCATAAACTGTTTAATAGGACCACATAAAGAGACTTGGTAAAGTGTGTATCAATATCTGAGCAGGATAGCATGACTAATTCACTGTCTTGTTGCAGGGAAAAGACAGAAATTATCCGATCTTACATACATGAAGTAGTGCAGTCCATTAAAAGGGTAAGTATTAAGTATTTTCATTATGCATTTCTCAGCTGAAGTTTTGTAAAATTTTTACTTTTTTGATGAATATTTGCCCTCATCAAGGTCAGTGAAGTCAGTGCGGGAAAATAGAGCACTTTTCTATTTTTGGCTCAACATTATCAGTGTCAAGAACATCCAGGTCAAGGATGCCACAACCAGATGTAAACTAAATCTCCCCGTACTTTACCTTAACAATGTGCCCTGACCCCAATCTCAAAAGACTCCTCACTATTGTACTGGTGTGATATTTCTATTTCCCTCAACACACATCCTTGGAGCCTGTCTAATTGACACTCCCAATTTAGTGGAAAGTTGTGTACAATCACAGGGTTGGTTTTGGTGTGAGCTTATGCCTGTAGAGAAAAATTCCACCACCCGACTCCCCCACCTACAATCTCCACAGCTTCCAGTTTCCTCTCTCCTGGTCCACCATCCACACTGACATCAGCATCTCTCAGTCTGATCAACAACTCCCATGCCTTCATTTTCACTGCCCCTGTGCCTGCAGATCACCCACACAGCTCCATTTGGTAGAGCAGCTACTTCTATAATCTCAAGTCTCTGGGCTGGAAGTGAGAGTGTGTGAAGCATAAGCCCGACTGTTCATTTAGCAGATGTCGCTTGGCCACCTCGAGCAGTGGTGCCTCTCCCCGTTCTAGGACAAAGTTACTGCATTTGGCTGGGCCTTTATTATGCTCCCCATTCCCTCTACCTCCTGCTTGATATTCACTGCACCCCTCTGAGATGTTCTTTTATGTGAGGAGTGTTATATGAAGGTAAGGCGCTGGTGTTAAAGAACCAGGTTGAACCTACAGATGTCCCGTTTCACTTTGAATGCTTGTAACTAACAGAAAGAGAAGATGTCCAGGTTTTCAGCCAGAGCTAGATAGAAGTCCAATCCCAAGGATAAAGGGGCAGTGTACCAACACTTGTCTCTCCTCCACTCCTTGCATCAATTCTTTATTATTCAGTAGAACTCAGTGTATTATTCTAAAGCTTCAGCATGTATGTTTCTTTCACATAATGTCGATTAGTTTATGCAGTGTCATTTTAAAAGTTCATTTGCAGATAAAGCTTATCAGCTAGTTTTGTTTATTTTTATTGTATTGTGTCCATGTACTTATCTGATCCCAGGGACAAAACCTTGAAACGTTTCCAAACTGTCAAGTAATAAGAAGCTTTGTAAAATGTATTAACTCTTTATCAGTTGTGGGAAAGGACTAGTCTCTTTATTTTCTCTTTCTTATTTAGATCTGGGAAACTGTACCTAAGAGAAAAACACTGATACATGCTTCTTAATATTTTTATGTACATATTCTATGAACTGATAATATTACTTGCCTGCAATCAACTGTTGATTATCACTTGATAAACTTGCAGTGACCACACCACAATTGTTAAGTGCTAAATGTGGAGACCCTCATCAACTATCAACTACATAGAGCATCCTGGCTATCAAAGATATCCACTGAAAGGAAAATTAACGGACAAAAAATGAAGTAAAACCACGCGTGTAAACTCCACGTTGGGGCAGAACATGCTCCCGAAATAATAGAGAGCTCAACAGAATTTGCTCCTATCGGTTCACTAGCGATTTGTCAGGGCTAAACTAAGTTTTAAAAGCGCAACAACCCTTTATGACTGCCAAACAACTTAAAATTTAATTTTAAAAATGTGGAGTCTCATATTACTCCTTATTTTAATAGATTTTGGTCATTAAAAATAAATTCTAAAAATTTAAAAATTTAATTTTTTTTTACTTTTCCCTTCTGTCTCTTTTAATTTAATTCAATTATTCCTTTGGCTTTTTATTATTAAAAAATAAAAGTTTTGTTTACAGTGACTTCCAGAATGCTAGCTTTAAATGAATGAAGTCTGCTCGCCTGCTTGTGGGCGGGACTTCTCTTCCTGACAGATTCTGTGGGCGTGTCTTCTAGTCTCACAGACGTTTCCGTGCGTATCAACTCACCCTGTTCAGAGGCTGGGTTGATATCACACAATTCTTTAGAAGTTCAAAATCACGCAAGTCGACACCACAGAGCCCACAGTAAGTACATTTGTAAATTTATTTCGTAGGATCTGCAGCGATCGTCGCCTCGCTGCTCTGCGCAAGTTCTGCCCCCACATTATATATTATAAAGAAAAATAACTGATACATAGAAATAAATCTCAACTGATCTCAGGGTCCATAAATCATAATCCATTCTAACTTTGTTCTCATTCTGGTTGTCGTGTTTCAAACTATATTTTGTAATTGCATATGTGTCCAGCAGAGGGGACCAAGTCCTGAAGGTAATGCTGTTCTTCATTTAATAAGGTCCTGGCTGATATGTGGAGGATCATCACTCCTGAATAGAGAAACAGACACGTGGGTCTTGTAAGAGAAATCAGTCCTTTTACATATTAATCGAACCCAGCTTCACACACGATACTAATGTCTCTGAACTCCCAAGTAAGATTATCAGTCCCGAGTATCTTTACTTGCTCTTTAAACAGACACCGAAAGTTGACTTTCCTTATCGGAGCTGAGTGCCAACACCAGCACCTTTTCCTCCTCCTTGGCCTTCCTCTAAAATTGTTTGCCCCTTTTTTGTTCCTAAAATGACGCTTTCCACAAAAAAGTTGTTAGAATTTAGCCTCTCGAGTCCCACACGGTTTTTGCTGAAAAGGCATTATGTGCGAATGGTACAATGATGAGCTTTGATGCAATTGAGTTGTATCTCCGTAAACGACTGAAAAAGAGGTTTGGTAAACACTTTTTTTTAAAGATAGTGCAAACAGCTTGAATGTAAGCCATCTTGTTTGGCCCCACCAGAAATACAGTGCCTGAGGCCCTGATCCTATCCCCCAGATTAGATGCCCATTCAAGCTTAACCTGGCACTGTACAACCTTACTGTCCTCCTAAACCTTAAGCTGAACTTCAAACTGTACATGCAGTCCATCACTGAGATTATCTACTTCCACATGCAAAATATTACCTGTCTCCATTCCGACCTCAGCTTCACTGCCACTAAAACCCTAATCCATGCCTTTGTCACATCCAGATTCAACTTTTGAAAGTACCACCTTGCTGTCACTCCAACACCTGCATCCTATTCTGCACAAGGACCTATTAACCTATCAGCCCATTCCATTGGTTCTCCATTCCCCACTGCATCAATTGTAAAATCCTCCTCCTCGTCTTCAAACCCTCCACAACCTTCGCCCTGTCTGCACCTTCTGTTCTTGCATCTCTAGTTTGCTGCTTATTTCCCTCATCCATCCACTTGTCACTGGTGGCAGCACTAAAGCTATCCTACTCCCACATTCTGGAACTCTCTCCTTAAACCCCTCCATCTTGGTACATTTCCCCCTACATTCAAAAATTTCCTTCAAATCTGCCTCTTCAATAATGCCTTTGGCCATCTCCTAATTTCCTTGCTGCACTAATCGCTTTTCTATCTTGCAAAGATCTGACGCCCAACCTGAAGCACCTTGTCCCTTATCCCTCCTCATTCTTCTTGACCTGTCTGCTGCCTTTGACACGGTAGACCCCATCATCCTCGTCCAACGTCTCTCCTCCGTTGTCCAGCTGGGTGGGACTACACTCACCTGGTTCCATTCTTATGTATCTAGTCGTAGCCAGAGAATCACCTGCAATGGCTTCTCTTCCTGCTCCCGCACCGTTACTCTGGAGTCCCCCAAGGATCTATCCTTGGCCCTCTCCCATTTCTCATTTACATGTTGCCCCTTGTTGACATCATCCGAAAACCCAACACCAGGTTCCACATGCATGCTGATGATACCCAGCTCTACCTCACCACCACCTTCCTCAACCCCTCCAATGCCTCCGCGTTATCAGACTGCTTGTCCAACATCCATCCAGTTCTGGATGAACCGAAATTTCCACCGATTAAACAGTGGGTAGGCAGAAGCCATTGTCTTTAACACCCGCCACAAACTCCGTTCCATAGTCACTAATTCCATCCCGCTCCCTGCTCACTGTCTCAGGCTAAACCAGACTGTTTTCAACTTTGGCATCCAACTTGACCCTGAGCTGAACTTCCGACCCCATACCCTCTCCATCACAAAGACCGCCTACTTCCACCTCTGTAATATCGTCCATCTCTGCCCCTACCTCAGCACATCTGCTGCTGCAACCCTCATACATGTTTTCGTTGCCTTCAGACTTGACTATTCCAATGCTCTCTTGGCCGGCCTCCCATCTTCCTTCCACCCTCCATAAACTTGAACTTATCCAAAATTTTGCTACCCATATCATAACTCGCAGCAAGTCACCCCTGTGCTCGCTAGCCTACATTGGCTCCCGGTCCACCAACGCCTCAATTTTAAAATTCTCATCCGCATGTTCAAATCCCTCCATGGCCTCACCCCTCCCTAACCTCCTCCAGCCCCTCCGAGAACTTTGCGTTGCTCCAATTCTTGCCCCTTGTGCATCCTCCACCTCCTTCGCCCCACCACTGGTGGCCTTGCCTTCAGCCATCTAGGCCCTACGCTCTGAAATTCCCCCCCTAAATCTCTCTGCCTCTCCACCTCTGTCTTCTCCTTTAAGACCCTCCTTAAAATCTACCTCTTCGACCAAGCTTTTGGTCACCTGTCCTAATATCTCCTTATTTGGCTCAGTGTAATTTTTGTCTGATTACACTCCTGGGACGTTTTACAACGTTAAAGGTGCTATATAAATGCACATTATTGTTGGGACCTTTTGCAGTGTATCTTAATGTTGCTGTTCAAGTTATTGTTTAAAGCAGTGCTATCACCTTCGCTAATTAAAACTTATAGAAGATAAACATAGAATCATAGAATGATACAGCACAGATGGAGGGCATTTGCCCCATCGTGCCTGTGCGGGCTCTTTGAAAGAGCTATCCAATTAGTCCCACTCCCCTGCCCTTTCCCCACAGCCCTGCAAATTTTTCCTTTTCAAGTATTTATCCAATTCCCTTTTGAAAGTTACTATTGAATCTGCTTCCACCGCCCTTTCAGGTGGTGCATTCCAGATCGTAACAACTCACTGCGTAAAAACAATTCTCTTCATCTCACCTCTGGTTCTTTTGCCAATTATCTTACCGACCCTTCTGCCACTGGAAGGAAAGAAATGACATTAACCTCTAAGGGTATGAATGTCTTTCACATAGGATTTTAACTAGGAATCTGCATCTGATAGTGGGATATCCTGTGTGTGTTATTCCCAATGTTTAAATCAAGACCATCTGTTTCAAGTACGTAAAGCAAAAAGAAGAATGTAAAGTGTGTTTTTTTTTGATGAAGTGGCTTCATTATACGTTTGGATGAGTTTCAGTGATGTACAGCGTACAGGAGGCTATTTTTAGTCTGACAGTTAACATTTTAAGAGAATGCTATTATCAATTTTTCATATTCAGGTGATTTTGCAGTTAGTTTAGAGGGGGTAGGCAGACATTTTAACAGTCACCAGAGGCGTTGGACACAATTTTCATATTATTCAATGACATGGACAGTTTTGATTGGGGAAAAAAGGAGGGAAAGGTGGCCTCCTGAAAGCATTGAGTAAACTAACTGGATTGCTCTTACAAAGAGCCAGCACGGGCTCAGTGGGCCGAATGGCCTCCTTCTATGCAGTAACCATTCTATGATTCTATGAAATTAAAACTCTTTTCTCTCAGATAAGTCCAATTTTGTTCAGGAAATGTTTGATTTTAAGTGGAACAGTACAAAGATAGTTAGAATTGCTTATTTGCATTGACGAATTTAACCATATTTTTTTTCTCTGTGAACTGTACTCCATATTAAATGTATCAAAATACCTAACTGTAGCCTTGATGGCTCGGTGGGTACTCAGTGGCACTGCCCGCTGTGGTACTGAGTTGTACAAACCAGGAAGGTGGTGGATTCAATTCCCATTCTACGCTGAGTTAGCTGATCTGTGCTGGGGACAGTGGTAGCTGCTCTGCTATTAGGGTCAGTGCCCCTCTCTGATTGCTCTATAATGATTCCTGCTGGAAAGGTATGTGTATCTTGCGATATCATGTCAGGACAGGATCAGGTTCAGCTCTGATACCTCCCACGGTCAGACTACCTCCTAATACTCACTGTCCAAGCTCCTACATGAAGGATCCACACTTGAGTGAGGTGCGGGAGAGCCTCTAACACTATTGAAGCCACTGGAGTGCCAACCTGCAGGAGATGAGGCAATAATATTAAAACAAAAATCACTGTCATTTTGAGGTGTGGCTTTAGTAACAAAATTTGTTAGATACCCTTGGCAATTTCGCATCACTGACTTAAAATAATTCATTGCTCTTCCCACATTGTACTGATAGCAGTTCACATTTCCTTGTTTTTTTTCCCCCAGTTGGAAGACGCTCAGTGCAAGAGGCAAGAGAAACTGATAGACAATCACAAAGAAGTACGTCAGCAAATTCTGGATGAAAAACCAAAGGTACAATTACATGACTTGAACTCGTTAAAATATATCATTAAATTATAAGTGATCAAAGGGCTTAACCATCTGGCTGCAAGTAACATGTAAACAAGCCTCCAAGAATACAGCATAAATGTTGCATGAAGAGATTTTTTTTTTACAGTCTTCATCCTATCCGACACCCAGATAGGATAAAGACCTATCAGTCAGACTGGACAGACAGTTTATATTCAATTTTGTTTTTCGCTTTGTCTTTTTCTGGGGACCTGTTTTATCAAAATGTCTACTTAAATTGACACTCAAAGTTAAGAATTCTTCTGGTCATTTTGTGTAGTAACATTGTAAATGCATTTGTGTACATCTTCTCTGCCATTATTACTCGTGTAATTATAAATATTTCCTCAATTAGCATGTTTACAATTTTGCTAGAAATGCTTGAGCAAACCTCCATAAATGCGTTTATGATGTCGCCACACATGGTAACATATAGAATGCTAATCCCTTTGTGTTCATAAAGACAAAGAGTTCTATTGGTACTGCAGTGTTATCTGATAGATATCAACATCAAGGCAGAATATGAAGAGGACTGATTTTATACCAGTTTGATAATGAGACTACTTCATGCAGCTCATTTCTTCTGTTTCTTTACTGATCATTGCCAAATAGAAGAGTGGACCACAAAATACCTAATCCCTAAAGTCATCATGATGAAATTGGCCTTTATAGTGAATAGGCTTCCCAATTTACACCCCCTCCGATTTTATTTTCTATCGATTTAAATGGACAAGAAAATCGGTCAGGGTGTAGAACGAGCTGCCAAAACGCTATCGCCCATTTTGCGCTACAGTCCAAAACCAAATCCCAGCCATGGAACCTTACAGCACAGAAGGAGGCCATTAGGTCCATCATCCCTGTGCCAGCTCTTTGAAACAGCCATCCAATTAGTCCCACTCCCCCGCTCTTTCCCCGTAGCCCTGCAAATTTTTCCCCTTCAAGTATTTATCCAATTCCGCTTTGAAAGTTACTGTTGAATCTGCTTTCACCATCCTTTCAGGCATTGCTTCCAAATTATCATAACTCGCTTGGTTTAAAAAAAAATTCTCCTCATCTCCCCCCTGGTTCTTTTGCCAATTATCTTAAATTTAGACTTTTGCCTTTGCGAAGACTATCGCTTTCAAAAAAAAATATTCTGAAGGAACCATGCAGTGCTCCCATAAATAATGCTACTCTCACCACAGGTACATGCTCATGAGTCAACAGTTAACAAGGTCATTTCAAGTGCAGATGTAAAATAAGATCTGAAAGCACACCTGCCTGCTACATGAAAGGCAGTTAGACAGGGCTTAATACGGTTTGATGTCTTTGCTGTCAAAGCCTATGACCACCGCTGAGCCAGCAGATCAGGAATGTCCGAGCTTGAATACCTCGTTTGTGCCGGGTTAGCTGATCTCGTTAGGGCAGACTACAGTGTCCCAGTTGGGGAGGGGAAGATCAGCTAATGTTCCTGCCCCTAAATGTTATCCAGCGACTCCTGCTGGAAGTGCTTAAGCGTGGAGATAGGGCTTGAGTGATATGTCAAATAGTCTGCTTGTACTCATTTTCAAGCCTCCAAGATGAGTAATGGGCATTTGGGTGAGGTACTAGAACGCACTCAGCCTTCATAAGTGGGGGGGATGGGAGGGAAAAAAGTTGGCGATGGGGAAAAGAAACAGAACAACATATAATTCTGTGCCTGGTGTGAATAACTGACTACTACTTGGATATACACTGCCTTAAAACATGCTTCAGTGGATCGACATTTCTTCTGGTTTGACATAATGTTGATGGCCATTCAAAGTACCATCAAGGGAATCCTGAATTAATTTTGTCAGCTTTAATAGCCAAGCCGTATTTTGATCCTTTGGAGTGGGGAATTATACGAATAAGACACAAAGTACTTACCATATTCAGTGCAGATTAATTTCACTTGGGTGATGGCACTTCCATTTGGATTTGACAGATTAACTGAGAAACAACTGACCATTGACTCAAATGACGTGCACTGCGGCTGTGTGGTCTTGTCTTAATCAATGGGTAATGAATTGTGCTGCCCTCAATAAATTATTTTTCTGGCCAGCTTAGTTTTATCTTTAATTAATTTTCCGTAGACGTTTATACACTCTTGTTTTGCTGGACTGAGGGTTCCAAGCAGCACATGCAGCTCAATCATTTCCATGAGCCAAAAATTAATTCAGTAAAGATAATGTCGGTCTCTTTCTCTGATGTCCCTCAGGGTTCCACTTAAGTGACTGAAATCAGTTTCGGCAACCATGTCTCTCAATGGCCTCCTTCTGTGCAGAAGTTTCTATGATTAATATTGTACGTTCACTTCAGCAAGTTGGGTGACTGCATACCTTTTTGGTAATTTGGTTTTACTAGCTATTAAATTGCAGAAGTAGTTATAGAACTAAATGACATGCATAGAATGAATCCTACTTCTAATGTTTTTAAATTCATGGATACAATTACACAATGCTATCAACTGACCATTGTGCTGCCTTGTGTAATTCCAATGTACAGTATCAAGATGTCTGAACTTGGAAAAATTCAACTGCAATTGTGCAGCTTCTGTATATGCTTTTGTGTTACACAATGCCATATGCCATCCCACCCTTTCAAATACACTGGCTTGTTTAGAAATAAAAATGCCATTCAATTTTTCTAATAACGTTAATTGTAATTATCGATTATTGTTCATATGAGCTGTGCACAAGACTGGTAGTTGCCTTCCCCTATCCTCTGATTGTGATGAATTTGAAATTGTGGTTAGAATACAGGAACAATTTGGAATATAGATTAATAATGTCGCTGTAAAATGTCAAAGTCCATTTGTAAAAGATGTAGAAAACGGCATGATTCTTTTGATCTTTTTGAGCTGAGTAGGTTCTACAGTGAAATGTTACTGTTGTGCAAGAGATAAAAGCATTTGAGTGCTCTTCAGGTGATCAAGTTTGAAGTTCATTTTTATTCTGCACAGATTCTGAACGACACAACAGTGTTTAATCCATTCAGTCTTGTTACATTTTATAGATCACAATTGCATTTCTAATCACTTCACTATTAGCAGAATGGAAAACTGGGAATTAAAATATTACTATATGATCCCTAATCAAAGAAGATGCACCCATGAGGGCATTTTATTAATTAGCATGGAATTACAAAGCATAGAAACTAAAAATAGTTAATACAGGAGAGTTGATCTAATGTTTTTTCTGTTGACATTGAGTTGAGTTTTCACTGTGCAATGTAACACAAGTGCATCATTGCAATGTTAAGTAACACAATGGTAATGTACTCAAACAACTTAAATTATGGGGCAATTCACAATGGCCCCAACATTCCTCAGGTCACAATCCTGGCTCTTATTCATTCAGTGTACCCACCTCCACTAATCCCCCAGGTACCTGTGCAGCCTGAGGAGTGGGAATTCGCACCTTAGGGAGTCCCTGTCCCAGGCTCTGCCCCATGTTCATCATTTGCCTTCTAAGGGGTAGATGGAGGTTCTGCCCCTTACAAGGCAACCCAAAAACGACCAAATGCATCCAGGTCCCCGTCGTTTTCCTGGGAGCTATGGCGGTAGACTGGCAGAACCTCATGGAATTTCGGGGCCAATGTATTTTGGGAATGGTGCATTTTAGATCATTTTTGTGATGTAGCAAGAATGCTATGGATCAATTTCCATTTAAAAATTTGCAACAGTCCAAGTGAAAAGACTAGTTAATGGGACAAGACCACTTGATCATGTTTTTCCACATTTTCATTTAAATAAAGAAAAAAATAATATTAAAGGGAGTGGTCATTGGATTTAACTGCCATTCTACTCGTTCTTGAGACCAGACCTTACTGGAGTCATCCATATTTTGCCAGTTGCACGACTGTACCTATATTGAACAAAAGCTTAAATATTAGAATGATTGTAATGATCCAATGTAAAGGGACATAAGTAAGATATCTGCACTCCAGCACAGAGAGGAGAAACTGGGTCACAAGCACCAATTCAAATTCCATCTTAGAACCAAGGGTTTAATTAAATAAAACAGCATTCCATTCCTATTTAATTTTGCTGTTTGCTTCTAATCTAAAGGAATTATAAGATATGATTAGCATTTAAATTGATAACTCTCACACCATTCAGCTTCACTAACAGCTAACAGAATGCAGACCATAATCTCTCTGTTCTAAGCAACCCTATGGATAAAAGCTTATAATTGGTGAACAATGCCTCAGCAATTAAAGAAACAATAACTCTCTTTTAGGACAGGAAAATCAAATCCACTTAACTGAACAAAGCCTTTTAGGTAATACATCTTCAGATTTGACATCGTTTGACTTCTTTATAATTTAACATTGGGGCCATCAATGGTCTCAGTGCAGGGATATCCCAAAAGACTGACCACGTCCAGTAATGTGAGGTCAGTTCATTCAGCACAATTCGCCAGCACTCCAACGTGCAATACATGATGTGCTGGGAGTGCACCATGATCGGGGGATGGGATTTTCTATGCCAGCAGCTCTTAAAGTACTGCTGGCTTCCTCTTTAGGCTGCAAATTGGTTGAGGGCATAAAAGCCCTATTCATCCACTGGGTTTTGTAGACCATGCCTCCTCAGGTGGTCTCACAGCTAAGGATGGCAGTATTTGGAGGAGAAAGCCACCCTGTAACAAAGAGCACCACCAGGGTAGCATAAGGGGTGATGCAGCACATCAGTGCAGACCCATCTTTCACCTGAACCTGGGAACTGGTGAAGGAGTAAGTTTTTGGCTGATGCAAGGTTTTAAGGTGAGTGTGCTACCATGTGATAACATTTTAATAAGTTATCTTGCCAGGTTCCTTTATTGCTCTTCACTGTAATCATGGTGCACCAACACTAGGAGAATGCAGGAAACATTGGCAGATACTGATCTTTCAAAATGCACAGGCATGCTTAATATCTACCATTTCACCGTAACATCTTGCAATATCACAGCATTGCACTTAATTGGCCATTAAAGGGATCAAGTATCAGGTACCAATGCAATGCCGGGATAAGGTTCTTTAGAGCTGCACGTTCACACCCTCACATAGGGTGGCTGTTGTCCAGGCACTTTGGTAGAATTCATCTTACACAATCCTCCTTCTTACATATGTGTCTTTCATATCTGCTTGCAGGAGAAGACTGCACGTAAGAAGAATTAATGCTTGAAGACAAGGGAGGGGTTATCAATGCAACATCCCTTGACTCCTTATGAGGAGAGGGCAATTGAGATTATGGGTGTGGAGGTAATAGAGGGAAGGGTGGATTCAGAGGCTCCCCCAAACTTATGTCCAGTATCCTTTGCCTTTCATTTCTTATCTTCTTATCACTCATTCATTCTCTCACACACAGCCCCACAATGAAGCATTTCAGTGTAACACACTGCAATATCTTGCCATGTACAGCCATGTTTCAAGGGGTGTCTTACTGCAAACATTGTAAATTATGCTCTTCTGGTTCTCCAGGTGCCCAAGAGTAAGAGACAGTCGAGCCAACTGTGCAACCTCAACCTCGCAGTTAACAGCACATAGCGTAATCTACTCCTACTGTGATATGCACCAACACAGATATATCCACTTCAGGGTCTGTTAGCAAGTTGCAGGGAATGCTTGGTGAGCACAAGTGAGGAGGAGGAAGTGCAGGTGGATTTGCAATTTGTTTGGTCAGACGGCCAACTCAATGCCTCGTTTAGCTGCTGAGCTCGGATATCTGAATCTCACAGAGCCTGCCTACAAACATTCATTGGTAGCACAACATCAACACTTCATGGAGTTACATGACATTGAGCTTTGCTACCTGAATAGTTTGACCGTGTCCATGGAGGAGTCTGCAACCTGCACCTGTGCAGTGCTACATGACTGCTTGACAGAGCTGCAGAGCATCATAGATAATGACCACTTCAGGGCCTTCTTCAGCAGAGCATCCTAAGACAAGGTTTTGAGCTGAGGCTTAGCTTCTCTTGTGGCTGCTTTGACCTGTGCTATGGAGACAGTGAGCTCCAATCTACAACAGCTAGGATTTCCCACGTTGAGGAATCAAATTGAGATAGCATAAGATAAGACTGAACTACTTCACTGCTCCTACCCTGATCTCTGGCCATGCTGACAGTGCCCCACATCAGGAAAATGTCAAGAGTTGGCACAAATGATGGCGATGTCTCTCAGGGCAATACCACACTCCAAACTCCCTGCCACCCCACTCACATGACCACAATGGAATCAGCGATTATCCAAGTCCAAGCAGTCATTTCATCAGTAGCTGTTCTTCAGACCCAGCAGCAGGAATTGGGTGGAGACTAGATCCTAGAGGCAAGCACTGATGGCCAGCAGTCAACCATCTCATTTCCTCTTACAAGAATCACAAGGTTCAGAAGTAAAAGCCACACATCATACACTTCAACAAAAGGGGAACCACTGGGGTAAAGCACACTGTAACAGTTAATCAAAGCTGCATTAACTGTTGCATTGATTGGTACTAGAATGTGTCCAGACAATTCTTTTGTTATGCGGCTGATTCAGGGGAAAATGAGGTTGCATTCATGAGTGTCGATATACAGCTTTGCTGAATGGAGGTAAGACTTTATGTGGCATGGATTTGGGCATATGTGGGAAGGACTTTTATGCAAAAGGCTATTACTGACAGGTTTCAGCAATTAAATCCTGTCTGATGACTGTAGCGATCTGGGTAATTTGTTCAGCAGGCAGCTCTTCTTCCTTGTGATTGGCTTCCTCCTCTTCTTCTTATCTTTCTTTGCCTGGCTGCTCCATCATTAGGCCCCTTTTGAAGAGCAAAATTGTGGTGGACACAACAGACAACAATCACCTCACCGGCCTTGACTGGACCATAATGTGCAACTCACCCTGATCAGTCCAAGCAAGGGAATTGCTGTTTGAGAATGCTGAAGGTGTGTTCCATATGACCCTCATGGATGCCTGTGCCTCAAGTACCTCTCTTGAGTTCTTGTTCTTGGGCACACCTTAGCTGCAGGGCATATTCTTCATTCCCCCAAAAGCCCTAGAGTGTTTCTGGCCCCTCCAAATAAGGCCGACAACGTTGACTGCTGCAGGATGAATGAATTAAAGGAGCTGCCAGGGAAATACACATTCATGTCCATAATTCACTTCCTGTCATCATTGGTGTCATGTACATTGATGGAACGGTAACTCTCAAAGTTTAAGAATGTTGCTGTCTTCAGGTTAGGGACATAACGACCGTATGAGTACAACCAATTATGCCTGAATTTGTGGAAGTCCTGCCACCCAGATGTGGAAGGCTTTTTCTTGTTACTGGCTGTATTCCACAGAAGATGTGGTGATATCCCTGGTTAACAATACATCAGTTTCCTGCTTGATGAAATTGGTGGCCGAATGTTGGGAGATGTGACAAGAAATCTTCTGCACTTGCCTGGAAGGACCATGACACAAAATTTTAAAGTAGCTGCAGCCTTGACGTCCACTGATAGAGCTGTCCCTGGAACTGGTCTCCAAGTCTGACGGTAGAAGTGTGCGAACTTACGAACAATGAGGGACAAGAAAATACCCTCTGGTCCACCCAACCTGACCCACACAATTGCAATAGCCTGTGCATCATAATATATATGCTACCTACCCCAACCAAAATCATGTGATCTCCTGGGAGAGGCAAAAAAAAAGATAAGAAACCAGGGCAATTTGGGGGAACAAAGTCTGAGAAATTCCTCTCTGATCCCCTTAGGCGATCGAAACTAGTCCAGGAGATCACTGTGGCCGAATATGTAGTACCTGCCTTTTGAACGAGGTAATCTCCACCCCAGCCAGAAACAGGTCCAGTTTTATCTTGAAGGAATTGTAGTTGGCAAGTTTCTCCAGGCACATCCAGATAAAAGACTGTGGCAATGTATACACAAGTATCAGCAAAGGAAAATATCCAAGTGGAACATCTAAGGAGCAATCCACTTGTCCAGCTTGATTGTCCTCCTTCCTTCTTCCTCCTGTAGGACTATAGTTGGATGCAAACGAACTCTCTAACAATTGCAGCTGTACAGTCACTGACAATAGATGCAATACAGGCATCAAGTAGCTATCAGAAAGGCTCCAACAAGTCTCAGCAACTTCCTTTGTCCAACAAGAACAAAAAAGTGCAGAAACAATCAATTGCTAAGAGACACAGCAATAATAACAATGTATTTTTAACATCAAGAACCCAACAGAAGGGTGTTTCATACAGTGATGCTCAAACCTTCCAATTGCATTATGGTGAGGAAATTATAGACTGGAATGAATTTTGCACAGTGTGTAGGATCCAAATGCTTCAAGGTCACATCTTGGCATGGTATGCACATCAGACACTTAGTAGGTCAAAAATAGCAGCATGAACTTGTATTTACATACCACCTTTAACATTGAAAAAGTCCCAAGGTCCTTTACAGAAGCATAATCAGACAATAATGGACGCTGAGCCAAAAAATATTATTAGGAGAGGTGATCAAAAGTTGGTCAAAGAGACAGATTTTAAGGTGGGTCTTAAAGGAGGAGAGGGCAGTGGAGGGGTTTAGGGAGGAATTCCAGAAGCTGGGGCCTAGACGTCTGAAAGCACGGCCATCAATGGTGGGGTGAAGGGAAGCCAGAATCGGAGGAACATAGAGTCCTGGGGAAGTTGTAGAACTGGAAGACATTACAGAAATGGGAAGGGGTGAGGCCAGTAAGAGATTTAAACACAAGGATGGGAATTTTAAATGGGAAACGTTGAGGGACCGGGATCCAATGTAGGTCAGTGAGGACAAGAGCGATGGGCAAGTGGGACTAAGTACAGGATAGCATATAGGGCAGCAGAGTTTTTGGATGAGCTGAAGTTTACAGGTGTAGAGGATGGGACGCCAGCCAGGAGAGGTTGGAATATTTGAGTCTGGAGATTACAAAGACATGGATGAGAGTTCCAGCAGCAGATGGGCTGAGGCAGGGGTGGAGGTAAGTGATGTTACGGAGATGGAAATAGGTGGTCTTTGTGATGGAGAGGACACAGGCTCGGAAGTTCAGCTCAGGGTTAAATAGAGCGCCGAGGTAATGAACAATCTGGTTCAACCTGAGGCAGTAGCTGGGGAGGGGGATGGAATTGGGTAGAGTGCTGTGGCAAGGCTGGAAACCTGATTGGAGAGATTCAAACAGGGAGTTGCTGGAAAGATAGGTTCAGATTTGGGAGGCAACAAGAAGTTCAAGAACTTTGGAGAGGAAAGGGAGATTGGAGATGGGGTGGTAGTTTGCATGGGCAGAGGGATTGAGGGTGGATTTTTTTGACATTTACAACGTCAGCTAGCGTGGGAGCCAGGAAGGGTAGTTGAGTGATCAGCAGTTTGGTGGGAATGGGGTCAAGGGAGCAGGAGGTGAGTCATGGACAAGATGAGCTTGGAGAGGGTGTGAGGGGTGATAGAGAAACTAGAGAAAGACGTGGGATCGGGACTTGGGCACACGGGAGTGTGGGGGGGGGGGCGGAATTTAGATATATGGACAATAGAAAGGAAAGGACGCAGCAGGGACAGCTGAATGGATGGTTGCAATCATAGTGACAAGGAAGTACGAGCTCCCCGCACCTGTTGTTCGAGATGAGGGTGGAGGGGGTAGGGGAGAGGAGTTGAAGGTGACGGTTGGTAGTGAAGAAAAGAAGCTGAGGGTTATCTTTGTTCTCCAGCCAGATCTGGTGATCGATGGCTAAACCAGATAAGCTCAAGTCTGTTGTCCCTTGGACGAGGGAGCAAAGATGGGGGCCATACCAGGGGAGATGACCAAGATGGGAGATAGTGAAGGTTTTACTGGGGACAAGGGGATCAAAGGTGGAGGTGAGGGAGTGGTTGAGCAGATCGATAGCTGCAGAAGTATTGTGGCAAATGGCAGGCCAAAGGCTAGGCAATTGATAGCTTGAAAGTGCAATTGTAAATGACTTGGAGGCAGACATCTGTATCCAATAATAGAGAATGCCAGCCGCGATTCTCATCAGCGTTTTATGGTCCCAAATACAATAACCTTTTATCAATCCACTACATCTGGCATTGAGATGCCATCATAGGTAAATGAATCATGCATTACATTTTTGTAGGTATTTGTGCAGGGGTTTAAAAAAGACTTGTGCTTCAGTGTGTTGAATCTAACTGATCCTTAAGTCAGTCGTAACTTAGGAAGGGAAGCCTAGTATATAGTTTTCCTTCTTAGGAACTAAAATTTCTGGTTGTAGAGTTCCTCTCTGGAGTTTTCAGATATAGTTCCTTTAAAAATTCTGAACAGTTTGGCAGTTTGCTTGGCGTTTTCAGTTTGTGTAAACATTGTAATGCTTCTGAGGCTGAAAAGGACAAAAAGCATTTGTATTTGTACTGCAGATCACCCGACCTTTATAGAACGGGTATGATTTTCATTCCATTGTTGGATATGGCGGGTTCTATGAAAGGTGGGCAGCCCGCTCCGCCAGGTTATCGCTCATCAATGAAGACAAAAATCTAGCCCCTAGTAGCTTGATCCATAGAGAAAGAACTGTATAGAAGTCTCTTCACAGGAGGATGGCAGTACACCAGATTTACTGGGATTGATTTTGTCCACCATCCCATTGATCCTTGGATTCAATCTGCGGTCAGGACTGTTTTGGATCCTGTAAGAGACCTAACACTACCATTGATGGACAATCGGATTCAGGCAATGAAATGCACACAAGATGCATTTTACGTTACGCAAGATTTTCTGTCACCAGCAATGCTGGTTGCATTTATCAGGTTTTACCTCAGGCCTCTCAGTGAGTTTACTAGAAATTCCACAATGGAAATTCCTGAAGCAAAAATGCTAAGGAGGTGCTGATATTTTAAAAATGCACCAGCCGAACCTCAAAACCTCCCGGCTATGGCATTCTAGAGAATACCCAACAAATGGGCATAAATTTCACACTTCAGAGAAGCACTAACAAAGTTTGTACCAGCTGTTCTGTCAGAGCCAAGCATGGCTCCTCCATGCTTGGTTTCAAGAGAGGATGATAATATGGGGGTAGGAAAAAGCACACTCAGGACTCTCAGATCCACAACTATCAAAGTTCTTCTTGTAATCATCCATTATTGTATGGGAATAAGTTGGTAGTTGTGCAAAGCAATGGAAATGCATTAAAGTATATGCAAGGGTCTGGGATGCAAATTGATAAGCACACCATCCTGAACCTTTGTCATGGAAATTTTCCAACATTTGAAAGGGTTATTTGCTTAGATCAATCATACAGTATTGTTCTGACGTGTGGAAGTTAATGCTTTGCTCTGTTTATGTTTCATAGCGGGGGTCTCTATTGCTTAGGAAAACAAAACATTAGCTGTTCCTAAAGCAATATCAAGATTTTGTAATATCAAGATGATATCAAGAAATCTACCCATCCCGTGGTACGAAGAGTCGCCGTCCCGCAGACAAAAAGTTTTTAATGGTTCTGCGTGGGACTCAAGTCACTGGTGGAGTCCTGCAGGGATCGGTGTTAGTTCCCTGCACTTTACCATCTTTATCGGTGATCTGGACAAAAGCATGGGGTGAACTATCCACAAGTTTTCGCAGATGACAATATGATACATGTGGATGCAAGGACCTTAAATGATAAAAATAGATTGCATGTGGCTCTAGATGGGATGGGGAATGGGTTCGTATGTTACAGATGTCTTTTAATATAGATAAACATAGCATGAGGCACTTAGGTCGAAACAATTCTAAGCATGAATATACCATGCAGGGTTGCGTACTCAAGGCTGCAGAGCAGGAGAAGGACCTGGGGGCTATTGGGCACAAGTCATTAAAGGTCCATGTCCAAAGCTGTGAGGCTATTGCAGAAGCAAATAGGTTGTTATATTTAATTGTCCTGGCAATAAATCCTAAGAACTAAAAACACTATCCTTTCTCTATGTAAGGCCTTGGGCAGGTCACGCCTAGAATACTGTGTGCAGTTTAGGTCCCCTCCATGGTGAGAGATAAAGAAGCCCTGGAGAAAGTTCGGAGAAGGGCCACAAGAATGATATCTAGTCTAAGGGCCCTCAGGTATCAGGACAGGCTAAGAGAGCTGAGGCGTTTTACTTTGGAAAAGTGTAGACATCAAGGAGATTTAATTGAGGTCTTTAAAATAATGAAAGGATTAGACTCAGTCTAAGTGGATAGGCCATTCGAGCTGGTAAGATTAAGCTAAACCAGGGGACATTAGTAGACATTACAAAATCATAGAAATTAAGTTAAACAGTGACTACACTTCAAAAGTACTTCATTGGCTGTAAAGCACTTTGGGATGTCCTGAGGTTGTGAAAGGCGCTATATAAATGCAAGTCCTTTAAATGCTAGGAGATACTTCTTTTCGCAGTGTCGTCAACCTCTGGAATAAATTGCCACCATGTAAAGCGAGTGCAGATTCAATCATTTAAAAGGGAGCTGGCGAGTTCCTGAAAGTTGCTAATATATCTACATTCAGAAGGTGGGTGGGTCATCGGGCACTGTCACCCAATCACTGTGGTCTCCTGGAGTTTCCTGATTGCATTCAGGAGTGGGAAAAGAACTTCCCAGAGTTTTTTCCTAAATTGGCCTTAGTTCCTCCCCCTCACCCCCCACCCCATGTTTTTTTTTGCCTCTCCCAGGAGATTGTATGGTTGTGTGGGGGTCAGGGAAGGGGCAATAGTGGTAAGTGTACAGAAGTCACACCATGCCAGGATGGGACCGACTCGATAGCCCAGCTGGCCTTTACCTGTCCTTTACCATCTGTTTGAATTTTGATAGTTATCTGCAGGAACATAAGGGCTGTGAGAAAGAATAGTTAAACAGGAGGTAAAAGAGATCGGTACATAATGGAAGCTAGTTAGTTATAGGATGATTAATACATAGCTGACACAAAAAAATTATTTTGTGTGTATATACATATCAATGTGGGCAGTCTTTATACTGTACTTTGATTCTGACATGAGGCAGAACAAGGAGCACATTGTGACCAGATGTGTGTTATTATTGGCAGCTGGCAACACTAGCAACATCGCATCTCAAATACTCTGGATGCAGCAAAAATGGCAATAAAGAAATTAATCTCAGTTGTAGCTCTAAGGTAATTAATGGAGTATTTCACATTTTATGTTCATAATTTTATTAGTGAACATAAAATATTGTCATTTTTAGCTGTAAAGGCTTTTCATCTCATAGAAACAATGAATTAAGAGCTAAAACCCTTTCCATAAATGCAGTGTCTCAAATGAGTTGACTTGAACTAATCTCCCAATTCTGTGCATTAGGATATTTGTCCAAGCTTTTGTGTGTTCTGAACAAACCTATATATTAAATGGACTAGATTTAAGAAGGTATGTCAAGAAGGGGATTAAAGGATCAGAGGAACACGTGACATCGTTCAGGAAATTAAAAGCCAATGTGTGTTATTCAGAACAACTGGCTAACCATATTAAAAAGATTAAAACAATAAATCTTGCATTTTTACACAAAAGGAAAATGTTTGAGTGAATAAACTGATGTGGTAGTAAATATTTCCAATACCCCCCTTTGCCAATCGGTAAACATTTCAATCATTTAGCAAAGGAAATCAAGTCATAAATAAAAATAAAAATGACTTCAAAGTTACTTAAACATAATTGCTGTCAGCAAAGTAGTACATTGCTTTGTGATAACAATTAAAGTAAAGGACAGGTAACATGTTGCTGCAGAACTGCTGGGATCTCTGTTGCTAATCCATGGTTATAATACCAGACGTTGAAACTTCAGTGACATTGATGTACCAACAGATGGCACCCTAGTAATTCAAAATCAAATTTCTAAACATTTTGAGGCATTTCTGTTCAGAGATTGAGTAGAACATTGCGTTGCCTCGAATTTCATAGTCATTAAGGTTTAAAAAAAAACATTTTTGCCAACTGTGTTTGAACTTCAAGTGCACTTGCGCATGTAGTTAATGTTTAATAGGCTTCGAGCTTTATCTGAAGCAAACAAACAGCTGGCGTACTACTTTCAGAGCCAAAAGGAAGCCAGTCAGAGTGGCATGGTTAGCTATTTGAAATTGGGATCTTCAAGTAATACAGTCTGAAATAATTAAAGTTCACAATATATTTTAGAGATGTGTTTGAAATTACCACTTTTTTGCTCTATATTATGCAAATCTATTTAACCTATTTCTCTGTGCAGGTTTTGTAGAAAGGTAATTAATATTATATGTGTTTTCAATCAAATTCTATGATGTTTCTATTATAAATATTATTTTCATTCTCCCCATTTTGCTGCAGTATTTGCAAGACATTGAGGCAGAATACTCTGAAAAAAATGTTGCTCATGAGTAATACCCCCCAGAGCTCTGTGTGTTACTTTCCCTGTAAGTACAGACAAAGACAAAAATCATTGTGCACAAAAGTCAATCATCACTCCTTTTTTAAATCCTTTACTTTGGTTCATCAGTTTGTTTTCTAAATTATTGTGTCTGGTTTCTCTAGCACTCATGAAAATATCAGTTAAATCATCGTGTTATTATACCGGCATGCATCCAAATTTGTTACCACGATTCAGAAAAAAATGATTCTCATTGCCAATCACTGACCCCATTAGCCTGATCCGAGCATAACATTGGGTTTCTTGAAAACAGGAAGTTCAGTAGACTCTGCTTAGCAACAGAAAATGGTAATAATTCAGGATTGGCTAAAGAGCAGCATTGCTAATGGGCATGATCTAGTACTGCTACCAATGGGAATGATTTTGTTGCCTTAGTAACTTGCTTGTCCCCTGGCATCGTGAGGACTTGTTCAATTACAGGCTGCAGTTACTTGTTTCACTAGACGCTAGTTTTAAAATATCAATTGTACAATATATGTTTGAGCTTGGCCTCAGACATCGGGTAATTTAGACTGCGTGTTCACACAACTTGGGTAACATTAGCAAATGTTAGTATTGTGTTAGGGGCCGATTTGTTACACAATTCGCTTTTCTTATTCAGGAACTAGATGCAGAGTTTTATTTTATTACGTAGTTATAAATTAGTTAATGATTAGCTAGAGACTTAACACTGCAGCTTATTTGTCAAGTTGTTGTAGTTGTACAATAAATTATAGCAGGCATGTTTTAGGTTGAGTTGATATTAGTCGTTCTTTTTGTTTTGGGAGTTGAATGTTGATTAAGGTTTGGGGATGAAACACTTTGTCTTTGCACCAACTGAGAGTGTCAATTCATCACAGCAGATGGCAGTACATTTTGATAGAGTATAACACTTCATGCCCATTGTCCTAATGATTTATAGTGCCTGGCACAAAAGAGCACCCCTATTGCATTATTAAAGAAATGTATATATACTCTAGTTTCTTTACAGACAATATAAACCTCTAATGAATGATGTAGGAAGCATTATTCTTATGGCTTATAAAACAATACTTTTGCCTGTGGCTGATGATGTGACAGAAGCTGGAACACTTTCAGGAATATACAACTGTTGATACAAAGTATATTGGAAAGAAACCCAGTAGAAAAATAAGAACCATGTGGGTGACTAGGGAGGTAGTGGAGAGGGTAATAAACAGTGGCAATGTAAACTAAATGATATTATTCTACGGGGAGGAACACGAGAGAGGGATTTGAGAGTACAGTCGGATAGATTGCTGAGACCATTAGCACAATATTCAGCAACAATAAAGAGAGCAAATAGGATTGTGGACTGTATAGCGAAAGGAATAGTGCACAAATTGAGGATTTGTACAGAGCACTGGTATGGCTCCATATGTAATACTGTGTATAATTCTGGTCACCATAATATGAGAAAGACATTCAGGCATCAGAGAGGGTGCAGGAAAGGCAACTAAATTGATACCTGGGATTAGGTACTTGAGTTATGAGGAGAGGCTGCAGAAGCTGAGAATATTTATACTGGAGAAGAAAAAGCGCTCTTATTGAAGTATTCAAAATCCAGAAGGGTATAAACAAGATGAATGTCACTGGCCCTGAAATTCCGCAGGGGCTCTAACAGACTCCTGCCACAACTACAACGGAGTTCAATCGGTTTTCCAACCGAAGTTATGGTGGGGACCCCCACAAAATTTTAGTCATAGATTTTACAAGAAGAGGGCATAGCCTCATGTTTCGAAGAGGGAGTCCAGCTTTAACTACTATACACAGAGGGTGGTGAATGGATGGAATGGACCTCCATGGGAGGCAGTGGTTAGCTGACTATATCAGCAAATTCACAAAAGCACCGAATGAAAAACTTGATCGAAGGCTGTGGGGGTTAAATTTGATACGGCCACAAAGCGGGCGCAGGTACCGCGACTAACCCGCGCCCGGTGCTACCGTCGCAGGCGGGGCGAGACGTTCGTCCTGCTTCAGCACTCAGCTCAGCCAAGCGTTGAAATCCTGCGTTGACAGGAGGATTCGAAGACATTTGCACTCTCCACCAGCAGGGGGAGCCCGTATCTCTTAAAGGCAGGCTGTCCCACTGACAGCCAGCCAAAATCTCTTAAAGGTGGCCGGTGCCTGTAATTTGCTAAAAATAACAGTCTGCTGTCTGCATGGAGTCTGAGCAGAGATCAGACATAGCACGCGTAAAACACAGATGCAGGTCCCGTCCCAATGTTTACAAACTGTTGAGTTATTTTAAAACATTGAATAAAGGTTGCGCACTACTAAATCCCACATCCTTCAATCTGCATGCCAGACTTCACCAATCTGCCATTCCGAGTTTGTACCAGGCCTGCTAGAGTGCGTGTACTAAGGTTCTCTGCTGATGCACTAGAGGCCTTGGTGCAAGAGGTGGACAGAAGGAGGGCCACTCTATATCCACGTGGTGGGGTGGGGGGGGACAGTGGCAAGAGGCCCTCCAGACATATGCTCAAAAGGCAGTGGGAGGCAGTGGGGGACAAAGTCAATGCCAGCCGCATAGCACCATGAACATGGATACAGTGCAGGAAGAAGTTCAATGCTTTGACATGAGTGGTCAAGGTGAGTGAGGTCAACTGTCAAGTGGCGTCTCCAACCAACTACACCACTAGCCGCATCCACTGCTCCACACACTACACCCCCATCAGCCACATACCAACAAACTCTTTCCATCAGTACTCAACTCTTCCAATCAGATGCTTCCTCTCACCCTTACACATTACCACTGTTTCAAGCCGCCCACCCACAACTCACAGGCCACACACACTGACAGCTATTCAACCATGACAGGCACATCACGCAGACACACGTCCCGCTTTCTTGCAGGAGAAGTTGGTGCATAACAGGAGGCAGCAAGTGGCAGTGGCATTTAGTCCTTCGAGCCTGTTCCGCCATTCAGTTAGATCATGGTTGATCTGTGACCTAACTCCATATACCCACCGTAGTCCATTATCCCTTAATACCCTTGGTTCACAGAACTCTATCAATCTCAGATTTAGAATTCACAATTGAGCTAGCATCAGCTGTCATTTGCAGAAGAGCGTTCCAAACTTCTACCACCGTTTGCATGTAGAAGCATTTCCTCACTTCACTCCTGCACGTCCTGGCTCTAAATGTTAGGCTATGATCCCTGGTCCTGGTATTCAAGTATAGGAGACCTCCAAAAACAAATGCATCATCATCCAAAAGCAATAATCCAGCAACTAAACTGTAAATCCTGCATGGTCCCTTTAAATAGCGCTGGTTGGGGGGGGGGGGGGGTCCTCCAGGCATGTTCAGATGGTCATGGTTGAGTGGAGCGTTAAGTCCCAAAATGATGTCTGTCACTTTAAATCAGTGTTGTGCAATGTATGAATTTTCTCCTTACTATACATGCTGCCGGCATTCGTTATTTGCGCATGCGCTAAACCCTTTACCAAGATGGCATCCGGCGCACGTCACGCTAGAAGCATGCGTATCCAAGATGCCATCTTGGATGTTTGGGAGGTCGCGAAGCGCCGAAACTACGGGTGCTAGAAGGCCCAATTTAGCGCCCTATCGTGAGATACGATATTTCCTAGATACTGGGACCAGTTAGATGGACTGCAACGGTCTTTTCCAGTCCTGTACATTCCTAATTCTCTGAGACTTGTACCCTGAATTTACCTGTAATAGCTGATATCCCATGGTAGTCTGGGGTCTGAAATGAGGTGGTGGTATTTAGCAAGGTCCCATTCCGAGCCTGGGAGAATGGCACAGCGAGGGTGAGGTGTGCTTCAAGGTAAAGAATTTTGAAATTAAAACTATTGGATCTCAAGAGAAAGAGAGGCTTGTTATGGTATTCCTTCAGGTAACTATTAACTTGAAAATAAACTTATAACTCATTTGAGCAGTAGAAAACATCCAGTTTATTCAGTTATGCATCCAATTCTGAACAATCTCCATTCAAAATACCCCAAGCACCACCCATGCTCGTACGCTAACTGCTGTCTGTTAGTAGGTCTAACACTGCCTGCTGATCCACTTTACGGCATGCCTTTTTAATAGCACTGCAGATTTGGTAAACTGTGATGAGTGCTTTTCTGGGAGAATATCTTTTCCTAGATCCTATTAAATCGGGAGGGTGTACTCGAGAGAAATAAAAATGTTGTTGGTTCAATTAAAAAAGGGCTGGGTCTTTAAGGCGGGTGGAACACTGGCTATTGCAGATCAGCTGCCTGTTGTACATACTGTCTGCTTCAGGTAGAGTGTATAATGGGCAGCCGATCCACCAATGTGAATATGAACAACAAATGTCTCAGGATTCTTGGGGGACTCCTTTGGTTCCAGATTCTCAACCAGAACTTTACTAATTACTAATTATAACTATCTCCTATTTCCTATTATGCAGTTTACAACTTCAGTTTGATACATTCTGGACATGAGTCTCCCATGAGAGACCTTATGAAAAGATTTCTGATAATGAAGATGTATAATGATCATTACTTTTATTAGGCATGATTTGCCTTTTATGAATGTGTTACTGTGGAACTATTCCTTTTATGTTTATTAAATGCTCTCGAATTGCTTCCTTAATGAATAGACCAATATTTTTTCCATTCTAGATGCCAAATTGATATCTCCATAGTTCTCAGGATCTTGCTTCTATCCTTTTGATTCAAAGCAAAGAAAGTGAGCAGATAAGATAAAACTTTCAAGGCAGACAGTTTATTTGTTTATAGTTCAACAGCATCAGTAGTTTTATTGCATTACATTCATCTGTTTTCCAGATTGCAAGTAGAAATCTAAACAAGAAACCAATCTTTTTCCTTTTTCGCACTTGTATGAGAATGCTCTAGGATGAATATCTGGATTTCCCTCCTTCCTTCTGGAAAACTGCACAACTTCCAGAGAGAAGCTCCTGCAATGGCTTCTCTTCCCACCCCCGCACCCTTACCTCTGCAGTCCCCCAAGATCTATCCCTGTCCCTCTCCTATTTTGCATCTCCATTCTGCCCTTTGGCGACATCATCCGAAGACATTACACCAGATTCCACATGCACACTGACAACACTCAGCTCTATCTCACCACTACCTCACTCGGCTCCTCCACTGCCTTTGTGTTGTCAGACTGCTTGTCCGATATCCACTCCTGGATGAACCAAAATTTCCTTTAGTTAAACATTGGGAAGACTGAAGCCATTGCCCTTGGCTCCTGTCACAAACTCCGTTCCCTAGCCACCAATTCCATCCTTCTCCCTGACCATTGTCTCATGCTGAACCAGACTGTTCACAACCTTGGTGTTCTATTTGACCCTGAGCTAAGCTTCCGACCCCATATCCCCACTCCCATCACAAAGACCGCCTACTTCCACCTCCGTAATATCGTCGTCTCCGCCCCTGCCTCAGCTTATCTGCTGCTGAAACCTTCATCTGTGCCTTTGTTACCTCGAGACTCAATTATTCCAATGCTCTCCTAGCCAGCCGGCCCTTCATAAACTTGAGCTCATTTTTCTTTTATTCGTTCATGGGATGTGGACGTCGCTGGCAAGGCCGGCATTTATTGCCCATCCCTAATTGCCCTTAAGAAGGTGGTGGTGAGCCACCTTCTTGAACGCTGCAGTCCGTGTGGTGAAGGTTCTCCCACAGTGCTGTTAGGTAGGGAGTTCCAAGATTTTGACCCAGCGACGATCCAAAACTCTGCTTTCCATATCCTAACTGGTTCTCCCATCACCCCTGTGCTCGCTGACTTACATTGGCACCAGGTCCACCAACGCCTCGATTTTATAATTCTCAACATGTTCAAATCCCTCCATCACCTCGCCCCTCCCTATCTCTGTCACCTCCTCCAACCCTACAACCCTCCGAGAACTCAGCATTCCTCCAACTATGGCCTCTTGCGCATCCCCACTTCCTTCACCTTACTATTGCCGGCTGTGCTTTCAGTCATCTGGGCCCTAAGCTCTGGGATTCTCTACCTAAAACTCTCTGCCTCTTCACCTCTCTCTCTCCTCCTTTAATACACTCATTAAAGCCTAGCTCTTTGACCAAACTTTTCGTCTTCTTTGGCTCGGTGCCAATTTTTTTCCAGTTACACTCTTATGAAGCGCTTTGGGATGTTTTACTATGTGAAAGGCGCTATATAAATGCAAGTTGTTGTTAGAGCCTCTCCCAGGTGGCATGCTTGAAATTAGGAATCACCCCGGGAGGAGCGTATGTACAGAGCAGTATCCTACAGTGCTTGGCGCTTCTGTGCAGTGTTCCTCTGCACTATATCTCCATTATGTTTTTGAATATTAAGATCAGGAAATAAATGGGTTAATCTGCCAACTTAGTACCCATTCTGTCCCCCGTGCAATAAAGCATTAATACCATTGGAAGAACTTTTATAGTTATATTAGGAAAAAGAGGGTGGTCAGGAGCAGTGTTGGCCCCTTAAAAAACTGAAAGTGGGGATATTGTCGTTGACAATGGGGAAATGGCGGACATGTTGAACAATTACTTTGCGTCAGTATTTACAGTCGAAAAAGAGGATAGCATGCCGGAAATCCCAAGAAAACTAATATTGAATCGAGGACAGGGACTCGATAAAATTAACATAAGTAAAGCAACAGTAATGAAGAAAATAACAGCACTAAAGAGTGACAAATCCCCAGGAGCAGATGGTTTCCATCCCAGGGTTTTAAAGGAAGTAGGTGAGCACATTGCGGATGCCCTAACTATAATCTTTCAAAGTTCTCTAGATTCAGGAACTGTCCCTCTAGATTGGAAAATTGCATGTGTCACTCCGCTTTTTAAGAAAGGAGAGAGAGGGAAACCGAGGAATTATAGACCAGTTAGCCTAACATCTGTTGCGGGGAAAATGCTGGAGTCTATAATTAAGGATAGGGTGACTGAACACCTCGAGAATTTTCAGTTAATCAGAGAGAGCCGGCATGGATTTGTGAAAGGTAGGTCGTGCTTGACAAACCTTATTGAATTTTTTGAAGAGGTGACTAAAGTAGTGGACAATGGATGTTATTTATATGGACTTCCAGAAGGCATTTGATAAGATCCCACATAAGAAACTGTTAGCTAAGATAGAAGCCCATGGAATCGAGGGAAAAGTACGGACTTGGTTAGGAAGTTGGCTGAGCGAAAGGCGACAGAGAGTAGGGATAATGGGAAGGTACTCACATTGGCAGGATGTGACTAGTGGAGTCCCGCAGGGATCTGTCTTGAGGCCTCAATATTTCACAATATTTATTAACGACTTAGATGAAGGCATAGAAAGTCTCATATCTAAGTTTGCCAATGACACAAAGATTGGTGGCATTGTACGCAGTGTAGATGAAACCATAAAATTACAAAGCGATGTTGATAGATTAGGTGAATGGGCAAAACTGTGGCAAATGGAATTCAATGCAGACAAATGTGAGATCATCCACTTTGGATCAAAAAAGGATAGAACAGGGTACTTTCTAAATGGTAAAAAGTTAAAAACAGTGGATGTCCAAAGGGTCTAATGGGTTCAGGTACATAGATCATTGAAGTGTCATGAACAGGTGCAGAAAATAATCAAGAAGGCTAATGGAATGTTGGCCTTTATATCTAGAGGGCTGGAGTACAAGAGGGCAGAAGTTATGCTGCAGCTATACAAAATCCTGGTTAGACCGCACCTGGAGTACTGTGAGCAGTTCTGGGCACCGCACCTTCGGAAGGACATATTGGCCTTGGAGGGAGTGCAGCGTAGGTTTACTAGAATGATACCCGGACTTCAAGGGTTAAGTTACGAGGAGAGATTACACAAATTGGGGTTGTATTCTCTTGAGTTTCGAAGGTTAAGGGGTGATCTGATCGAAGTTTATAAGATATTAAGGGGAACAGATAGGGTGGATAGAGAGAAACTATTTCCGCTGGTTGGGGATTTTAGGAGTAGGGGACACAGTCTAAAAATTAGAGCCAGACCTTTCAGAAGTGAGATTAGAAAACATTTCTACACACAAAGGGTGGTAGAAGTTTGGAACTCTCTTCCACAAACGGCAATTGATACTAGCTCAATTGCTAAATTTAAATCTGAGATCGATAGCTTTTTGGCAACCAAAGGTATTATGGGATATGGGCCAAAGGCAGGTATATGGAGTTAGATCACAGATCAGCCATGATCTTATCGAATGACAGAGCAGGCACGAGGGGCTGAATGGCCTACTCCTGTTCCTATGTTCCTATTTTCTCTGTTACTCTTATTAACAAGAAAAAATTGCACCAAATTTGGTGGCGCAATTATTACCCAAAGGCACTGACTCAAACTATGGTTTGATCCCACAGACGTTGCCCATCACCAAGCACCTCATTCAATTGGCCATTCTTCATGTGTGAGCCTAGACAGTGAGCATCAGTCAGCTATTCCATTATGGGAGAGCAGTGGTGGGGGGGCGCGGTTATCACAATCCTATTTCAATGAAATGTCTGCACACAAGCCCTTTCTGGCATGAATCACTGTGTAGGGATCAGGAGCGGGAACCCTGGCTGATTTTGCCTTCTCTGGACCACTGCCACGGCGACCAATTTAACACCCCTACCACCACTCAGATGAGATCAGCTAACTTGGTACAAGCTGGATATCGAACCTCGGATTTTCTTCATGTGTATGGGCCCAAATTTCCGCCCTAAGCTGGGAACGTCTCTGGCGCGATTGCAAGAGAGAAAATGGGGCACAACCCAGTTCCTCCAGGATTCCAACTATGATAAGAAGGCTGGGAAATTTGGTTGTGTGAAGAGAGGACACATCTCCCAGACATTCCCCTCCCTCCCCCTGTCAAGGGGGCATGTCTGGGAGAGTTCCCAGGCTTTATCAGCTCTATTTTACATTACTGGCTGTTTCTTAAAAATATGTCGAACAACTGGTTTAACTCAATGTGCTGGCTAATTATTAACTGCCTGTTGATCGTGTGATTAGCTAACAAATCAACTTGTTTTGAGTGTGTCCTTAAATACTTCTATGAAGAAGTATTAATCAGGAGATAGTCGGGGCATGTAATAAGGGAACAGCCATAATTATGGGGGATTTTAATTATCATATTAACTGGACAAATCAAATTGGGCAGAGCAGCCTTGAGGACGAGTTCATTGAGTGCATCAGGGATGGATTTCTTGAGCAGTATGTAACTGATCCTACAAGGGGGCAGGCAACCTTGGACCTGGTCCTGTGTAATGAGTCAGGATTAATTAATAATGTCCTAGTTAAGGATCCCCTTGGAACGAGCGACCACAACATGGTTGAATTCCATATCCAATTAGAGGGTGAGAAGGTTGATTCTCAAACAAGCGTACTGAGCTTGAATAAAGGAGACTATGATGGTATGAGAGCGGAATTGATTAAAGTGGACTGGGAAAATAGATTAAAGGGTAAGACGGTACATGAGCAGTGGTGTTCATTTAGGGAGTTATTTTACAACTTTCAAAATAAATATATTCCACTGAGGAAAAAAGGGTGTAAAAGAAATGACAGCCATCCGTGGCTAAGTAAAGAAATCAAGGATAGTATCCGACTAAAAACAAGGACATATAAGGTAGCCAAACTTAGTGGGAGGATAGAAGATTTGGAATTCTTCAAAAGACAGCAAAAAGTAACTAAAGGATTGATTAAGAAAGGGAAGTTAGATTATGAAAAGAAATTAGCAAAAAATATAAAAACAGATAGCAAGAGTTTCTATAGTTATATAAAAAGAAAAAGGGTGGCTAAGGCAAACATAGGTCCCTTAGAGGATGAGACCGGGAAATTAATGGTGGGAAACATGGAGATGGCAAAAATGCTGAACAAATATTTTGTTTCAGTCTTTACAGTAGAGGACACTAAGAATATCCCAACACTGGACAAACAGGGGACTCTCGGGGGGGAGGAGCTAAATACGATTAAAATCACTCAGGAGATGGTACTCAGTAAAATAATGGGACTCAAGGCGGATAAATCCCCTGGACCTGATGGCTTCCATCCTAGGGTCTTGAGGGAAGTGGCAGTAGGGATTGTGGATGCTTTGGTGATAGTTTTCCAAAATTCCCTGGACTCAGGAGAGGTCCCGGCAGATTGGAAAACTGCTAATGTAACACCATTATTTAAAAAGGGTAGTAGGCAGAAGGCTGGAAATTATAGGCCAGTTAGCTTAACATCTGTGGTGGGTAAAATTTTGGAGTCTATTATTAAGGAGACAGTAACGGAACATTTAGATAAGCATAATTTAATAGGACAAAGTCAGCATGGCTTTATGAAGGGGAAGTCATGTCTGACAAATTTGCTTGAGTTCTTCGAGGATATAACGTATAGGGTGGATAAAGGGGAACCAGTGGACATAGTGTATTTAGACTTCCAGAAGGCATTCGACAAGGTGCCACATAAAAGATTATTACTTAAGATAAAAAATCACGGGATTGGGGGTAATATTCTGGCATGGGTGGAGGATTGGTTATCAAACAGGAAGCAGAGAGTTGGGATAAATGGTTCATTTTCGGACTGGCAACCAGTAACCAGTGGTGTTCCACAGGGGTCGGTGCTGGGTCCCCAACTCTTTACAATCTATATTAACGATTTGGAGGAGGGGACCGAGTGCAACATATCAAAATTTGCAGATGATACAAAGATGGGAGGGAAAGTAGAGAGTGAGGAGGACATAAAAAACCTGCAAGGGGATATAGACAGGCTGGGTGAGTGGGCGGAGATTTGGCAGATGCAATATAATATTGGAAAATGTGAGGTTATGCACTTTGGCAGGAAAAATCAGAGAGCAAGTTATTTTCTTAATGGCGAGAGACTGGAAAGTACTGCAGTACAAAGGGATCTGGGGGTCCTAGTGCAAGAAAATCAAAAAGTTGGTATGCAGGTGCAGCAGGTGATCAAGAAAGCCAACGGAATGTTGGCTTTTATTGCTAGGGGGATAGAATATAAAAACAAGGAGGTATTGCTGCAGTTATATAAGGTATTGGTGAGACCGCACCTGGAATACTGCATACAGTTTTGGTCTCCATACTTAAGAAAAGACATACTTGCTCTCGAGGCAGTACAAAGAAGGTTCACTCGGTTAATCCCGGGGATGAGGGGGCGGACATATGAGGAGAGGTTGAGTAGATTGGGACTCTACTCATTGGAGTTCAGAAGAATGAGAGGCGATCTTATTGAAACATATAAGATTGTGAAGGGTCTTGATCGGGTGGATGCGGTAAGGATGTTCCCAAAGATGGGTGAAACTAGAACTAGGGGGCATAATCTTAGAATAAGGGGCTGCTCTTTCAAAACTGAGATGAGGAGAAACTTCTTCACTCAGAGGGTGGTAGGTCTGTGGAATTTGCTGCCCCAGGAAGCTGTGGAAGCTACATCATTAGATAAATTTAAAACAGAAATAGACAGTTTTCTAGAAGTAAAGGGAATTAGGGGTTATGGGGAGCAGGCAGGAAATTGGACATGAAGCTGAGTTCGGATCGGTCAATGCCCTGTGGGTGGCGGAGAGGGCCCAGGGGCTATGTGGCCGGGTCCTGCTCCGACTTCTTGTGTTCTTTAGATTTGTGGTTGGGATCAGATCAGCCATGATCTTATTGAATGGCGGAGCAGGCTCGAGGGGCCGATTGGCCTACTCCTGCTCCAATTTCTTATGTTCTTATGTTCTTATGAAAACAATAAGTAGAAGAGAGCAAGTATTTATGACTTATACAATTTTCCATCCCTTCAAATTTCATTTGACATTCTTTCCAGAATTTACACAGATAAATAGGGATCTGTAATAAATTAATTGCTCAGATATGAAAGCTGACAGCTAAACATCCATAATCAATTCATTTAAAATGGACAGTAGTTCCAACAAAATCCCTTCCACGTTGCCATCTTCCATTATTTGTTGATCATGCAGCATTACCACGGAGTCAGAATTGCATGTAGTTTGATAAATCTTGCAGTGTCCCTTTGGCATCCATTAAAAAGTGATCGAGAACATTACAAAAATATTGCCATTATTAAAATAACCTTTTATTGACCAAAGGTCAACATTAAGCCCATTAAAATGGCTGGACATATGTTTCAATCAATACATCCTTAGTTCAGTTTTTGCAACTGAAGCTGAATATAATACAGCTGATTTTACAAATGTGCACTCCCAGCGGGAAGCCTTGCCCACCGGGAGCACTTACCGGAAAACTACAGGCATTCTGTCCACAATTGTCCATCAGTGAATGGAAAATCATGGGGAGCGGGTCCGTAATTTCCTGATATGTGCTGCTGGAGGCGAGTGATTCCCGCTGGGGGCACACATTTGCCAAAATCAGACCTAGTGCGCTGTCCTAAAGGATGAAAGTGACACTATTGTAAGTTTCAATCAGCATAAGATCATTAAATGTGCTTTCTGATTATGTACTAAAGACCTGTCATTCTCGGCTTACCGCTGCGACTGCCCACCTCATCTCGGGAGCCATGCTGCTTTGCTATGCTGGGAGCAGATGGGTCAGATAGTCGGACTCAGCAAGTCAAGCACACCAACTATGTAGCAAAATTAAAATTTTAATCAAAGGCTTCATGCGCTTTACTAGGAACTAAACAAGCTGATTGTTAGCTTTGTAAGTAGGTCACACATTGTGTTGAGCAATCTTGCTTTGTCCTTAGCCATCTGGTATCATGAATCAATGTCAGATGGATGAAAATATAACTAAGAAGGTGACCTTGGTAAGTGTACTGGTCCAGTGAGCTTCGACCACAAGAGGTTTACTTGCTTCTGCAAGTATATTTTAAGGGCAACTCGAGTAGTAATAGTAAGTCTGGGAACAAGGTAATCTTCAGGTATTTTATTAAATCCTTTTATAAAGCACAGCTCTTAATTTATTTAGGACAACACCATTACACGCAGAAATTCAATATCATAAACCATATCCTACCACACTCTGGTGAGGCATATCAGACTTCCACTTGGCCACCTTAAATTTGTCATTAAGAAAGAAAAACTTGCATTTAGAAAGCACCTTATTACCTCTAACAAAAACACCTTAAAGAACTTCATGTGAATTATTTTGAAGAGTAGTTATATAGGCAAACACCAAATCCATGTAGTTAAACAAAACAATACTGCTTATAGTCAAAAGTATTTTTTTTGGTTTATTTTTGAATTTCAATGTGTTCCAGCTATTCTATGAATATAGGTTAATACAGATTAATTGTTACCTTTTAACAGTAGTTATATAGAGATGTAAAGGGTAATTAGGGAATTAGCAGAAGGCTTTGAAAACTTACAAAGGGGTTAAGTTTCCGCTGGTTTATGTCAGTAATATCAGCGCAATCCGGGCAGAATTGGCTGAACCAGCACTAAATATCGGGGGAATTTTAAATGTAAGTGAGTGACGCCCAAAACCGTGTTTTCCGCGATCTTTTACATTGGTTCAAGATTCAATTCCCCCGGATCAGGCCCCTGCCCACAACACTGGCCACGCCCCCAGGTCGACTTTGCGAGATTCCACCGATTGCGCTGGTTTGGAAAAGCTCTTTAAATTGGATTCATCTTCTGAGGCGCACAGGCACTAGTAGGCAAGTTTTAAAAGTTTTTTCAGATCAAAAAATATTTAATTTACTAAGAAACTGATGAGTGTACACCAATGAAACTACTAAATGGTTCAGTATAGTTTTTTAATGTCATTTTCAGTGATTTTAACTCAGGTTACTCACAGGTGGAGGACTGGACACCCTTAATAAAAATGCTTATCTTTGCTGATAAATCCATTTTCAGCTGTATTAATAAAACTGCACCAGGTTACCACTCTCAAATACATCAAGGCACAGTTTTTAATGGAAAGAGAGAAAAAAGAAATGATTACATTCTATTACACCGCCCGATTGCGTGAGTTAATAGAAGATTTTACGTTTGTGATTATGCAAATGAATTTTAGCAGAAACCGGAAGGGTAACCTAACCAGTGCAATTCCAAGTGCATTTTGGGCGCAATTGCCCGATTGCGCCCAAAGTGGAAATTTACCCCAAAGAATCTGGTAGCAGGGGATTTACATAAATCTTGAAGTTAAGTCGAAGCAGATGAAATAAGAGAGGTCAAGAGAAACAGAAAATGTAAGGTTACTGAGACAACCCTAAGCATCAATGAAGTGCTTTTCAATTTCTGACAGTAAATAAAAAGGGCGAGAGAAAGTATTGATCCACTTAAAATGATCGCAGGGACTTGGAATCCAGAAATAATGCAATAGCTGAGTTATTAAATACCTACTTCACATCTGTTTTACTCAAGAAGTGGAGGAAAAATTGCCTCATTCTCCTGAATAGCAGAGGAGGACCGAGGCAGTATGAATATGATGATGGGTGAGATGAAAAAAGGTTAGATGCTCATCAAGGTTTGAAGTTTTTAAAATACATGCTGGAGAAAACTTGCACCTATGAATTTAAAACTGATGGGGACTTGAAACTACTGAAGTTTATCTGAAAGATGTGAAGGCCTTAGAGAGGGTGCAGAAAAGATTTACTAGATTGATTCCAGGGATGAGGGACTTTAGTTACGTGGATAGACTGGAGAAGCTGGGGTTGTTCTCCTTGGAACAGAGAAGGTTGAGAGGAGATTTGATAGAGGTATTCAAAATCATGAAGGGTCTAGACAGAATAGATAGAGAGAAACTGTTCCCATTGGCGGAAGGGTCAAGAACCAGAGGACATAGATTTAAGGTGATCGGCAAAAGAACCAAAGGTGACACGAGGAAAAACCTTTTTACGCAGCGAGTGGTTAGGATCTGGAATGCACTGCCCAAGCGGGTGGTGGAGGCAGATTCAACTGTGGCTTTCAAAAGGGAACTGGATAAATACTGGAAAGGAAAACATTTGCAGGGCTACGGGGTTAGAGCGGGGGGAGTGCGACTAGCTGGATTGCTGTTGCGTAGAGCCAGCACGGACTCGACGGGCCGAATGGCCTCCTTCCTTGCTGTAACCATTCCATGATTTTGTGATATTTTACTAAATTGTGGAGGGAATCCTGAGAATTGGGAAGTGGAAAACCCTAACTCATTAGTAAACAAAAGTCAAGTGACATAATGGGAAACTATAGACCAGTAAGTTTAAAATTACTTGTAGGATAAGTCTTTGAAATGAGATCTAGTGCATGAACAGTTGGAAAAGCATGGCTTGTTGAGGTACAGCATTCAGGAAAGAGGAGGCCATGTTTAACTGACCTACGTTTTTAAAAAAATATATTACTGCACGGTTAACAGGGTAGTTAATATACACTTGGACATTCAGAAAGCTGATACCATTGCCTACAGTTAACTGGATCATTCCAAGATGCACCCTTAATTCCTTAAGGAAATATGAAAGAAAGTGGGCAAGTCTGTGTTAATATTTTGGGAGCCCCACAAATAATTGTGCTGTGCCTGAGGACTTGAGGATAACAAGTTTTATCTCGATATTCAAAAAAAAGAGTGCAGCATGAGTCTGGAAGTTATAGACCAGTTAGTCTATCATCTGTAGTTGGGGAAAATACATAACATTTTACACACCTAAAGATAAGGAGCAGGCAGCATGTATTAGAAGCCATCAGTTATACCTTAGTAATCTATTGGGATTCTTTGAGGAAGTAACTAAATTAGCAAATGACGGCCATCCAGCGGATGTTAGGGTAAATTCATGGATCCCATATACCCAGCAGTGAACCACGATCAAAGGGAGTGCAGGTCAGTAAATTGGGGCAACAGTGTCCAAACCTTGTCACTGATCCGGACTCTCTTCTAGAGTGGTTCCTGCTGGGAGTGTGAGATCAATGAGATTTCCCAATAATTTAGTTGGATTTTATAAAGTTGAATATACGGGGCATTTAAAGAAAATCAAGACTCTCGGAATTAATGGCAAATTAGCTAGTCGGATTGAAAACTGGATTGACATTCGGAAGCACAAGGTAATGATAAACGGAAAATGTTTTTTCTGGAAGCCATTGGGTTCCACAGGGATTCCTGGAGCCCTGCTGTTGATAATATTAGTAAACAATTCTAACAGTCGGAAGGCAACATGGTCGACTGCTGCATTATTTCAAAAAGCCAGCGTGAGCAAAAGACTGGTGCAGGAAAATAAGTGGAACAAGGAGACAGTAGAAAACCGCAGTGTGTAGAAAGATGAAGGGGGACACTGTACCAGAAGACTGGGGAGAGCAGAACAAACAAAGGCTCTTAAAGGTAAAAAGACACACTAGAGGGTAGGTTTTAACTCTCGGGTGGCCGCCCCATCATGCCAACGGGAAGCCAGGTCCGTTTCGAGGGCCGAGGCTCATTACCATGCATGGTCCGAACGGGTGTGCCGTTGCAGCTTGCTGGCTTTGTGCCAGCGTACTATGGGGCAGTCTCCGGAGGCCGTCCCAGCCAGCAACCATGTTGCCTTCCGACTGTTAGAATTGGGGGGGCGGGGGGGGTGGAAATGGGGGAAGGCAAGGACAGCAGTGACCCGCATTATTCTTGTGGAGCTCAGAGAAGCACTCCTGCTGCTCCTGGCCCCATGAAAGTCATTTTTCACTTGCTTTTTTGGGGCCTCTTCTTCTTCATCGCCTGGTACAACTGGACATAGGACCCCCAAATTGCATACAATAATAAAGCACCCACCTGATTCAGGTGGGCACCTGTGCCGCCCGGCAGAAGGCCTCAGTAAATATGGCTCGGGGCAGTAAGTTCACCACAGCTATTTTAACTCCACTACCACTCTGTCCATGCTGGGCAGGCCGAGCTAAAATCAGCCCTTAAGAGCGAGAAAGTGAGCATCGGAAAGGAAAACATAAAAGCAACATGGGGAGGCCAGAGAAGTGTTGGAGAGGGAGAGAGGCCTTAGAGCAACCCAGAGAGGGCGACCTCTCATTTGAGCAGCCAGTATTAGTGGAGAGAGGCCAGCAATGAAATGCAGGAGGCAAGTCTGATCAGTCCTTCCAGACTTGTCCAAATTTGAAGAGGAAATTGATCATCAAAACTGGTCAACACATCATCAGTCAGTGGGGACAGTCTATCCACCTGAGACCTGCAAGCATCAAAAAGGGGTTAATCCAGGCCTGGCATTAGAGATACAGAATTATATTTAGCTTGTAAATTGTAAGGGTGCGTGATACACTGTTAAGTGAATTGAGTTGTCGTAGATGGAGAGTTCAACCTGTAATTGTAAAGTGGAGCAAGGTTGTCGAGACCATTTATGGACCACTCAAGGTCTTGCCCCACCTTACAATTGATAATATTATTGTTCTTTAATATTACCACTACCAGTAAGTTCTTGACCAGTACTTCGGCATACCATATGAATAGGCATTGGGGCAGGTAAGTGATACTGAACAGATGGAGGAGAGTACTTCCATAAAACTTGCTGATTACGCAGAGCTGTGTAACCAATTGATGAATATGAGATAGACAATATTCAAAGTAATCTGGACAAATTAAGTGGGTTTTGTTAAGGAATAGCAGATGGATAGCACTGCAAATAAATGTTAGGTGTAGCACATTGGAAAATATAGCATAAAACTTGTGTACTCAGTGAATGGGTATCATTTAACAAATGTGAAAAAGGAAAAAGATTTGGATGGGATTGTCAACCAATGTGAGATTGTTATTAACGAGGAAGATCATGTGCTGGGATTTTTAAAAATATTTATTCTTGATACTAACAAGGCTGCCTTTATTGCCCATCTCTACTTGCCCTGAGAAAGTGGTGGTGAGCTCTCGCCTTGAATCACTGCAGTCCTTGTGATAATGTTGTTAGGTTATAATATTGATCCAGCAATAATTAAGGAATGGCTGTATTTTCCAAGTCAGAATAGTGCGTGAAATGGAGGGAAACTTGGAGATGATGGTGTTCCCATGACATGGTTGCTATTGTCCTTTGTGGTGGTAGAGGTCACAGGGAAAGGAGTAACCTTTCTGTTACTGTTGAAGTAACTTTCGTGAGTTTCTGCAGTGCGTTCTGTAGCTCATACACGTTGCAGGCATAGTGTTCCGGTGATGGAGGGGTCGATATTGAGTCCAGCGCCAGGAGCACTGATTAGGCAAACTGCTTTGCCCTGGATGACGTCGAGCTTCTTGAGCGTTGTTGGACCTGCACCATTCACATGAGTGGTGAGTATTCCATCACACTCCTGACTTGAGCCTTGCAGATGGTGGAGAGGCTTTGAGGGCTCAGGAGGTGAGCCACTCATCACAGAGTACCCGGTCTTTGCTCTGCTTTTGTAGCCGTGGTGTTGTTATGGCTGGTCCAGTTCAGCTTCTAGTCAATGGTGACCCCTAGGATGTTGATGATGAGGAACTCAGGGATGGTAGTGCCGTTGAGGGTCAAGGGAAGATGGATGGGCTTTCTTTTGTTCAAGATGGTCATCACCTGGCACTTATCTGGTGTGAATGTAACCCTCCATTTGTGAGCCCAAGTCTGGGTATTATTCAGGTCCTGCCGTAAGCTGGCATGGGCTCTTCATTATTGGAGAAGTTGTGAATGGAGGTGAAGACTGTACAGTCATCAGCGAAGAGTCCCACACCTGACGTTATGATGGAGGGAAGTGGCTGAAGATGGCTGGGCCTAGGACTCTTCCCTAAGGAACTCCTGCAGTGATGTCCTAGGGCTGCGGTGATTGGCCTACAATAACCACAACCAGCTTCCTTTGCGTCAGGCATGACTCCAGCCACTGGAGGATTTTCCCCTCAACTCCAATAGACTTCAGTTTTTCTAGAGCACCTTGATGCCGTAATCAGTCAAATGCGGCCTTGATGTTGAGGACAACTACACCTCCTTTGGCATTCAACTCTTGCACCCATGCCTGGATCAAAGCTGTGCTGAGATCTGGAACCGAGTGGATCTGTCAGAACCTGAATTGAGTGTCGTGAGCAGGTTATTGGTGAGTGGGTGTTGCTTGATGGTGCCTCCTTTCATCGCTTTACTGATAAATGGGAGGAGACTGACATGGTGGTAATGGCTGGATTAGGTTCATCCTATGTTTTATGGATAGGACATACCAGAGCAATCTTCCAGCTATGAAGTATCTATTACAAAAAATGTAATTCAACAACATTTAAACTACACAAAAATCAAAGCAGATTATTTAATGCTGCATTATCTGATCTCAGCTGGAGCAGTGATAGGGGGGTGCTGTAGTTGGTGGGGGGGAATCATCCATGGTTACCAGCGATCCCTCCAATAAGTGGACATTGAGTGAGAGCAGGAACATGCCAATCTGTGATGCCCAATGAAAAAAATAGCCTGCCGACCCTGTAAATGGTTCACGTACAAATAATGGTCTCTTAGACGAGGTACTGGAGGACGACCTTGTCTCTGCTAGAAGTCAACATCTTCAGGGCAGAGGAAGGAACAAAATTGGCATGGAAAATACACTTCTTCAAAAAGAGTTAGATGAACAGTTGCTTAAAGATAAGGGTGCAGGCTGCAAGGATAAGCTGAGAATGGACATGATCAATGCAGCTCCAGAGTCGAGGAGACCTGCAAAGATTTTCACTGTTTCTTTCACTGTCTCTCACTTTCTCTTTTTGTTTATCTCCATGTTTCTTGTTTCTTCTTCTCTCGTTCTGTATTTTTTCTGCTTACTTTCACTTTGCCTCACATCCTCCAGTGTATAGCCCGCTGTGTTAGTAAATTGCTGTAAAAGTGGACCCTGCTAAAAGTTGTGCATTTTCTTAATAATCTCAGTGGTAAACTTGAAAAGGAACAGGAAAGTACAGTGTAGGTTAGTGGAATTTGCGGTCCTACATGATTTCCCACTGATTTTTGTTTTGAATTTCAGTAGATCTGGGCATTGTATGAAATGCAGTTTCTCTACAAATTACATATTGCAGTCTCTTACACTTTCCACTATCTAAGTGTAGCATATTCTTTGCTGCTAGAATAAGTCCTCTGAAATACCTCTGACTTCACTAACTTATCTTTCAGTAAACTGTTCAACGTGGATGTAGCAAAGAACCATATTTTCCTCTGTGCTTTAATTTCTCCAGAATGTAGATCAGTGTTAACAGTTGTGCAAATATCAATAGAAACCAGTAATGGAATATTTATCCACTTTTACCACCATCTTGAACAGTGCTTTCATCTTAATGGGTTCACAGAAATTAGCAAAAAGAAAACAAAATGTATTTTTGCTTGTTAAGGATTGTTAAAGACCAGTCGCTCATGCAGAATTACACAATAAGGTGGGGGGTTAAAAAGAAAAGGCAAGTATTGAACTCAGGGAGAGCACCCAGCATTAAACAGCACAACCAAGATTTTGAAGTATTGCCATAGCACTGACAGAAATGAATAGTACAGAGGGAATTTTACCCACAGCATGTGTGCTATTGCCAGGCATGTCTTTCTGCAGTAGGTGGTCTACAGGTGAAGCTGGGGCTACTGTACTAATGGCAGCTGCAACCAATGCATGTGCAGTAAATGCTTTCAGCTTGTGACCCAAGTGTGTAGCCCCACAAAGATGAGCCGTCATTAATAGCATGTTGCTACCAATTGGCCAAGGAATTACAATGGAACATCGATAATTACATATTCAACGCTACAGGTGACTGTTACAATGCGACAAATTACTGCCAACCTTTACACTTAAAAAGACAGTGAAATTGAACAAGTTAACTAGTGCACGATCAGACCAGAATTCCATGGCTGGCATCTACTGTATGCTTAGTGATCAAGAAATTGTTGGGGATAAAAAATCTTCACTTTTCTTCAGGGCTATTCATATATGCACCCGGGTTCATTTCCTCCTGCATGTATGAGAGATGCACTCACTACAAAGCCTATGGCTCGTTTGACTGTGGTTATCACTGCAGCTTTTTACTGATGTTGCTTCCTGCTGAGTGGGAGATTATAGTGCAGATAAGTATGGGGTCAAAGGTCTAGGGCCCTTCAGTTTTACTGTAACTATGGCAGAAGTGCCGCAAATTAGGCCAGGACCCAGCATATCCTCATGAACCAAAATGGTCATCCTGTTTTTCCTTTACACAATTCACAAATCCAGTAGGATCTGTTCAAGAAATATGAGCTTTACAAACTTGTGCTAAGCCATGACATGGAAGTATTGCACATTCATAGTTTGATTGACAATTTTTTTGTCTATAATGTTGGTTAAGTGGTTTGTTAGTCGTTTGAGAAGTATTAAAGGATTCGTTATTACAGGCACATTGTTTTTCTTTTGTTTCTTGCATATAAATGATAGAAGGTATGGGACAGGAGTAAGAGTATGGACAAAAAAGACAGATTGATAATGGAGAGCAGTAGGCATCAAAAACAAAGCAAGGTCACGTTAGGAACAATGCACCACTGGGATGGGATGGAAGGAGTGCCTGATACCACAACATGTAAATTCATAAATCACAGCGGAGGAGAGGGTTACCATTCTAAATTAAACCCTGTACCTCTTTTGCAATTAATAGACTGTTGGTATTTCTGATAAAGTCAATAGAGGCCCTAATTGCTAGTAGCATATATAGCACGCTGTCAAAGTTCGTAGAAAGGCCAAATTAATTTTCAGACTTATTAAATTTAAAAAGATAGTATTTTTAGTATCAGATATAGCATTGCTTCTAATTAAGCATGCTTAAAACATCACTCTTAAAGGATAGCTAACTTGCTGGATGATAAATTTACTTGTAAAATGCAACTGCTTCTCCCAAGAAAACTTTTCAAAACCCAAATAAAACCATTGCTGCAAGAGAATTGCATTCTGGTAAACATGGTCAGTGGTTGAAGCCAAGCAAATAATCTGAGGTGCAAATTAAGCAACTATTATCTGACATGTAACAGTGTAAGAGTCAAAAAGTAGCCCAAGACTGCTCGTTTCCAGTTATTAATTACTTATGGATACCCAAAGATTTCCTTGGTTTTTCTTTAGCAAAATAGTAGATTGAGTGATCTCATGGAGGGACAACAGCCAGCAATTTATACGTTCAGGTCTATCACCAGATTTTGCTGGTTAAAGATAAGTTCCTTCTGTTTTACCAGACACTTTTCATGTTTACGTATGGTAAGATTATCTTTAAATTAGGAAAGTGATACAGTGGTGGTGCAATGCATTGCGATATAAACAAACTGTGTCAGACAATGCTGCAACAGGAGTGTATCCATTAAATCCTCCATGTAGTGAGCTACCGATCTCAATTGTGTTGTTGGGCAAGTATCACCCAGTGCGGCTAGTACCATGTTTTATGCCTTGTGGACTGTTGCACTTCTCTCCGGTTGTCCAAAGAGGTAGGCATTAATGGAATTCCCAAAGGAAATCTGCATCTCCAACAGACGGTCCCCCTGGAGTCCTAGAGACCTGAGGTGACTCTCATTTCAGGGCAGCTGCTGTCCCAGCGGGACCAGCTTTCAGCATCCTGGCCCTTGCAGTAGCAAGGGGCGCCTTTCCCATGTCTGAAAGTCTCTCGTGTGAAGGAATTGGAAGGGGCCACTCTTCAGAGAAACAGTGACACCTTCGCACACTCCTTGCAGTCCACTGGTGCACAGCACAAGCTCAGAGATGCTACTGCTCAGTATCATCACAGACTTAATAGTCCCACTGGGGTCTTGGACGCCCTGTTCAAGTGTTGTGTTCAAACGTCTATTGAAGCAGAGGCAGTGGGGTTCAAACCTTGCACCTTCTGGCTCAGAGGCGGGAATGCTACCACTAAGCTAAGAGGCTCGCTGTGCCTGAATGGTAGAGGATCTATATTGGCAGCAGAACCTTGAACACCCTTGTGAGGTCATTGAACCTCTTGCTGCATGTGCGGCAGTTCTTGGGGTACTGGCGGTTGCACTTGCCTGCGTCTGCCACCTCCCTCCGTACAGCCTGCGCCACTCTCCTATGGGCCCTCATGCCTACTGTGCCCATCAGACAGTCCCTCCTGGCCCTCACTTCCGTCAGCAGCACCTCGACTGACTCTATGAAAAGTCTGGGGTTGGGGGGGGGCGGGTAGGGGGCTTCCAGCCGCTGACACCTCCTGAAGCTGCTGTTGCTTCTGCCGTCCTGCTGAGACGTGCTGGTCCCCTTTTTTGAAACCTGGACCAGAGCCGGATTTTTTCTCCCTGCCAGTGGCGGCAAGCGACGTTCGGAACCGCCCTGTCATAAACCAGCAAACGGGAGGAGAATTCGGGCCCGTATCTCTATCCAGCACTTCCCTTCTCTTCAATAAAAAACCAGAATATGCCGGAAACACTCAGCGGGTCAGGCAGCATCTGCGGAGTGGAGAAGCGTAGGGTTAACGATTCAGGTCGGTGAACTTTCGTTAGTTCTCTTTTCTTTTGCTTCTCAGCTAAACACACAGAAAAACTCAGCAAAAGTTGGTGTAAAATTAAAATGAGGTTTTATGGTTGGTGTTTGCACAGAATGGTGTTCAGTGGCAGGTGCTGGTTTGCATTCCCGAAGGATCACGTTTCACAATAGTAAATTTTAGCTTTAGGAAGCTGTCAGTTAGCACAGCTCCACTGAGGATTCCTTTAGAATAGGATTTTCTTTAAACTATCCTTGAAAAACATCCAAAGGGATAAATAGTTTATATTAAAATAGCTCTCCCATTTAATTCTTTAACAACCATTTCTGTACTTTGCTAATACTTTTATTTCAATTAGAAACGTCCCAAAGCATTACACATACAATGAATATTTTTTGAAGTGAGGTCACTATTGTTTTGCAGGCAAACTAACTTTATCTGATAATGTTTGTTATGTAGTATCCTAGATTAGATACAGAAAGGTACAGTGGACTCAGCCTGTTGTATTGTGACATGCTGCATCTGACTGTTAAAAAACTCCATAGGAATTTATTAGCTCAGTATTTTGTATCCAGATTTAACAACATTTGCATCCAGCCTTTTCTAACATGAGTCTAAGGTCATAGATTTGACAGAACACAGAGAAAATTAACATTCGAGGGATGACCTAACCTGCCTCGACAAGGAAATAAAGGGCCAAATAATGCTTAGTGTATGCTGATTAAAAAACCTCTAATTGATGACAATACACTGCAGAATAGAATTTGAAGTTTGGCAGGCTCCTAGGGCAATAATAGTGTGAACTGCCAACATACCTGCAACAGCAATTAATCATCAGGGTACTTTCAGGTCACCAGTTGATGCTCATTTCATTTAACTTTACCACATTTATAAAGGTTTGTTCGTTGTAGCAGAATTTCTAATAGGCAAGTTACATGCTTACACTTATGTTTGCATCTGTATGTGAATGCTGGTCTCCAAATAATAATTATGATACTGTTTTATGAAGAAAACAAACCACTGGTGAGAAGATGTTTCCACTTGCGGGGGAGACCAGAACTAGGGGCCATAAATATAAGATAGTCACTATTAAATCCAATAGGGAATTCAGGAGAAACTTCTTTACCCAAATGGTGGTTAGAGTGTGGAACTCGCTACAACAAGGAGTAGCATAGATGCATTTAAGGGGAAGCGAGATAAGCACATGTGGGAGAAAGGAATAGAAGGATATGATGATAGGGTTAGATGAAGTAGGGAGGGAGGAGGCTCACGTGGAGCATAAACACTGGCATGGACCTGTTGGGTGGAATTACCTGTTTCTGTGCTGTACATTCTAAGTAACTTATGTTAAGATAAAAATGCAAATGCTACAAATGCTAGAAATTTGAAATATAATCAGAACGTGCTGGAAACACTCAGCAGGTCAGGCAGCATCTGCGGAGAAAGGAAAATGGTTAGGTTAACGTTTCAGGTCTATGACCGTTCGTCAGAACCCCAGTGAAGATATTAGGATTCTGCTGAAGGGTCATGGACCTGAAACGTTAACCAAACCTTTTTCCTTTCTCCACAGATGCTGCCTGACCTGCTGATTGTTTCCAGCATGTTATGTTTTTATTTCCACTTACATTAAAACTTGGATTTGGCATTACTGAGTAACCAACTATTGTTGTTTTTCCAACAATAAGACATTTTGCATAGTTATGTCACTAGTTTCTCATTTCTTAAAGAGGAAAAAAATTGTAATTCCATGTATATTTCAGAAAATTATAGCATATATCCATCTTTTATGCGGTCAGTGTACGGTAGCATAGTGGTTATGTTACTGGACTAGTAATCCAGAGGCTTGGACTAATAATCCGGAGTCATGAGTTCAAATCCCGCCACGGCAGTTGGAGAATTTAAATTCAATTAAATAAAATCTGGAATTAAAATACTGGTATCAGTAATGGTGGCCATGAAACTACCGGATTGTCGTAAAAACCCATCTGGTTCACTAATGTCCTTTAGGGAAGGAAACCTGCCGTCCTTACCCGGTCTGTGACTCCAGACCCACAGCAATGTGGTTGATTCTTAAATGCCCTCTGAAATGGCCTAGCAAGCCACTCAGTTGTAAAATCTCGCTAAAAAAAGTCATAATAAGAATAAAACCGGACGGACCACCCAGCATTGGACCACTAGGCACCGGACACGGTGCAAAGTCCTCCTCACTAACATCTGGGGTCTCGTGCCAAAATTGGGAGAGCTGTCCCACAGACTAGTCAAGCAACAGCCTGACATAGCCATATTCACAGAATCATATCTTTCAGCCAACGTCCCAGACTCTTCCATCACCATCCCTGGGTATGTCCTGTCCCACCGGCAGGAGGTGGCGGTACAGTGATATACAGTGAGGAGGGAGTGGCCCTGGGAGTCCTCAACATTGACTCTGGACCCCATGAAATCTCATGGCATCAGGTCAAAAATGGGCAAGGAAACCTCCTGCTGATTACCACCTACCGCCCTCCCTCAGCTGATGAATCAGTCCTCCTCCATGTTGAACACCATTTGGAGGATGCACTGAGGGTAGCAAGGGCACAGAATGTACTCTGGGTGGGGGACTTCAATGTCCATCACCAAGAGTGGCTCGGTAGCACCACTACTGACTGAGCTGGCCGAGTCCTGAAGGACATAGCTGCCAGACTGGGCCTGCGGCAGGTGGTGAGCGAACCTTAATTGACCTCGTCCTCACCAATCTACCTGTCGCAAATGCATCTGTCCATGACAGTATTGGTAGGAGTGACCACCGCACAATCCTCGTGGAGACGAAGTCCCGTCTTCGCACTGAGGACACCATCCAACGTGTTGTGTGGCACTACCACCGTGCTAAATGGGATAGATTCAGAACAGATCTAGCAGCTTAAAACTGGGCATCCATGAGGTGCTGTGGGCCATCAGCAGCAGCAGAATTGTATTCCAGCACAATCCATAACCTGATGGCCCGGCATATTCCTCACTCTACCATTACCAACAAGCCAGGGGATCAACCCTGGTTCAATGAGGAGTGTAGAAGAGCCATGCCAGGAGCAGCACCAGGCGTACCTAAAAAAATGAGGTGCCAACCTGGTGAAGCTACAACACAAGACTACATGCATGCGAAACAGCGGAAGCAACATGCTATAGATAGAGCTAAGCGATTCCACAACCAACGGATCAGATCAAAGCTCTGCAGTCCTGCCACATCCAGTCGTGAATGGTGGTGGACAATTAAACAACTAACGGGAGGAGGAGGCTCTGTAAACATCCCCATCCTCAACGATGGCGGAGTCCAGCACGTGAGTGCAAAAGACAAGGCTGAAGTGTTTGCAACCATCTTCAGCCAGAAGTGCCGAGTGGATGATCCATATTGGCCTCCTCCTGATATCCCCATCATCACAGAAGCCAGTCTTCAGCCAATTCGATTCACTCCACGTGATATCAAGAAACGGCTGAGTGCACTGGATACAGCAAAGGCTATGGGCCCCGACAACATCCCGGCTGTAGTACTGAAGACTTGTGCTCCAGAACTAGCTGCGCCTCTAACCAAGCTGTTCCAGTACGGCTACACCCAACAATGTGGAAAATTGCCTAGGTATGTCCTGTCTACAAAAAGCAGGACAAATCCAATCTGGCCAATTACCGCCCCATCAGTCTACTCTCAATCATCAGCAAAGTGATGGAAAGTGTCGTCGACAGTGCGATCAAGCGGCACTTACTCACCAATAACCTGCTCACCGATGCTCAGTTTGGGTTCCGCCAGGACCACTCAGCTCCAGACCACATTACAGCCTTGGTCCAAACATGGACAAAAGAGCTGAATTCCAGATGTGAGGTGAGAGTGACTGCCCTTGACATCAAGGCAACATTTGACCAAGTGTGGCACCAAGGAGCCCTAGTAAATTGATGTCAATGGGAATCAGGGGGAAAACTCTCCAGTGGCTGGAGTCATACCTAGCACAAAGGAAGATGGTAGTGGTTGTTGGAGGCCAATCATCTCAGCCCTAGGACATTGCTGCAGGCTGTGTCCTAGGCCCAACCATCTTCAGCTGCTTCATCAATGACCTTCCTTCCATCATAAGGTCAGAAATGAGGATGTTCGCTGATGATTGCACGGTATTCAGTTCCATTCGCAACCCCTCAAATAATGAAACAGTCCGAGCCCACATGCAGCAAGACCTGGACAACATCCAGGCTTGGGCTGATAAGTGGCAAGTAACATTTGTACCAGACATGACCATCTCCCACAAGAGAGAGTCTAACCACCTCCCCTTGACATTCAACGGCATTATCATCGCTGAATCCCCACCATCAACATCTTGGGGGTCACCATTGACCAGAAACTTAACTGGCCAGCCACATAAATACTGTGGCTACAAGAGCAAGTCAGAGGCTGGGTATTCTGCGGCGAGTGACTCACCTCCTGACTCCCCAAAGCCTTTCTACCATCTACAAGGCACAAGTCAGGAGTGTGATGGAATACTCTCCACTTGCTTGGATGAGTGCAGCTCCAATAACACTCAAGAAGCTCGACACCATCCTGGACAAAGCAGCCCACTAGATTGGCACCCCATCCACCACCCAAACATTCACTCCCTTCACCAACGGCACACAGTGGCTGCAGTGTGTACCATCCACAGGATGCACTGTAGCAACTCACCAAGGTTTCTTCGACAGCACCTCCCAAACCTCTACCACCTAGAAGGACATGAGCAGCAGGCACATGGGAACAACACCACCTGCAAGTTCCCCTCCAAGTCACACACCATCCTGACTTGGAAATATATCGCCGTTCCTTCATCGTCGCTGGGTCAAAATCCTGGAATTCCCTTCCTAACAGCACTGTGGGAGAACCGTCACCACACGGACTGCAGCGGTTCAAGAAGGCGGCTCACCACCACCTTCTCAAGGGCAATTAGGGATGGGCAATAAATGCCGGCCTCGCCAGCGACGCCCACATCCTGTGAACGAATAAAAAAAAGTGTACAATTTGCATGGTATTTATGAAAGAATACACTGCTACCTTGATGTTTCTGGGAATTATGCATGCTTAGGGGTCAAAGTAATTTGGTATCATTTTGCTTACATTGCTGGTCATCCTGGATTAGGTCACTGGGTTGGTGTTGGTGAGTAATGTTTATGATATTATGACATGTAGGATATCATATTAAGAATTGATTTATCCTTTTAAGAATTCTGAGTTTAATATGCTTCCATTACCAATTGTAATTCTACTTTATGTGAATTTTAAAAATCTCGTGCAGTCATATAAATGTTGCATATTTAATCTGTGAAGCACTGCTGTGAAATGGCATTTCATTATTGTTTCTGTTAGTTTATGTTTCCACATTCTGTTGCATTTGTTGTGTTTTTTTTGCTTGTCAATATTCTTCACTCCACTAAGGAGGATAGAGAAGATGAATGCGTGGCTGGAGAGATGGTGCAGGAGGAAGGCTTTAGATTCCTGGGGCATTGAGACCGGTTTTGGGGGAGGTGGGACCTGTACAAGCCGGACGGGTTGCACCTCAACAGGGCCGGGACCAATATCCTCGCGGGGAGGTTTGCTCGTGCTGTTGGGGAAGGTTTAAACTAGCTTGGCAGGGGGATGGGAACCTGAGTGTAGATTCAGAAGGGAGAGAAGCAGAGCTGGAAATGGAAGGCAGAAAATTAGTAAGTGAGTTTGGAAGGCAGAGGAAACAAAGGTTAGAAACTAGACAACAAAGGGGTTTGGCCGTGCTTAATGGTGTAAACCTCAATGCAAGGAGTATAGTGAATAAGGCAGATAAGCTAAGGGCACAGATAGACACGTGGAAATACGATATCTTAGCTATTATAGAAACATGGCTTAAACAGGGGCAGGAACGGCAGCTCAACATTTCTGGTTACAGGGTTTCAGACGAGATAGAGAGGTCGATAAAATAGGAAGTGGGTGGCAACATTGGTTAAAGAAACAATTATGGCTGTGAGGAAGGATGATATGTTAGAAGGATCATCAAATGAGGCCATGTGGGTTGAGCTAAAGAACAAAAAAGGGGCAGTCGCACTGCTGGGAGTGTTCTACAAACCCCCAAACATTCAGATGGAGATAAAAGAGCAAATATATAGGCAAATTTCTGAGTAGTGCAAAAGCATTAGGGCAGTAATAGTAGGAGATTTCAACTACCTTAATATTAACTGGGATACAATCAGTGCAAAAGGTATAGAGGGTGCAGAATTCTTAAATTGCATTCAGGAGAACTTTTTTAGCCAGTATGTAACAAACCCAACAAGAGGGGGGAGTGTTCTGGATTTAGTTTTAGGGAATGAAGCTGGGCAGGTGGAAGGAGTATCATTGGGAGAGCATTTTGGTGATAGTGATCATAATTCAGTTAGGTTTAGCATAGTTCTGGAAAAGGATAGAGATAGAATAGGAGTAAAAGTTCTAAATTGGGGAAAGACCAATTTTACTAAACTGAGAAGTGATTTAGCAAAAATAGACTGGAAACAGCTACTTGAAGGTAAATCAGTGTCAGAGCAGTGGGAGGCATTCAAGGGGGAGATTCAAGGGGTTCAGAGTAAACATGTTCCCAAAAAGAAAAAGGGTGGGACTGCTAAATCTAGAGCCCCCTGGATGACTAGGAGAATCCAGGGTAAGATAAGGCAAAAAAGGGAAGCTTATGTCAGACACCAAGAGCTCAATACTGCAGAAAGCCTCGAGGAGTATAGAAAGTGCAGGGATGAAATTAAAAAGGAAACTAGGAAAGTAAAGCGAGGGCATGAAAAAATATTGGCAAGTTAAAATTAAGGAAAACCCAAAAATGTTTTATCAATACATAAAGAGCAAGAGGATAACTAAGGAAAGAGTAGGGGCTATTAGAGACCGAAAAGGTAACCTATGTGTGGAGGCGGAAGATTTGGGTATGGTTCTTAATGAATTCTTCACGTCTGTCTTCACAAAAGAGAGGGACGATGCAGACATTGTAGTGAAGGAGGAGGAGTGTGAAATATTGGATGGGATAAACATAGTGAGAGAGGAAATATTAAGGGGTTTAGCATCTTTGAAAGTAGATAAATCGCCAGGCCTGGATGAAATGTATCCCAGGCTGCTGAGAGAAGCAAGGGAGGAAATAGCAGAGGCTCTGACCATCATTTTCCAATCCTCCCTGGCTACGGGCGTGGTGCCAGAGGATTGGAGGACTGCTAACGTTGTACCATTGTTTAAAAAGGGAGAAAGAGATAGACCGAGTAACTGTAGGCCAGTCAGTCTAACCTCGGTTGTGGGCAAATTATTGGAATCGATTCTGAGGGAAAGCATAAATCGTCATTTAGAAAGACATGGGTTAATAAAGGACAGTCAGCATGGATTTGTTAAGGAAAGGTCGTGTCTGACTAACTTAACTGAATTTTTTGAGCAGGTGATAAGGAGGGTTGATGAGTGTAACGTGTTTGATGTAGTCTACATGGATTTTAGCAAGGCTTTTGACACGGTCCCACATGGCAGATTGGTCAAAGTAATATCCCATAGGATCCAAGGGAAAGTGGCTAGTTAGATCCAAAATTGACTCAGTGGCGGGAAGCAAAGGGTAATGACTGATGGGCGTTTTTGCGACTGGAAGGCTGTTTCCAGTGGGATCCCGCAAGGCTCAGTACTAGGTCCCTTGCTTTTTGTGATTTATATTAATGATTTGGACTTGAATGCGGGAGGCTTGATCAAGAAGTTTGCAGACGATACAAAAATTGACTGTGTGGTTGATAGTGAGGAGGAAAGCTGCAGACTGCAAGAAGATATCAATAGATTGGTCAGGTGGGCAGAAAAGTGGCAAATGGAATTCAGTCCAGGGAAATGTGAGGTAGTGCATTTGGGAAGGGCAAACAAGGCAAGGCAATAAATGGGAGGAACAAAGTGACCTCGGAGTGCATGTCCACAGATCCCTGAAGGTAGAAGGACAGGTAGATAAGGTGGTTAAAAAGGCATACGGGATACTTTCCTTTATTAGCCGAGGCATAGAATATAAGAGCAGGGAGGTTATGCTAGAACTGTATAAAACATTGGCTGGACCACAGCTTGAGTACTGCATACAGTTCTAGTCACCACATTACAGGAAAGATGTGATTGCACTAGAGAGGATACAGAGGAGATTTATGAGGATGCTGCCAGGGCTGGAGAATTTTAGCTATGAGAAAAGATTGGATAGGCTGGGGTTGTTTTCTTTGGAACAAAGGAGGCTGAGGGGAGATTTAATTGAGGTGTGTAAAATTATGACAGGACTAGATAGAGTGGATAGGGAGGACCTATTTCCCTTAGCAGAGGGGTCAGTGACCAGGGAGCATTGCTTTAAAGTAATTGGTGGAAGGATTAGAGAGGAGCTGAGGAGAATCTTTTTCACCCAGAGGGTGTTGGGGGTCTGGAACTCACTGCCTGAAAGGATGGTAGAGGCAGAAACCCTCAACTCATTTTAAAATTACTTGGATGTGCACTTAAAGTGCCATAACCTACAGGGCTACGGACCAAGTGCTGGAAAGTGGGATTAAACTGGATAGCTCTTTTTCAACCGGCACGGACATGATGGACCGAATGGCCTCCTTCTGTGTCATAACTTTCTATGATTCAATGATTCCCTCCCTCCTCCTCCTGAAGGCATTGACGTAGAAATTCGCCTGGCGCCGTTTTCGGGCCCAGACTTGTGCGCTGAGCAGGCAGCGCTCGCCGGAACCAAGAGGCCCGAGGATCAGTGGAAATTGGTCCTCAGGCTTCATCAACATACTCGGGACAACAACTCCGTGGGCAGCTCACCCGAGGGAAGAAGTCAATGTCAGGCCGTTTGCCTCACCGGCAGCGACCCTCACCGAAGTCCCGGGGGGGGGGGGCGGGGACGGTTGGAGCGGGCTACAGCGGGGAGAGAACGATTGGGACACCTGTGGATTTGGGGGAGCAGTCCTGCTCCTCAGGAAAGGTATTTTATTTAAAAATGAAATAATTCTGATACTTACCCTTTGTTGGCGGCCGCTGAAGAATTCTGTCCCCCTCTTCGCTGATTAATTTCAGCAAAGGGTCCTTCAGTAGGCATTAGGACCCTAATTAGCATATTCAAAAGGCCTAATACCTGTTTTGGGTGTCCGCCCGGGATTGGGCACAGGCCGCCCCTCTGCTAAATTGGCGTGATTTGCGCCCGCAAAATGGGGGCGACGCCTAACGATTTCTACCCCGTTAACTTCTTGCTGGGGTTCCGTGAGCACCATCCGGTATCTTGCCTCAGGTATGAGTTTTGAAGGTGAGCATGGGAGCCATTACGGCCAAGCGAGACCCTGTCCGCACTTTCAGCAGGGGCGATAGTGATCAGGAGGAGGAACCCTGACTGCCCTTCCCCACTCCCTCGCCTGGTGATACTGAGACCAACTGTAACACATCTACTCCTGCCCTGGTTGGGATCAGCTAACCCAACACAGACAGGAGAGCAAACCAGGAAACTATACGCTCACTGGATAAACACACTGACCCATTGGAGAATCACTCACAATTAAGTTTTTCAATTCACAGCTTGTATTCAAGATAGACCGAACTACGTAATGTCTAAATCCCAGACTTGCTCAACAGGGAAGTTTCAATAACACTATCATTGGCTACAAGATTTTGGACAGTGAAAGTGTTACCATTTTTTAAAAATGTTCTCCAGTGTACAACAAAGAGCAGCAAATGGAAATATTATTTGTCACATAATAAACAATAAAAATGGGTCAGTCCTTGAAATATTGCCATTAAAAAAATATTTCTGCAGCGAATATAAATAGATGCTGTGCAGACATTAAATGTTTGGAAAATATTCCATACAGTAGCTGTATTAAAAGCTTTCTGCGTGATTTATTACAGTACAAAGTGGAGGTATTGTTGGTTTTCCATATATAGGCCGTGATTTTAACTCCCAAATGGGTCTTGAGCAGGTCAGGAGTGAGGCAAGTTTAAAACTCAACCACTGCTGCTTGTAACTCCTGAGCCTCTTATCAGGTTAGTGGCTGGTTTCCCACTGAATTGGTTGACCTGACAGGAAACTCAACCACTTCCAGGGTACGGTTTCTGACAGGCCAGCCAGAGGCCTATTTAAAGCAGGAAAAAATGCACCTCTTAACGCGAGGTTGCTTTCCCCTAGTGGCTTGTTTTGTTTTGCAAGATGGTGGAAGAAGAATCTTCTGAGAAGTGAGCAGGAGGCAGGCACCAAGGTTCTCAGAAGCCTCCCTGGAGGTGCTGCTGGAAGAGGTGAGGGAGAGGAGGGACCTCCTGTTCCCCAGCAGTGCCAGGAGGGTTGCCAAACACGTTCTCCACCAGGCATGGAGAGGTCGTCAGCTCCAGATGCAACACCCCCCAGGATCTAGTTACAGTGCAGGGAGAACTCCAATGACCTCACTCGAGTAGCGAGGTTGAGCACTGCTCTTCATTTATGCCTCTCTCTCTCTAGGCAGCAGTCCTTCACCTCCTTTCCCCAGCACAATTCCCTTCCCTCACCACTCAGCACAAGGACACACGACACCACTTCTCATTCTCATTACCAACACACACTCATCTCTTCCTTGCTCTCTTCACACCAGCCACTAGCACCGCTCTCCTCTGACTTGCTAGCCTTCGCACAATCACCAACTTCTCACTGGACTCCTTTCTCACTTCACATGCTTCCCATTCAACACCTCCTCCTCCTGCTTGCATCTTGCTCCTTCTCCCACTTGCCATGTGCGCTACCAGCACAAGCCCCACATGTCTACACTCTCCTTTCAGTAACCACTCACTAGCTCTTGTCCTCTCTTTCTGCAGGACTAAACGATGCACAATAACAGTGAGAGGAGCAAGACCAGAGGAGGACCTGCTAACCTCATGATCCTGAGCGAGCAGGAGCAGCAAGCCATGGAAATTTGTGGGCCTGCCAGAGCTGTGCGTATCGGGCATTTCAAGGTCGGGGGTCTTCATTGAACAGAGTCTCTGACAATTGCTTGTACGTCTTCATTAAGCACTGGAATATCACAAGTTCAGCCAACTTGACTACATCAAATTACATTGAGATGCATGTCTTCTGCAGCCTCCCATTGCCATCCTAACGCTTGTCCCTTTTCTCTTTTCTCTAGATCCTTCTCAACAAGCAGCACCTCCCACCCATGCTCCCACCACCATCGCCGAAGAAGACACCTCAGAAGAGAAGACACCGTCATGCACTCCATCACTCCCAAACACCAGCACAGAGATTGGCACCATGGCTGCGTTAGTGAGTGAGGTAGAGAGGTCTGCACTTGATGATATGCCTGGCTCTGAGGCACAGGAACACATATTTGTAACAGACAGCCCAGGAGACAGCTCGCAAGGTCCTCTCCCAGCCCTGCTGAGGAGGACAGAGATACGAACTTCATGGGCCCAGCAATGAGAAGAAAACTGCTTGCCGCACACAAACTGTTGTAGGAGTCCTGCCAAGAAGTTTTACCACCAAGGCAGAAAGTATGGCGGCGTCTGCTTCCAGCCTGACTGGTGTCATCTCGCATGGCTTCAGTGCTCTGCAGTGTCAGCCTTTTCTCAGTGGTAGCACTCTCACCTCTGAGTCAGAAGGTCATGGGTTCAAGCCCCTCTCCAAACCTTGAGCCCATGGTCCAGGCTGACACTTCAATGCAGCTCTGAGGGAGTGCTGCTCTGTCGGAGGTGCCATCTTTCAGATGAGTCATTAAACCAAGACAAGAAACGTCTGCCCTCTCAGGTGGACGTAAAAGATCCAATGACACTATTCGAAGGAGAGCAGGGGAGTGTCCTGGCCGATGTTTATCATTCAACCAACGCCGAAGAACAGATGATCTGGTCATTTATTTCATTGCTGTTTGTGGGACCTCGCTGTGCGTGAATTGGCTGCTACATTTCCCTACATTACAACAGAGACTACACTTTAAAAGTACTTTGTTGGCTGTGAAGCGCTTTGGGACGTCCTGAGGTCGTGAAGGGTGCTATATAAATGCAAGTTCTTTCTTCCTTTTACCTTGGAGATTGTGGCCACCTCCAGGGACACTGCAGCTGGGCGCTCACAACAAGAATCAGTGCTCACAAGATATGCGGCTTTGGTGGAAACTCAAACGGCTGCCGTGCGGACTCTGAGCTCAAACCAGTGTTGTGCCTTGGAGAGACCAACGTCCAGCTTGAGGTGCAGACTGGTGGAGCACGTGGACAGGGGCTCTCAAGGAGTCGCTCACCTTCTGCGCGCTGCCCCTCTGCAGATCAGTGGAAGTGATGAGCCCCAGCCCCGCGGGAGTGGCAGTGGCGCAGCGGGAGTGGCACGTGTTACCCTCTCTCAGGATGTAAACACATTTGCTCCCTCGCCGCTCCCTCGACCAATACCCAGTAGGGCGCCAGAAAGCCAGCTGGGCCGGACTGCCCCGGCAGAAGTCTGCAGCTGAGCCCTCTCAGGCTCGAGCACCCAGGAGTCGCTGGCCTGGAGTCTAAAGGGTCCCGACATGAACATCAGCAGCCTTCCCCCAGCCCTGATGAAACCACTCGGGGAGCATCTCGTAGTGGTAGTAGAGTGAGGAAGTCTTCTGTTTAGAAAAGCACTATCGACTGAATATTCCAATCTTCTCTTTGTAAATAAATTCATCTCCTTTTTCACATTTGGGAGTTTGGTGTGTAGTCTCTATCCATTGCAGCTAGTTAGTCTGCATTGTCAGAATGTCACTGATATCGAGGTTGGCCGAATGGTTTGACTGTTCTTTAATGCAGAATGAAGGGAGTGGTGAAAGGTGGTAATAAGAACATAAGAACATAAGAAATTGGAGCAGGAGTAGGCCAATCGACCCCTCGAGCCTGCTCCGCCATTCAATAAGATCATGGCTGATCTGATCCCAACCACAAATCTAAAGAACACAAGAAGTCGGAGCAGGACCCGGCCACATAGCCCCTGGGCCCTCTCCGCCACCCACAGGGCATTGACCGATCCGAACTCAGCTTCATGTCCAATTTCCTGCCCGCTCCCCATAACCCCTAATTCCCTTTACTTCTAGGAAACTGTCTATTTCTGTTTTAAATTTATCTAATGATGTAGCTTCCACAGCTTCCTGGGGCAGCAAATTCCACAGACCTACCACCCTCTGAGTGAAGAAGTTTCTCCTCATCTCAGTTTTGAAAGAGCAGCCCCTTATTCTAAGATTATGCCCCCTAGTTCTAGTTTCACCCATCTTTGGGAACATCCTTACTGCATCCTCCCGATCAAGACCCTTCACAATCTTATATGTTTCAATAAGATCGCCTCTCATTCTTCTGAACTCCAATGAGTAGAGTCCCAATCTACTCAACCTCTCCTCATATGTCCGCCCCCTCATCCCCGGGATTAACCGAGTGAACCTTCTTTGTACTGCCTCGAGAGCAAGTATGTCTTTTCTTAAGTATGGAGACCAAAACTGTATGCAGTATTCCAGGTGCGGTCTCACCAATACCTTATATAACTGCAGCAATACCTCCTTGTTTTTATATTCTATCCCCCTAGCAATAAAAGCCAACATTCCGTTGGCTTTCTTGATCACCTGCTGCACCTGCATACCAACTTTTTGATTTTCTTGCACTAGGACCCCCAGATCCCTTTGTACTGCAGTACTTTCCAGTCTCTCGCCATTAAGAAAATAACTTGCTAACTTGTAATGAGGACGGTTAATGCAGAGCGGTTTTTTTGTCACTTTTTAGGTGAGATAGTCAACAAGAGAGCTTCTGTATCAACTGATCCCTGACCCCTCTGGCTTCCCCCTTACCTGCTGTGCTCTAACATGCCCAGTTGCTGCTTGTCCAGAGATGACGAGGCTGCTGCTCCTCTGCCTCCAACTGTCCCTTTAACTAGACTGCATAAGCAATCCAGGCACCCATGACCAGCAGAAATTGCTTAGTCAGGGTGAGTGAAGCCAAAAAGTGAGGAAAAATGAATGTGTTAGCTTACTAATGCCTTGGGAATCCAGTAAGTTCTACAGCACAGGCATCTCTGTAAACCTCTGCCTTCAGGTAAGTTCCGCTTTAAATTCTTTAGCAGCTCTGGTCAGTCAGTTTCTGAGGCCAATCTGAGCAGATTGTTTGCTGGGTAGGACTTTCGTCCCGCCCGATTAAAATAACACTGGGGTCCCAATGACATCATGGTACCCCCAACTTGCATGTATTTATTAGACACCCAACTGTTTCTGCGTAAGTCGATTTTCTTAATTTTAACCACCCGTCTGTCCTGTTCCCGCTGGGTAGGTAGGGTTAAAATCAGGGCCATATTGTCTGCTACTCATGGTGTAGTAAGTCATTCAAAAAGCTATCTGAGGGATTCCCTGATGACACAGTTGATAAAGTCAGTTGTATCTGAGCCGTTCAGACCAGAAGGTCCCAAATTCAATTCCTCGTCGGTGCTGAGTTAAATGAGCTCTGCTGGGGCAGCTATTTTAATGTTACAGTTAGACTTAGCACCCCCCCCTTGGATAGGGAAGGAAAAAAATCAGGCAAGGCTTCCACTTCTGATCATTATCCAATGATCCCCGCTGAAAAGTGCGTGTGTGTGGACAATGGGTGAGGACAAGATTGGAGCCATGGTCAAATAGCCTCCCGCACTCATTGTGTAAGCTCACTCATGAAGACGGCCAATTGAACAAGGTATAGAAGAATGCCTGGCATCCCTGGAACTCTGCTCCAGCAGCAAGCAAAGCCTTCAGTAGAGAATGAAGGGAGAAAATTGGCAAAGAAAGAATGTTTTTGGGTCTTGATTTCATTATGTGCATAGCAGCATAAGATGAGAACTAATTACTGGCCTGTCTTCCAACCAGACCAATTAACGAAAAACATCAGTAAATTTTTAGGCTTAACTGGAAGGATTGATGTGGCCTATTAAAAACAAATTGTTTGTTTGTATCGGAATGCACTTGTGTGGGACAAAAAGGAACAAGATTCCTACACTGCAGCAAACAAGTCATAATCTGTTGGTTCGGAGAATTTATTACATTACAGCCTTTCTTTTGTTTGCAGCTACAAAGTGATCTTGATCAAGAATACCAAGACAAGTTTAAGAGGCTGCCTCTGGAAATCCAAGAATTTGTACAGGATACACTGAAAGGAAAGTTCAGTGAAGATGGAGACCACAGCGCTCCACCTCCCCCCCTAGCTCCAGATAATGGGAAATTGAACCACAAGCCATGCTCAAATGAAGATGATTTAGAAGACGATAAGTCAGATAAAGCGTTCGATACTTCACTTTAATAGGCAGATTCCATCTTTAAACTGCGTTGATCTATTGCATTTCGAGGTCTGCTACACAAAGGATGTAGACAGGAGAATAACTGCTCGAGTACATGCTTGTGCTCTGGAAGACCTATTCAAACATACAGTACAGTGTCAGGATCATGTGTGTGTACATTCTGTTCAAGTGCCAGTGCGAAACTAATTGTACAGTGCCACACATTACATTTGAAAACAGTCAAAGAGGAACTTGAGATCTACGCTACCTAATAGGCAAACCTCAACAACCATGTATCCATAACATTGCATGTTTGCACTGTGTCGTAAAAAACCTTTGCTTTAGCTGCAAGCACAGGTTTGCCATTGTCTGTGCTTTATACATAAGTACACTTAGCCAAGTAATTGTACATTGCTGCACACTTTAACGTCGGCATTGCTGAATTAAGAATGCTGCTTAATATAATGGGAGTTTTGGTTGTGCAATTCTAAAACATTCTGTATAACTTTGTTCAGTATATTAAAGGGAAAAAAGTTTCAGGGATGCATGCATGATGGAAGTATTGTGGTTATCACTGTGGATACTTTAAAATATAATTGTAAGGAGCAGTTTTGTTGTGGAGTTCGTGCTGTATTGTACTTTGAGGTAGCTTTGCAGGGTAAAAAAACGTATTTGACTTGTGTGTACAAAGTAGAGTTACATTGATATCACAGTTTTTCTAAACCGAGGTTACTGTTACAAGTTAATGTGAGTGACGTAACGGAAAGTCCTTATATCCAACTGCACAATCAAAATGTTGTAACTTGTTACACATCTAAGACATTTGTAAGATTTTTTTTTGTACAATACAAGTGGTTGTAAATATCTTGAAGGGAAAAAATGCAAGCAAGTCATTGTATTAATGTGTATGTATGCACTTTGTGAATGAAATTTTAATTTCAAAATTAAACACTGAAAATGCGATATTGTTGACAATTAATCAACACTGGTAAATTTAGGAGGCATCGGTATAATGAATAGTCACCTAAATAATTTGTGTAACCTGAATTCTTTGGCATTCTTCACTCTATGCCATAGAGCCAATACATAACAGATACAAGTATTGCAGCAATTGAATTGGCAGGAAAAGTAATTCAAGGTTTAAAGAACTATTTTATGGTGAAAACCTTTCAATGTCATAATGGTTGCTCAAACTATGAAATGCATAAATCTAAAGACTCTTGTATTTCCACTGTATTCAGTACATTTAGTTATTCTGAGTGAAAACATTTCATTGCCATCGTTCTGTGCAATATTTGTCTGATATCTCAGTAAAACATTCAAACATCTCTTTTATTTTTATACGATTTAACAGGCTATTTTAATGAAAACCCCACTAGTGTTGGGTCTAGCCATTTAAATGCTGATTATTTATAATGGAGCATTTCTCATTTTTTACTTTTTATTGGTTTTAACAGTGCCACAGATTTTTGCAAAAATAGAAATTCATAGTTTTATTCAGCTTGTATCACATCCTATAGTTTTCAACAGTTGCAACAGAAGATACAGTGTGTGTGTAAAATGTGTGTATATGTATATATATATATATACACACACATGCATACACACGCACACACACTATATTTGTTTAACCTTACTTGAATTAGATTTGTTGAATCTAACAAAACTAAGAAGGGGTCTATACGATGTGTGAGTCTTGTGCCTTTAAAATGTTTGCCTTGTTCTGTATCTGTCTAAGTAGAATATTCAAAGTACTTATTATTGTAGAAATCTGTATTTATGGGCTGTTCTGTACTGAACTAGGTTGTATGTGCACTTCATGTAACAACTGCAAACACAACAGCTTGTGTTCAGCATTAAGAAATGCGGGTCATTTTTGAATTAGGACTTTTAACCTGTTTTAATGAAATTTAGCTCGTACATCAGATCTGGACAAATCACAAAATGCGTGGTATCAAAGAGTGAAGCATAACCCTGTTTGTCTCATTAATCATATTAAATGGATGGTCTGTGCTCTAATATTGTTAAATTGTTTTGATTTAAAGTTGACTGTGGAATAACAAAATGTGACAAAGGGAATACTTCACATAAAAGGATGTAAATAATGTTGTCTTTAACAATGATAACTTGTTCTGAAATGCATATTCAAATTTTGTATGAATTCTATGCAATTTTATGGCATGATGTTTCTTCCACTAGTAATTTTATGTGCATTCATCAGTTACATTGGAGAAATAAAAATTCTTTAAACATGAATTTCTCTGTGTTAGCGTTACAGAAAGTTCTGCCATGTAACGATTTTTTTTTCAGATAATTCCATTTAGTTTGAGAAAATACACTACCAAACACAGAAAGAAATAGTGTGAGTACATGCATGTACTGTGTCAGCTCTTTAAAACAATGCAAATTTTGGGAGATAACAGCATGAAAACATAGGGGACTTATTTTCATGACAAATGTTTCACAAATTATAACATGCAGAAATTGGGCCCTTTGGTGAACTTCTAAAATCATGTCAGATTTAACATTTTAGTTACTTCCATAGAATAGATCTCTGCAATGTTTGCAAATTGAGCAAGAACCAAATGCAGTGGGCTTTGAGCACATCTGACCCCCACTGAATCTTCCAGAATCAAGACTAGTTACGTCAATGCCGTGAGGAACTCTGTATGTAATACACCAGTCACTAGGGGTCAAAGTTGGGGGTCAGGACATCCAGTGCTACTGAAGGGATTTAAAGGCCTGCAGCAGCAGTTTAAATGGAAGAAGCTTTTTGGTGGATAAAAGTTTGATCATCTTAGAAATCATTGCCACTTATAATACCCCAGTTTGCTGATGCATCACCAGAGGTGCTGATGGAAGAGGTTCAGAAAAGAGGAGATGGCCTGTTTGGCAGTGCTAGGCACCATCCACAAAGGGAGTCATGGGAAGAGGGTGGGAGTCCATGTCTTTACTGCTTCTACCATGCAAAGGATCTGGCTGCAAACGTGGAAGAAGTTTAGAGACGTCAGCAAATCAGCCAAGGTAAATCTATTCACCATGATCCTATAACATGTAGATTGGCAAAGTATGCATGCCTTGTCCTCCCATTCAGTCTACCTCACAGCCCTCTAGATGCTTGCCATGCATGCCCATCTACTGCAAGGATGTACTTTACAACAGCAACCTATACCTGTGACTCGAGCTGCACTGATACACTTAAAGGGCTTCATTCAAAAAATATTAAAAAACAGAATCTAGCTGCAGGGTGCATATACATGTACTCACAACTACAATGGGATACTGGATAACTACTTGGAGGTCACTATCTGCCCTGATCGTTCCAACCTTTCAATCCTGCCTGCAGGACAAGATGCTGTTGGCTAGCCCTAGTTTGGGTATAAAACTGTATAACCTGGTGCAAACTGCATGTCTATATCTAACCAGACGTATAAGCTATATGTATATGATCTAACGGCGTGAATAAAGTGAATTGAGAGTTAAGAGAGAATTGACTCTTCTCCTCTTTGTACTAAGCCAATAACCGTAACCGGTGACCTCCGGTCAACGATGCAGATAACAGAAGGAAACATCTGGAAAGAGCTTTTATGGGATGAGGGCCCTGTAATGCAAAGCCTTTTCAGTTTCTTCAAAGAGGTCACAGTGGAAATCATTGGCATGAGTAAAATGAGAGAGGGTAAAGTCAGAGGCCTCCCCAAGCTCGTGGGCCAGTTCCACCCTCTTGTTCTTTTCACCCTACTCACTTGCATTAACTTACTAACACTGCATTCCAGGCATGCACTTCCCTCCAGATATACACTCACTCACAATGTCATATAATACAGTATGTTGCCATGTAAGCAATATTTGAAGGGGTGTTAAATAGGCAACATTGTAATACGTATATTGTAATATATGCTCCTGTTCTCTTTCGATAGGTGTGAAACAAACAATGCCAACTGCTAGTTCCACAGATGAAGCCAGCATCTCTCAACATCCTGCATCACTCACTCCTCTTGGTGCAGCCGCCTGGACAGGTACATCAACCTGGAGAACATAGGTAATGAGTTTTAGGAAGGAGCATCAAGTGAAGCACTGAGCAGGAGTGAGGAGGAACAACCGTAGGTAACAGAGGTAAAGCAGGACCCTACTAGCGACAGAACCAGTTCATATCCTTCCTCAGCTGCAGAGCCCCAGGATTTAAAAGTAGGATGCAGTCTGAGCACCAGAATGTAATGCAGCCATTGGAAGACTATGTAACAACACCCTGTAAGATTTGAAAGCAAATATGAAGGAGTGTATTAGCTGTATTTGTGCACAGAATGCAAGTACTGTAGACTACCGTGGAGCACAAGGCAACTTCAGGGCCATCTGCAACAGAGACCCAAGTGACAAAGATTTTAAACCTGATCAGAATATCTCTTGTCAACGTTCAGACTGCTACTGCAGAGGCCTTGGGTTTCAACCTATAACAGAGTCTCTCATCTAGTTCCAATATGCCAGGGGTTCGGATGGAGTGTGCTGTTGTGCAGAGCTTTGCTACCCAAAGGTCTGCTCCCTCGCAGAGTTGCAACCCTTCAGTCCCCCGCTTCCCTTCAATCACCACTCCACACTTCACTCCACCTCCTCCTGCTCCTGCTGTCTCACACTACAGCTCCTACTCTCCTCATGGTTTCACTTTCCCATGCCTCCTGTTATTTTTCACACAACAGCCACACTATTTTAACTGGACATACACATTCTCAGAACAAGACTACCACCAACAGATGCCCTTCTTTCTTGCAGCAGAAGCAGGTAAGCAATACGCAGGTGCAGGCAGTTACTGGAGGAAGCCAAGGTCACGTCCACGTCCTGTCCCCACTCGAGGAGGGGGTACTGGACATTGTGGGCAGGGGGTGAGTCATGGACATGGAGACGGGCAGACTGGAGGAGAAATCCCACAGGGTCTCTTCACATTTTACCCTCTTTTTGCCTTCTCACTTCTATCTTACCCTACAAACTCTGCATGGCAAAGTGCAGCTGCTTCAAGCAGCCAATTATCTCTCTCTGCTTACCCTTGGCACTAAAAGCTTACCCCTTGTCCCTCTCTTCCATTTCAGGTGCAGATAATGAAAGAGCACAGGAAGAGGCGTGCAGCACCCATAAAGAAGCACTGTCACCTTCTTTGGCAAGCACCAGCTCAGAGTTTAGCACCACTCGTAGTTTAGAGTGCAGGCTAGAGGGATCTTCACATGGCGAGTGGGCATGAGCCAGAGCAAAAGGGTCGGGCGGCACACGAACCAGCTCGCCGGGAGGTAACATCCCATCCTAGCCCTGCCGCAGAGGACACGTACACTCAGCTTAGGGTCCCAAAGTACAGAAGACTACTGATGGCTATTCCCCTGGAACTGCTGAGTACACTGGGAAGCCTGACAGCAAGCTTGCGCACAATGGCAGAGAGCATGGAGGTGTCCAACTCTAACTTGTGTCGGGACATCGTGCAGGGCAACAAGATCATGCAAGCAAACATGTAGTAAGTGTTCAGCTCCATGAAAACTGCAGTGAGGCCCACAATGATGGAAACTCTGGTGGCAGCTCAGACTGCTGCCACCTTGGCTCTGGGGTCTAATGTGGATAGGGACTCCCAGAACATCACATCACTCCTGGATTCTGTTCTAATGCAGAGCAGTGGGAATCCTGTGGTGTTGCTCCATGAGGATGGCATTGGCTCCATGGTAGAGGCACCCGTTGTCCTCCAGATTACAGCATGCCTGCTTCCCAGCACCCTCTCCGCCCATGTCCTTAATAGTACCACATAGCCAGCTGTGCCAGACTGTCCTGGCTGACAATGCGGAGCTGCAATCTGCAGCTGGGCCATCAAGGCCCAGAGGTGCTCGAGGTTACCCGCTCAATTGAGACTCCACTGGCATCTTTTTCATTTTGACATCTCCCCGCACTTTGTTGTTTACATTTCAGCTACACATTAATACAACCTAATAATTTGCCTTCTATCCCTTCAGCTCGAACCTAACTACTTTATAGCTATTGAAACAAAATTGGTCAGTTAAGGGATGCAATTTTAATTATACAAACTAAGAACCTCCATCTTGCATGTTGTTCATGCCATCTACTGTTTCCTAACCAATGACTCCCATTATCACATTTTCAAAGTAGGTGAGGCGTTTGGATTGTATGCATCCCTCTGGCCATCCATGCCCAGTGCTTCTATTGTACGCTACCTTTCCCTATAAAGAGAAAAGAAAAATGAATTGAATAGGTGGATATTTTGTCCTGTGTATCAAGGGATATGGATCAATGATTGGAAAATGTAGTTGAAGTACAGATCAGCCATGATCTAATTGAATGATGGAGCTGGCCTGAGGGGCAGAATGGCTTTCTCCTGTTCCAATGTTCCTGTGTATTTTAGGATACAGCATAGTTAGGCAAAAGTTCTTATAAAGGGCATGGTACTATAAACAGAAATTCACTGAAAAAGTAAGCATAAGTAAATCAAACATAAAATTTCTGTCCCTTTAGGAGCTTTGTGAAGGGACCTTACCTTGACACCCACTCCAGATGAGTGAGCTCAGCGCACCAGAACGACTCCACCCGACACAGACGAGGAACTGTGCTGTCCTGTGTTTGCACACTTGAAAGTCATTTCAATTTTCAAGTGAAGCTCTTGTACATTTTGTACTTTAGGCTGGCCTGAAAGACCAGCTGGAAGATCACACATACTGCACTAATTCAGTGGGTTCCAGCGAATCAAACTTTTTGTCTGATTTCCTGGCATCCGCTCTCACGTTGCACATCAATGGGCCTGATCGCTGGCTGAAAATGTTTATTAATGGCGCTCACAATGACAGAAGAATGAGTTGAACACTAGTCTATTATCTCGATTTGTAGCTTGTATTCCCCTTCCTGCCACTAATGTAAGCCTAGAAATGATTGTTGGTAATATAAGCAGACAACCCATAACACACTCATATGAAATTTCTTGGTCCATTATTTTAACACAGGCATTAAATGGGTTAATAACTCCACCAATGTCATGCCAACCCGTTGAACAATCATCTGCTAACAGTCGTTTTGAGACTCTAGCCTTTTAAGAGGAATCGCAACTTCACCTTCATCATTTCAACGGTTTACTCACAAACAACATCCTCTACCCAGTGTGTTGTCCAACAGATAAAATTGGATTGTTCACCTTCTAAGAAACGACATTTTGTTTTCCTTCAGTTGATAGCCTCACTTCACGGTGAACAGATTTCCTGGAAAAAAATAGTCCTATTAATGGCTCACATTGTTCTAAATTACGTTTTGTTTAATGTATCCCATCTGGGACCATTTTTACAAGGAAACTTGTTCACAATTAATTCAATAGAGAAGCCAATCCATATGATAAAAATGCAATGCTACCAGCTGGATTTTTCCACAACATAGCTGCATACAACTGGCACATTTCATGATTGTTTTGTGACCATTTTTCCACAGAAAGGATTTGAAAATAAGGGTTACTTTTAATGTTGGGGTCTTGTAAGCAAACCATAATTCCCACAAGTTTAAAAAAGGCACCTAAATGAAAGATGGTTAATAAGCCAAATATAAGTTGTTTTCACAGAGGCTAAACAATCTGTTAGCTTATCTCTCACTGTGTTGAAAAACCCTTTGATCTCTGTCAGTGAAGAGGGGAAAAAACGAGAAGGACAGGGAAAGAGTTTTTGAAACAGGAAGGCTCCGAAGGCAGTCAGGTTTGTTAAATAGAGAAGCTGGTGAGGCAGAGAGGCCCCATAAAAAGGCAGTCTCAGAAAAAGATGGGAGACTGCAGGGAGACAAGGTTCTGAACTGGGCTGTAGGCCAGATTGCAGATAAATTATTCTATTCACGTTAAATAAGACGACCCACTAATGTGGGGAAGCATAGTATGTTAATTACTTTATATTATTGAAGACAAGTTGTATTGATTGAAATAATTGAATTGGATTAGAACTCTGTGTTTACCTGATACGAAATAAAGCAGATTAACAATTCCTAACAAGCTTCATCTTACCAAATGTTCGCTTGATCCACCTTTGGAGAGATTGAAGAAATACATGTTTGAGAGACACAGGTATGTGGTTCAAGTCACAAAGGTGTACTATTGTTTCACCCCCTCCCCCCCCAGATTGTGCTATTGTACAAGTAGGTGTACAGTAAGTTGGGTCAACTCCTATAAAATCCTATAAGATGCACAGACTGCTTAAGGGAGCAACATGACACCGCTTAACCTGAGAAAGTATCTGCAGCGGACTCAAATTGGCTACAAAAATCATTAGGAACAAGGATTCTGTTTGTGAACAAACTTTTATTTTAACAGAGCTACAACATGAATTGCAAGCTGCAGACACCAACCTGTTCACACTGTCTTATTACATCTCAAATCAACAAAGCAATTATGAGATGCAATAGTGGCTAAAGTTGAGCTAATTTCTTTAATTAAAGGAGAATACTTTGGAGGAAACGAATACCTAAATTACACCCTCATTAACATGATGAAAGATATTTGCTTTAAACACCTCCAGCCTGAGAGGAGGTATTCCTGTTTTACAAGACGAATACAATATTTGGGAATACAGTCTCCACCACATACATCGTCCATGCTTATCACGGGAAGTTGCCTATATCGGGCAAATAGCGTTAAGCATTTCCATTACCATAGGAGTCAATTACAAAAGCGTGACGGCTATTTTTGGCAGTTCAATTGGTACTTACCCCGTACTTATCGATATAAAAAGCTCTGCTGATTTCAGGTAAAGGCTGGCCTTCAAGCAGTTTCAATCATCTGTTCGCACCTCGTTGAAGTGCAATTACCTCAGTGATGAGATTCTCAGTGCAACTGCTGACAATTAGGAGAGGCAGTTGTTAAGTGGGGATTGCCTGTTTATAAAAGAATATGTTGGTTACTTTTTTGGTTTTACTATCCACCACGTATAGCGGGCAAATCAGGTTAACTATAACATGCTATAAGCAGTGGGGACTGCTTTAGATTAAAAATATTTCCCCTCAAAGGTATGGTTTTCCTTTAACTGGAAACATATACATGTGTTTTTGTGTGCTGCCATTTAATGTTCCCCTGCACTGCTGAATTTCATTTTAAACTACCACTTGCACATGCCTTGGCTTCTCACAGATTTCTGGTCCCCTTTGTGCCTATCGTTGAAAGCTCGATTTTTGGGCCAAACAGGTGGCTCTTGCTTCCAACGTTTAAACATTGCAATTGGCAGGACATATCCTCATTTGCATTGTATTATCATATGGCCACTCATACGTAGATAGGGTTATTGTGCCCCTGTGGAACCAGCTCCTGGAAAACAGGGGAGGCGGGGGGTGGAAGCAAACTAAGGCAGGAAGGCAGCAGAGTGAGTTCCCCCCTATTCCCACCCCACATCTCCTGAAAAATTGGTACACAGTCTTTGAAAAAAGACTTTCCGAAGGTCTTCTGGGCAGATTGCCTAATACTCAGCACTTAGAGCAGGGTTGTCCCAGTGCCAGCAAGGATGCTGATTGCAGATTAGGCTTTGCACCAAGCTGAGAGATTGATCACACTGACAACTGGTCTGTTTCCAACCACAGGGAAAGAAAACGGGCCAGATGGGCCCAAGGCAAGTGGAGCTGGCACAAACCACACTTGACCAGTGATTGCATTAAATCATTAGTTGTTAGTTACCATCATGAAGAACTATTGATGTGTTTAAAAGCATTTTTCTAAAATTGTAAATTGTATTTAATATAATTCTGATATCAAAGCAAACATATATTACATTGTGACATGGGGGAGGAATTGCTTTGATCAGTAAGTGTAATGACATTGTAAATGTGCTCGTAAGTATTTCTAAAGGTCAGTTTCTCTCGCCAAATCTTAAATGCATTGAACAATAACACATTTTTGATTTTGTCAGGAAGACCATAAGAAATCTGAATGAACATATTTACAGTTGCAATACATAACAGCCACCTACTCCCATAGTTTTTTGTGTGCTGCACGCATTTCTACTTTCATTTTGAGCTCCTAAACTTGAGATTAACCATACGACCAAAATGAAACCTTTTTATTTCTTTTTCCAGCAGTTTGCACACAGCATGATATCTACATCAAATACATCCATCATGCAAACAATCATTTTAGTTTGGAGCTAGCCTAACAATTAAGGCTCTGCTCAGAAGATTATACAGAGGTATAGTTCACTTGAATGACTCTGGGTTGGTTTTCTTGTCATTTGTAATGCCCGTGGAGTTTAAGGATGCCTCTGTTCAGCTTCTTCCCCAAGGGTGGCTCATGCTCCTTGTCAGTGATAGTGATACTGCAATTTTATTTTAAAAACACGTTCATTTGTTTTTATGAAAACATATGATAATGATCTTGAAAACAAGTATTTTACATTTAACATTTTCAAGAACAAAGTTAACAAACTTGGCATGAAACATTAATAGTTGTAACACAAGTTTAGAATTTCTGTTACAAGGTCAGATTGGGTCATTATTGTCATTTTTGATTAACCATGTTCAGCAGACTTTTGTGCTATAGTTTGGATGTATATCAGCAGTCTGTTTTTTAAAAATTCTTGGGATGTGGGCGACGCTGGCAAGGCCGCATTTATTGCCCATACCCAGTTGACCTAAGGAGGTGTCGGTGGGCCTTCTCCTTGAATCGCTGCCATCATTGTGGCAATGGTGCTCCCATAATGGTGTTAGATAGAGAGCTTTATTTCTGCTGGCGTGTCTCTTGGCAACTAATCGTTTCTGTCTATCAAACGTTAATGTGCCTGAAATTTCAAAAGGTTAACAAAAGGCAACAAATTTTAAATTAATTTTAAAATTTACTAATGGTATATTCTTGCACTATCAATCAATGTGAAAATTAATTTGATAGTACAAGTAGCGCACATTACTGTTTCTGGTGTTATGAGATCACTTGACCTCAGTGAAGGGATGAGTACCCCACTATAATACAGTCATTTCTCTGCCAAGGTGCTTAATTATTAATTAGTTCAGTATTTGTGTCAAACGTATGAGGGTAGAAATTGGTATGGTGCCCATGTTTTGGACGTAAAATGGGCGCAAGGCTTACCTATTTGGCAGTGGGACAGCTTGCACCCAATCCGGGCGGACACCTAAAAGAGGTATTAATTAGGAGCCTAACACCTGTTAACGGACCCCACGGAGAAAGTATTTTCCAAAGAGCGGGGCAGGTGTTGGGCCTGCTCAGCTTAGGATTCTTCCCTGGCCCCCACAGTCACCAGCTAAATCTAAGTATTGAAAACATTTTTTTTTCAAACCCTTCCTGTGCAGGAGTGCTCCCCCGACTCCACAAGCATCGTGATCGTCCACCCTCAGCCCGCTCCTAAAGTCCTCCCGAGACTTTCTTGAGGACCGCCTGCCTTGGTGTCTGCTGTCGGGCGAGCTGCCTGTGGAAGCACGAACCATGCCAGCAGGTAACCCCAAGTATGCAGCTGAAGCCCGAGGAACGATTTCTGCCGATCCTCGAGCCTCTTGCTTCCAAGCGCCCGTTAATCGCGCGGTGCCAAATCTGGGCCCAGACTAATTTTTGCCACGTAAAGTAATTTCAACTTGCACAGATACAAACAAATAATATATACCAGATCAGAGGTGAATTATCAGATGGCAAGTAATTAAATGAGCATGTGTTCAATTCATATGACTATTTGATATACTTGCCATAGAAAGTGCCAACATTGTTTTTCTTCAGTGTACCAATAAATTTTGGATAATTTGTTTTAAAGCTTATTTTAACTGGGGTTGTCCACTGGGATGGTGGAATGTACACCTCATACCCTTTTGGCCCAGTAGCCACGACACCAGGATTATTACCGGAGCCAAGTTATAAATGTAATACAACGTGAGGCATTAATTAGTTAACTGCTTAACTAAGAATAAAATAGAGATGGTTTACCCGAGCGCTTTGTGGGTAACCACCACCCAGAGTGGGAGGGAGCCATACAGACTGGAAGATCTCAGGTTCCTTCCCTAGTCTGTGCTGATTTAGCTGATTTCAGTGAGTACAGTAGTTGGAATGATGCCATTGACCTCAGCAACCCTGAACTAGGAAAGGAAAACAATTAATCAGGGTTCATACTTCTGATCACTATCCTGTGATCTCTACTAGAAAGTGCACATACGGGGATAAATCTTGACTTTGTGCGATAATGTAAAATGGGTGATAGCAAGGCGGCAGTTTGTTTTACATCTCTTCCCCCTTTTAATTTCCATTGACTTCGCCGATGTCATTGGCAGGCGTCACAGACGCACCACCTGCCCGATAAAAGCGCAACATGAAAATCGCCCCCAGTGTCCTGAGCAAAATTGATAAAACTGAATAAAAACATTGTAGGTGTCAGTTATGTTTACCAAACATAAATTCCCATGCTGTAATCCTAGTTAAAATTAGTTTAAATCAACACAATGGGCTCGATTTTAGCACCCGCTATCGGGTGCGTTCTCGGCGGGGGGGCCCCGAAAATCGCGAAATCCAGGAGCGAGACCGGATCGCGCCTCGATCCCACCCACTTCCGGGTTCCCCGCTGACGCGCCGGCGTGCGCGCGCAGCCCCCGCTGGTGGGAATCCCGCAGGCAATTAAAGCCAGCGGGATGCCACTTGACAATATTTAGTTTGGTATTCCAGGTCATTAACTGACCTGATTAAGGGACTGTGTGTGATTTTTGATCAACATGGGACTGTTTCCCACACTGGGGGAAACACTCCCAGCTCAAATGGACGTGTTGCAGCTGTCAGCCTGTGGCAGCTGCAAAGGTCCATTTGACAGGTGTGGGGGGGAGACCCTCACCCATTGGAGGAGGCCACTCTGTCACTTGGGACAAAGTTTGGCCTCCACCACCCTCCTCCTGACGGTCAAAGTCACCAACCTGCACACTTACCCCGGGGTCCGGAGACATGGACCTACCTTGCGGACCCCCTCAGATGTACATCTTGCGGTACATAGTGATACCCAGGAGCGGGCATTATTGCACAAACCGGACAGGATTGGCGAAGACATGGCAGTAGTGGTGCCAATATAATGTGTGATGTGAGTTGTTCTGAAATTCAATATAAGTAACAACCATGACAAACCCTCAAACACCCTTGTGCATCCCTTTCATGCTCACGACACGTTTGCCTTACGCTGCCTACTGCACATATGCGATGCATGCCCTGTGGCTGCAGCACAGGTGGCGGCAGGTTGAGTGAGGCTGGCCGTGAGAGAGATGCACAAGAGGGTGAGTATGGGATAGAGCCATGAGATTGTATGAGGATTGGGTTGCGTGTTAGTGGCGGGATGAGTACTGGGGAGGTGAGTAGGTGCAGGTAAGATGAGGATGGGGTTTGAGTGGGTATGAGGGATGATGTGACAGAGTAGTGTTGGCAGTGCCGAAGGAGATGTGGGGTGGGGGCAGTGATGTGGCAGACGGAGTGTAGGGGAAAGACTACGTGTACTCACTTTGGCTGACCTACTAAGGTCATTGGACCGCCTCCTGCACTGTGTGCAGGTGGGCGATATGTTGGTGGCGCAGGTGACCCCCTCTGCCACCTCGAGCCAGGCCTTCCTGGTGGCGGAGGCGGGCCGCTTCCTCCCGCCCGCCGGGTGGAAGATCTCTGTCCTCCCCCTCCTCCTCACCCCATGTATTGATACCTGGGGTGAGGCATCATTAAACCTGGGAGAAGCCTTCCCCCTGGGCTGCTCCATGCAGTCATCTTTGCTTTTGGTTGCAGCATCTGTCAGTGGAGGACTGCCCCTTTAAATAGAGCGTCTCCAGCTGACAGATCTTACTGCACATGTGCAGCCCGCCCGACGCGCAGATCAGCAGCGGGGAACCCGGAGGAGCAGGTAAGTGGCTCCAATTAGTGGGTTGCCTGCTACGATCGCGCGGGAAACCCACTAATTTCAACGCGCCCGCTTGCCCATCCGCCGAGAACCCGCATCCCTGGTAAAATCGGGCCCAATGTTTCAGTGGTCCCTGAACTTCACACACTTGTCAGTAAAGTAATGCTGCTTAAAGGAACTTAAACTACCATGAATAATAGCGTAATGATTTACAGTCCTGATATTAGAGGAAATTACTCAGTGGTTGTAAATGTACAGATTTTTTTATTGCATTCTAGCAGCTCCATGTTCAGAGCAACCTAATAATCTGTCTGTTAAAGATGTCTGGTTACAAAAAGTTAATGCTTTACAACATAGCGTCAAAGTCTTTTATATAGAATGAAGTTCAGTGAAAAGCTGATGGCATTGATGAAGAACGACCAAAACCTAATACAGTTGAACCTAATTATCTACAATATATGTCAGTAGGCGATATTGTAGTTGTGCACAATCATAGAACAGGAATCAGGACGATTAGTGACTAAGTCCTTTATTCTGTCAAAAAAAGTTCTTCTTAACACAGTACGTGTATGTCAATTTGAGATAACCTGTTCAATGGTTGCAAATGTGAAAATTTTGATAAGTTTGATCTTTAAATAGACAATTCCTTTCAAATCTACTGTTACTGTAAAGGATTACCATCGATACAGATGCTTATTTATAGTCAAATGTTTCAGTTCTCAAAATCAAAAACACTAACACCAGTGCACTGTTAACAACTTGATCGATAGATGCTGATAATCAGTGACAGCACAAACAGCAATACAATATCTCTCAAGCATTCAGCAGTGAAGTGGGTTAGCACACTTGCCTTTTACTGGCCAGATCTCAGCTGTGGCTCAGTGGTAGCACTCTCGCCTTTGAGTCAGTTTGTTGTGGGTTCAAGTCCCTCTCCAGAGATTTGAGCACAAAATCTAGGTTGATACTCCAATGCAGTACTGGGGGAGTGCTGCACTGTTGGAGGTGCCGTCTTTCAGATGAGGCGTTAAAATGAGGCCTGTCTGCCCTCTCAGATGGACATAAAGGATCCCATGGCACTATTTTGAAGAAGAACACAGAAGTTCTCCCTGGTAGCCTGGCCAATCCCTCAACCAACATCACTTAAACAGATTATCTCGTCACTATCTCATTGCTGTTTGTGGGACCTTGCTGTGCACAAATTGGCTGCCGCGTTTCCTATATCACAACAGTGACTGCACTTCAAAAGTACTTCATTGGCTGTAAAGCGCTTTGGGACGTCCTGAGGTTGTGAAAGGCACTATATAGTAAGTCTTTCCTTCTTTCTTTCTTACTTCTGGGACCTTGGTCCAAATCAACCCAGACTAATGGGATGAAGTCTCTTCTGCCTGTTGTGTGTAAGGGTCTTCTATGAAATGAATCTGGGGAATCTAACCCCAGATCCTAGTGGGCTCGAGCCCATCACTACCCCTAAATGGGTATTTCAATCAGAAAGGCTGCAGGATGATTGGTGTAGGAAATGGAAAACAGTACATTGATGTATGAAGAAGGGGTCTTCTGATGTTGGAGCTAAGGCTGGGTCGCTGAGATAAACTAGGGGGAGCTTTACACCATATCTGATCAAGAAATGCCTCGGGGCTTCTCCCAGTCGGCCACTGTAACTTTGGCAGGTGATCGGCGGAAACCCCAGAGAAACCACGTAAACAAGTTTTCCCCTGAACTCGTGCCGGAGTTGCGGCAAGCGATTGGGAGAATTCGCGAGGGAGATCCCAGCGTTAGTGCCTGAAGTGGGAAAGTGGCCCATTTCCGAGCACTAACATCCCTTGCCTCGATGAACATAAAATTCACCCCTGCAAAAATGTCCTTATTGATTGTGAAATCAGTATGAACTTTTGATGTTTTTGCAATATTTTGAAGACCTACACATGACAAACATTTGTTCAATTATAAGCAAGAAATATTGATTTATTAAAACAAAATATTGAACTGGTCTTACAGCTTCGAAATGTTCAGCTTACTGAAGGAAATGCATGTTTGTCAGTTATTTTCAAATCAAAGCACATGCTGAGAGCAGATAAGTTATTTTTGTGGAATTCAATGTTCTTATAAATGTATTTTTATGCTTTAGCAATGATTGGATTAGGTTGTGATCTGAATATAATTTGCAGTTATTGTGATGCAACGTTCAAAAACTCTGTGTCTTTTTTTCTGGCAGCAGAATATATTCATTTGAACTAGAAAGCATGTTCCTGTTCGTGATGCCAAATATTTATGGCTCAGTTCACCCTTCTCACTAGGAATATCAATGTTCTTCTAATTCCTGTTGTTCATTCCAGTTTACCTGTAGATGTTAATCAGTTCCTTGACAATGTTTTTGATAAAATATCCCAGGTAAGAACTTGTTTAAACCAACCAGCAATTACAGGTAGCTCTGAACTTTGAGACAGTGGTTAGCAGTCCCAGTGAAAATGTGGCTGCTGCTGCACGTACCCATCAGTGGGGAATAAAGGTTTTACAGTGTTGCACAAAGACTTGGGGCTCCATTTTAACTCCCGGGCAGGGACACAGCAAAGCGAACCATGGGCGGAAGCAGGAAGGCCCGGCCGATTTTAACGACTGAGCCACATTAGCGGGGAGTATGCTGACTAAAATGGCCAGGAAGTGGGCGAGAGTCGGCTGCCTGGCCGTTAAATTCCGGCAGCCCCAGTGCCCGGCACAAGGTAAGTGCTCCGGAAGGGGAATTCTGGCTATGGTGGTGGGGGGGTGGGGGGAAGCCTGGGCAGGGGAGGCCCAAGGTTTCCTTGTGGGGCCCAGAGGACAACGCCTGCTTCTCCTGGCCCACAGGAATAATACTAAAAAGAAAATTAAAAACTTACCTTTTTTACTATTAAAGTTAAAAATTTACTATTTCTTATGTTCTTACCAGTAGATTTTTGGACTCTAAGGGAATCAA